>NC_081417.1:126317978-126640057 GCF_949786415.1 Peromyscus eremicus | reverse complement strand
AAACTGTTTGGCCATTAGCTCAGGCCTATCATTGTCTAGCTTTTATTTTTATATTTAGCCCATTTTTATTAATCTTTATTTTGTCACGTGGCTCGTGGCTTACTGGTATTTTACATCTTTTTTGTTTTGGCGGTAGCTCCAGTAGGTCCTCTTTTTTTTTTTTTTTTAATTTTTTTTTTTGGCCCGCCTATAGAGATGTTCTGTATGGCAAATGTGTTGCTGATTGGTCAATAAATAAAACACTAATTGGCCATTGGCTAGGCAGGAAGTATAGGCGGGACAAAAAAAATAAAGCTAGAAAGTGAGAGGCTGAGTCAGAGAGACACTGCCAGCCGCCATGATGACAAACAACATGTAAAGATGCCGGTAAGCCACGAGTCATGTGATAAGGTATAGATTTATAAAAATGGATTAATTTAAATTGTAAGAACAGTTAGCAAGAAGCCTGCCACAGCCATACAGTTTGTAACCAATATAAGTCTCTGTGTTTACTTGGTCGGGTCTGAGCTGCTGTGGGACTGGCAGGTGAGAGAGATTTGTCCTGACTGTGGGCCAGACAAGAAAACTCTAGCTACAATGAATGAACTCTTGTCATTTGTTAACAATTGTATACATTATTTCTAATCAATGTAACAGTGCTGAAACCTGTTAATTAGTAATTTTTAATGATAATTTTTGTACTTTAAAATGTGAAAATGTACAGGGGCCATGCTAATCTTCTCTGTATCGTTCTAATTTTAGTATATGTGCTGCTGAAGTAAAAATGGCAATCTTACCAAAAGCAATCTACAGATTCAATGCAATCCCCATCAAAATACCAACACAATTCTTCACAGATCTGGAAAGAATAATACTCAATTTCATATAGAAAAACAAAAAATCCAGGATAGCCAAAAGAATCCTGTACAATAACACAACCTCTAGAGGCATCATGATCCCTGACTTCAAGCTGTACTATAGAGCTACAGTAATAAAAACAGCTTGGTACTGGCATAAAAATCGACATGTGGACCAATGGAATCGAATTGAAGACCCTGACATTAATTCGCACACCTATGAATGTACAATTTTTGACAAAGAAGCCAAAAGTGCACAATGGAAAAAAGAAAGCATCTTCAACAAATGGTGCTGGCATAACTGGATATCAACATGTAGAAGGCTGCAAATAGATCCATATCTATCAACGTGCACAAAACTTAAGTCCAAGTGGATCAAGGACCTCAACTTAAATCCAGCTACTCTGAACCTGCTAGAAGAGAAAGTAGGAAGTAGTCTTGAACGCATTGGCATAGGAGACCACTTCCTAAATATAACACCAGTAGCACAGACACTGAGAGAAACAATCAATCAATGGGACCTCTTGAAACTGAGAAGCTTTTGTAGAGCAAAGAATACGGTCAACAAGGCAAAGCGACAGCCTACAGAATGGGAAAAGATCTTCACCAACCCCACATCTGACAGAGGACTGATATCCAGAATTTATAAGGAACTCAAGAAATTAGACATCAAAATGCTCAACAGTCCAATTAATTGCAAGCAATTTGTTAAATTTTATATATATATATATGTATATGTATATATGGACAATGAATGGATATAAAAAAACTTCAAGACAGCATATATTAAAACTTTGCATTATCTGGCTTGCTTTTTTCCATGAATTCAAAATGGGTATGAAAAATATGAAGATTCAACTTTTCTTCTATTACTGATTGGAAGATGTACCATTATTTAAAGTTTCTCCTAAATCATCTAAATTCCCTACATTAAAAAAAATCATTGAAATGCAGAGAAATGAGCAACAGAAACCCAGTCATTGAGAACTTATAGAAAGTCTTGGCACATTGTAGAGAGGAAAAGAAAATAATAATCCTATGTGATGTTCTTTACAGAAACAAGAAAAAATACTAAAATTCATATAGAACCACAAAATATCCAGCATAGCCAAAACAATCCTGAGCAAAAAAAGTACTGCTTGTGGGATTACCATACCAGATTTCAGTCTATAGTGTAGACCAATGGAACAAAATAGGAGACCCCAAAAAATAAGTACATGTAACTACAGGTGTTTGATGTTTGACAAAGATGCTAAGAAGTGTAGACCAATGGAACAAAACAGGAGACCTCAAAAATAAGTACATGTAACTACAGGTGTTTAATGTTTGACAAAGATGCTAAGAATACACACTGGATGAAAGAATCTTCAGCAAATGATGCTAAGGAGAAAAGTGTCCACATGTAGATGTGTAAAGGTTAAAACCTTCCTTTTTAAGAAAAGAAAAGGGGAAGTGCTGTGGGATGGTCTGTATGTCAAATGTGTTGCTGATTGGTCAATAAATAAATCACTGATTGGCCAGTGGCCAGGCAGGAAGTATAGGCAGGACTAACAGAGAGGAGAATTGAGAGAACAGGAAGCTGGGTGGGGGGAGACACTGCGAGCCTCCACCATGACAAGCCACATGTGAAGATCCCGGTAAGCCACAAGCCATGTGGCAAGGGATAGATTTATGGAAATGGATTAATTTAAGATATAAGAACAGTTAGCAAGAATCCTGCCACGGCCATACAGTTTGTAAGCAATATAAGTCTCTGTGTTTACTTGTTTGGGTCTGAGTAGCTGTGGGATTGGCGGGTGACAGAGATTTGTTCTGACTGTGGGCCAGGCAGGAAAACTCTAGCTACAAATAGAAGAATGTTATTAGAGTCACACTTGTCACCCTGCACAAAATTCAGCTCCAAATGGACCAGGTACCTCAATGTGAATTTGAAACTTCTAGAAGAAAACACAAGCAGCACCTTACAAGATCATGGGTTGAAAAGAGGTGTCAATCATGGCAGAAGGAGTGGAACATTCTCATTTTCCTTTCCCTGGAACTGATTAAATCAGGTAGGGGTGTGGAGGGCATGTATATCTCACAGAACTGTTTTTCCTCCCATTGTGCATTCCACTTATATGCCAGGGTGCCCTACAAAAGAGGCCTGGCCCCTCCCTGCTTCCACAGAGAGATGGAGACCTGACCACACCATTTTTGGGAGGCACGTGACAACAAGCCAGCATGATCCAGAGTGAGACAGTCAGAGCTTTGGAGTTGATTTTGTTGTTCTTATTTTGCTTTTTCCGTTTGGTTGTTTATTTCATTGGTTTTGGGTTTGATTTGGGTTTCTTTGGGTCACCTGGCAGAGCCAAAAGGATTTGGGTCCCCAAAAGGATGGGACACAGTTCTTAAGCTAGGGGTGTGTGTGTGTGTGTGTGTCAGGGCTCACACCAGAGACACTGGTCACTGTACAGAAACAGAACTGACAGAAACACATAGATACACACACATAGACACACACATATACACACAGAGTAAAGACAATCAGGGATGGCTCCACACACTGAGACACCTGAACAGAGGCAATCCAGTCATATCTCACATAGCTCCTGGACAGTGGATCACTGGCCTTGTCTTACCTCTCTTATGTGTTCAAATATAAGGAACCATAAACAGACTTATACCTGGAGGTGACAGACCGGGTGTCAGTATCTTCTGAAGCATTAGACTGTGATTGGTTAAAGGGAGTCTTGAGAACCTGGAAGTTACTTTGGGCAACCCCTAGGATCTCCTTGACCCCCACACTCTTTCTGCTCTGCCCTCGGGGGATTCTGAGACCCCTGGTGTCTCAACGCCTGGTCTCTGGGAATCTCGGTGGGATCTTCAGAAATGTTGTGGAGTATCCATCAGAGAAGACTGCTCAGACATCATCTTAAGCCAATAGAAAGTCTTTATTAGCCAGCCAGTGACTACACTGGGTATTAGGATTCCAGTGTAGCTTCAAGATTTTCTCAGGGTGAGCTTTTATGCACACACAAAAAAATATGTTCTTGCTTGATATACTTCAGTGAAGATTAATTAATTAGCCAGGAGGGAAACTACAGAAGCCAAAAGGCAAGGTTAGTACATTTAGAGACTCTCTCAAACCTAAGGATTTTGATGGACCAGGGTTTTTTTGTTGTTGTTGTTGTTGTTTGTTTTTTGTAGCCTGGTTATCTTTTGGTTTACATCTAATATTCACTTATGAGTGAGTACATACCATGTTTGTCTTTCTGGGTCTGGGTTACCTCACTCAGAATGATTTTTTCTAGTTCCATCAATTTGCCTACAAATTTACTGCACCTTCTCCAGCATTGGCTGTCATCAGTGTTTTTGATCTTAGCCATTCTGACAGGTGCCTCAATACAGGGAGGGAGGGGTTTAGTCCTGCCTCAACTTGATACGCAGATGGTCTTAGGTAACCCCAATGAAAGGGTCATTTAACCCCCAAAGAGTTGAGAATTGCTGATTGAGAAGGTTTATTTTCTTTGTGTGCTCCATCCTTTCTGGCTCTTAGACTCTTTCTGCCTCCTCTTCTATAAGGTTCCCTGAGCTCTGAAGAGAAGGATTTGATGGAGGCATCCCATTAGGGCTGAAAATTCCAAGGTCTCTCATTCTTTGCATAATGTTGCCTGTGGGTCTTTATATTTGTTCCCATCTGATGCAGGAGGAAGATTCTCTGACAAGACACCAATTTATGAGTATTTGGTCCCATGCAGTCTCCCCAGCTGTTGGTCTAATGACTGTAAGTTCCCGAATGTTCTAGTTATCTGTCTCTGTGGGTTTCCCTGTCATGATCTTGACCCTCCCTTTCCCCAATAATCCCTCTTTCCTCTCTTTGACTGGACTCTCATAGTTTGACCTGGTGCTTGGATGTAGGTCTCTGCACCTGCTTCCATCAGTTACTGGGTGAAGGTTCTATGATGACAGTTAGGGTAGTCACCAATCTGATTACAGGGGAAGGCCAGTTCAAGCACCCCCTTGACGAAAGCTAGGGATCTTATCTGGGGTAATCCTTGTGGATTCCTGGGAGTTTCCCTAGCATCAAGTTTCTTCCTAGCCCTATAATGGCTCCCTCTATAGAGCTATCTCTTTCATTGCTCTCCCACTCCATCCCTCCCCCATCATGATCATCCCATTCTTTCATGTTCTCATCCTCCATACCCTCCCCCACACTGCCCCCCTCCCAGTTTACCAAGAAGATCTCATCTCTTCCTGTTTCCCAGGGTGATCTATGCATCCCTCTTAGGGTCCTCCTTGTTATCTAGTGTCTCTGGAGCTGTAGATTGTGTTCTGGTTATCCTTTGCTTTACATCTAGTATCCTCTTATGAGAGAGTACATACCATGTTTTGTCTCAGTTTATTGGTCACCTCTTGTATAGTTGGCCTTAAATCTAATCACTTATTGGTTTGTTACTACCACACTCTTTGTGCTGCCATTGCTCTAGCATATCTTGGGAGTGGCTCACAATTGTAGATAAGGGGTTTGTAGCTGGCTTGATGTTTATGTTCCACTTTAGTAGCATTGAGAGTACCTTCCTGTACAAAAGATGCTGGAATGTAGGGTTGGACACTCCATGTAGGCACAAGTTTGACACCTCCACATTCAATGACTTGTGGAGTTTTATATTTTTAGATAAGAAAATCAAAACAGGACAGCAATTCAGTAATTTGTTTCCATCAAACAAAATACAACGGTCCTCCAGTGATTTCCCCACCAATAAACTTTGCTTCAAAGCATTTGGCATTAATTATTTTTCTTTGTTTTTAAGAGCACCTTTTTAATCTTATTTTCCTCATATGTACCTAAGCCTTTCATGCCATGTACATACTCATAAACCTACTGATATTCCCAGATAAAAGACCCTATTCTTCCTACTGAATAATAAAGGCTTGCCTTCAGGGTGCTATTCTATAGACTATGCTCCCAGTACCACAGGGGATGATTTTATCTCCTCTCCCTCACAGGCAGCTTATGAGGAAGACAATATATGCTTGCTATAGCTCTTAGCTGCTAAAGGTCATAATGTATCTAAGGAAAAGTCATACTTAGTGAAAACACATGTAAAATACTTAGGAATCTAACTTCATAAAGTGGATTATATTTAGATTCCAAATAGATGCAATATATCTTACATTTTCCTAAACCCAAAACTAATTACCAATTCTCTGAATTTCTTAGAATCATTCGTTACCTAGTCCAGTCCCATAGAGGCTCCACAGCTGTTGATCTAAAGTTCATGAGATTCCACTAGTTGGTTTGATTGTCTCTGTAGGTTTCCTCATCATGATCTTGATGCTCCTTGCTCATAGAATTCCTCTTCTCTCTCTTCAACTGGACTCTTGGAGCTCGACCTGGTGTTTGACTATGGATATTTGGATCTGCTTCTACCATTTACTGGATGAAAGCTCTATGATAAGTGAAATAGTTGTGTAGCTTGATATGCATAAGGGACTCCCTGGCAGTAGGATCAGGATCCATTTCTGGTGCATGAACTGGCTTTTTGGAGCCTACTAGCTATGGTGGGACACCTTGCATAGCCTTGATGCAGGAGGAGGGGCTTGGACCTGCTTCTACTGAATGGACTAGGTTCTGCTGACTCTCCATGGGAGGCCATACCTTGTTGGAGGAGGGAAAGCAGGGTGGGTTGGGGGCAGAAGGCTGGAGGGGTGGGAGGAGGGAAGAGAAGGACATCTGTGGTTAGTATGTAAAACAAACAAAAAATTCCTTAATAGAAAAAAGTCATTGGTTACCATTGTAACTGTTTCAATATTTTTTCTTTTGTTCCAACCACAATATTAATACTTTGGTTAAAGCCACCAAACCTAATTCTGTTATTTGGAAAGGTCCTAAGCCATGGTGAAATGTGGACTCACCAACTTCTGAAATGTCTTCAATGCATATTTTGTATCTTCACAGTATAAAACACTTGATGTGTTAACCATACCCTACTCGGACAAAGCTTTATATGCTCTTTTATATAAACTGTAAAATTTTACATCTTACTGTATTACTCAGCATTCTCTCGAGCAGCACTCTCAGCCTGTGAATGGAGACCCCTTTGGGGGTCAAACAACACTTACACAGGGGTCGCCTAAGACCATCTGCAGATCAAATATTTACATTATAATTCATAACAGTAGCAAAATTACAGTTATGAAGTATCAACAAAAATAATTTTATGGTTGTGATAGTCACCACAATTTGAGGAACTGTATTAAGGAATCACAGCATTAGGAAGATTGAGAACCATTGCTCTAGAGAAACATACTGATGGAATATATATTTATAAAGGGAGCTAGTACAACAAGGGCTGTCTACCAAAAGAAAGTCCAAGAATCCAATAGTTATTCAGTTCACAAGGCTGGATGTCTTAGTTATTCTTCAATATAGGTCAGAATCCTGAGAAGCAGCCTTTAATCCCAGTTAAGGTATGCTCTTGCCAGGATGAATGAGGGGAAGCAGGTAAAAAGCAAAAGCTTTCTTTGTTCATGTCCTTTATATTGGCTGCCATTTGAAGGTGTGGCCTAGATTTAAGAGAGATGTTTTGACATCAAATGATCCAGTCAAGAATAATTTTTCAGTCAGGCAGCGGAGGTGAGCACCTTTATTTCAGCACTCGGGATGCAGAGGCAGGTGGATTTCTGTGAGTTTGAAGCCAGCCTGGTCTACAGAGTAAGTTCTAGGACAGTCAAGGCTACACAAAGAAACTCTGCCTCTAAAAAAAAAGAATAATCCCTCAAAAGTGTGTCTCACTATTGATTATGTTTTAATTAATTCCAGATTTAGTCAAGTTGACAAACAAGAGGAACCATCATCATCATATTTACTGCTATTCTCATTTTTTTTTTTTGTCAGAGCTGAGGACCGAACCCAGGGCCTTGCGCTTGCTAGGCAAGCGCTCTACCACTGAGCTAAATCCACAACCCCCTATTCTCATTTTTTATGCTGAGCCTTACTGTAAATTTCACTTAAAATAACCATTAATACCCACATCATTCCTTAAATACCATGTGCCTTGATATTTCCTATACCAGATAAACTCATCCATCACCTTTAATGTGGTCTTTCACAAAGTCTCAAGATATGAACAAAATGCAGTGGTTATAAAGGTAGCTCCAACTCAGTTTCCTACAGAAACTTCATTTCCATCTGAAATTGTATGAGCACTGCCTTTAGTATTTACATTCATATAAATATTCACCCTTTTGGAATTCCAACTAGAATCACCTGAAAGCTTTGCCTGTAGCTTTCACGTCATTATCTAGCTGGTTTAATAATCTTTTCTTAATTCCTTAAAACTCTGATTCCAGAGACTCTAACACATTTTATGGTATATAGTAATGACAAAGATGTCTCATCTTGGTAATAACTCTATGTATTAATCATCTCTCTACTCCTATAACAAATATCTAAGTTAATTAACTTTAAAAGAGACAAGGTTTATTTTGGCTGTGAATTTTTGGGATCTCAAGTCATCATAAGTAAACATGCAGCTTTTAGGCCTACTGTAACAGAGGCAGCTCAATATGATGAGAATAAATGGCAAAGTCATTTACCCTGGCTGGGAAGCTAGAGAGAAAGAAGGGGCTGGGATCACTACTTCTGAGGGAATATACACAGCAGCACAAAGAACTTTCATCTAAGGTGTAACTCTTTAAGATTTTCATTGCCCTGCCCCCAATAACACCAGGCTATGGATCTTGTAAGCCTTTACTATATGGGTTTGGGAAGGCACTTTTAACTTAAACTATAGCAGCTGGTATTCTTTTGCATGTCTTTTGAAGTATAAAGTTTTATTTATCACCCATTTATTTCTATGATGAATTGCACGAATAATTTGAAGCAGGGTTATATATTTTGTCAAATGTATCTCTCATTTTTGTCTCATTCTTAGATATTCTTTAAACTAGAGATTGGATTAGAGCAGTGGTTCTCAGCCATCCTAATGCTGTGACCACTTAATACAGTTCCTCATGTTGTGGTGACCTCCAACCACAAAATTATTTTCAATTGCTATCTACAGTTGTAATTTTGGTACTCTTATATAAATATCTGATATGCAGATGGTCTTAGGCGATGCCTGTGAAAGGGTCATTCAACCCCCAAAGGAGTCTTGACTCACAAATTAAGAACTGCTGGCTTAGAGGTTTAACCAGATTTTAATTTTGATTATTTATTTATTTAGTGCATGTGTGCACATGTGCATGCACATCGTGGCACACATGTGAAGGTAAGGGGACCGCTTGAGAGAGCCAGTTTGTCTCCTCCTACTATGTGTGTTCCAGGGATCAAACTCAGGCCTACAGGTTGGGCATCACCTTTGTCTGATGAGCTATCTCACTAACTAGCAGGCTTTGTTTTAATCAGCAAAATAGAAAACAAATGAGTACTTTGATTACTTTGAAAATACACCATAAATAATCATTTTAAACTACCGTATCACTGAATTTTTATTACATATTAACTGGCCTTTCTCTTTTGATTTAGGACAAAATTTTGGAATGATTTTTGAAAGCTCAGCACTAACAAAGGATTTTAAAAGATTTGCTTAATTTTTTATCTTGCTTATATGAAATTATTTGGAATAATTTAGTAAATTATGAGCTCAAAACATATTTTCCTCAGAATTTAGTAATTTTTTTTTCTAACACAGAGTGAAAAAATTATGTACTAAATGCTTACTTAATGTCATGTCCACTTAGAAATACTCTATCAGAAATCAGCAGGGATTAATTATGGTCTTACAAATCACTGTCTTAGTACAATAATGATCTGTGTGAGAACATATATCTAATGATGGTTTGGGTTCCATTTATGTCAGAAATAATAGTTCAAGAATAAGACTGTTGTCAGTTCCTACTTGATACTTCTGACAGGATTTTCTGGCTAAATAAACATGGAAAACTATGAAATTAGTTCATGAATTGTGTGGAAACTTGAATGAGAATTGCTTCCATAGGCTCACATATTTGAATGATTGGTCCATTGCTGGTACAACTGTTTTGGATAGGATTAGGAGGTGTGGCCTTGTGGGAGGAGGTGTGTCACTGAGGGTGGGTTTGAGCTTTCAAAAACACAAAATAGGCCCAGTGCATCTTTCAGTATGTCAGCCAGTCTCCCTCCCTCCCTCCCTCCCTCCTTCCCTCCCTCCTGCCTTAGTCTCCTCCCTCCTTCCCTCCTTCCCTCCTTCCTTCCTTCTCTTCCACCTTCCTTCCCTCCAACTTGTAGATAAGATGTAAGCTCTTGACTACTGCTCCAGTGCCATGCCTATCTGCATGTTGAGTTGCTTCCCAAATGGTGGTTATAGATTCACCCTCTGAAACTATAAGCAAACCCCAATAATCCCTTACTTCCAGAAGTTTCCTTGGTTATGATGTTTTTGAACAACTATATCAAAGAGATAGAGTTTTAAAAATTGGTGTGTGTGTGTGTGTGTGTGTGTGTGTGTGTGTGTGTGTGTGTGTGTGTGTTTAAAGAATGGGCCAGAGAGGATTAAAACAGTAATTTTCAGTAACTGGAAAAATAAAAGCAGTATAAAATGATCTATGTCACAACATGTGTTTGCAGAGACCTGACTTGCATAGACAGATTAGAAGATTTTGAGATACAGAGTCAGGAGAAAAGTTGACATACATGTTGAAAGAAAAGAAATAAAAACCACCTCAGATGAACAATATTGGCTTCATGAGTTACTCATGAAAAGAAAGTATAAAAGAATCCTGAGCACTCTGTGATGGCACACTTGCAGTAAAAAATGTTACTCCTGGAAGAGAAAGTTAAAACTTTTCTTTAGGTCATATATATATATATATATATATATATATATATATATATATATTCACTTAAAAAGAACCATTGTTCTATATATATCTTCTTTATATTTAGAAGCAAGCAGAACCTTAGAATAATGATTCATAAACTGGAGTCTTGTAAGAATATTATGATAAATTAGTAAATTAAATCAATACCAATAGAATGTCATGGTCAGGATTTTTCTCATGTATTTTTCTTTTATAATGAAGGTTTTTTTTAAATTTTGAGATTACAATTTAATTACAACAAGAAGAGATAAATATGATCAAAGTACATCATATATGAATAAAAATGGCATAATGAAACACATCATGTTATACATTTAATACATACTATAAAAATTAAAAGCACAAATATAAAGGCATCTCATATTCAAGAATATCTCCTCTTCTTGTGTCTTCCTCCACAATTTCTGTGGTCACCTTCTACTTAGCAAATATTCCCTCTTTACTTTCATATTCTTATAAAATAGTATGTATTCTGGGGTGGAAATTATTTTCTAGGTATACATTAACAATAGATTAATGTACAGAATACATAAAGAAATCAAGAAGCTATACAGCAAAATAGCCAACAAAACAATTAATAAATGGTCGAATATATATGAAAAAAATATTCACTATCTTTTGCAATCAATGAGATTCAAATTAAACCTATACAAGATGTCATGTGATTCCAGTTAGAGTGGCCATCACTAAGAAAACAAATAACAACAAATGCTGAAGGCATTTGAGGTATGAAAGAGTTCACTCCTCTTCACTGCCTAATAACTAGCTACAAAGTTTCTCATGAGTAAGGCAAATGCCTTGTTTCATAAAGACAATGCTTTATCACAGAGATTGGTAATTGATTTTGAAATCAAGCAGCACAAATATGCTCACCATAATAAACTTTGTCTTCCCCAACTAACTCCACCTCTTACATGAACACACATATCTCTTAGTAATTTTCTCACCACTGGCTGCCCAGCTCAAATCTCTTTGAGTTGTTAACCTCTTTTTAATTTAATTATTTATTTTTGAGAATTTCATGTGTAGGTACTATATTTACATCATTTTCACCTCTTATTCTCCTTCTTCCAAGTCCTCCCATGTCCAACCTACTGAGTCCATTTAGTGTTGCTCATATGTTCAGATGTTTGGAGATGGTTCCTTGGTAGCAGAGGAGTTACCTATCAGGAGGCTAGTCTCTGGAGAAGACCCACTCTTGATCTCTCAGTAGTCATTGGTTGCCTGTAGCTCTTCATCAAGGGACAGAGCCTTATGAGACATACCCTATCCACATTAAGCGGGTCTTGTTTAGGCAGTCATATTATTATGATTTTACAGATATAGTTTTCCTATCATGTATAAGCAACAGTCTCTTACAGCAGATTTCCTGGTTGCACTGTAGATGTATCAGTTGTATGTTGGACACATGTGATCATTTGTTCTCTGCATTTTGACCAGTTGTAGATTTTTGTAATAGTCTCCATTTGTTGGAGGTGAGGAGGGGGAGGATGAGTGATAAGGGGTGAGAGCTCCACTTATTTGTGGGTATAAGGGTAAATGCTTAGAATGAAGCTAGAGATTATTCTTGTTTAGGAAAGTGATTCCACAACCTCACTGTCCTCAGGTATTTAGCTAGTTTTAAAGTACTGGGTACAAATTCTTTCCTAATAAGTGGAATTTAAGTGCAATTACATGGCTGTTGTCACACCTAAACTATAAGTGCCACTATTGCACTATTGGGTGTATTTTGCTGAGCTGACCATTGCTGTGGTTCATAGATTTTTGCAGCTGGTAGGAATACCAATTGCCGTTCTCCCTTAGCAACTAATATAGCACCTTCAGAAACTGTGAAAGCCAGTCCTCAGGGAGGAGGCTTCCAGGTAAGTTTCTGTGGGATTTCTCAAGTCTTGTATTTAAAGCCTATGGTGTCTTCAACAACCTTGCCTTCAACTTACTCAAGTCAACTAATGGCAATGGCAAGAGCCTATATTGTTTTGGTTGTTTAGAAAGACAACTTGCAGAGAGGTTTCTCATGCCTGCCACTGGAGGTTTTGATAGATAGTCTATGGCTCCTGGAGGGAATATTATCAACCCTGATTCATAACTTCATTTAATATATATTTTAAGTCAGCAAAGTGTTTCCCTGTGGCTTTTTCAAACACTTTAGTGTTACTTATCCTCCCCCTTGATAGTTGAAGTCCCTCCTATTTTTCCCATATACCCTTTTACCACCCCTATTTCTTACTATTCTACTCCCTAAAGCTCCTTATTACTATGGTCTCTTTTTGGTTTCTTGGTTTATGTACTACTCCAGGTTATATACTCAAATCTAAAGATTCAGAGCTATGATCCACAAAGAAGAAAACATTAAGCCTTTGTATCACTGGGTCTGGGTTATCTCATTCAGCATTTTCTAGATTTATTCATTTACCTGCAAATTTCATTCTTCTTTACAGTTGAATAGAATTCCACATGGACTAAAGACCTCAGTATGAAACCTGAAACTGCTGGAAGAAAACATAGGCAGATTCTTATAAGATATAGTTGTTGGAAAGGGCTTTCTGAATAGCATTCCAGCTGAAAGGAATTGTGGCCAATGACTGTAAATGACCTTAAAATTAAAATGCTTCTGTGCTACAAAGAAAATTATTAATTTAGTGAAGAGAAAGCCCACAGAACAGGTGAAGATCTTCCCCATTTATACATACAACAGAGGATATATATCCAGAATATACAAAGAGCCTATGAATCCAGTATATAAACACAAAGAAGCAAGAAAAAAATGATCGAATTAAAAATAGGAAAAGAGTCATAACAAAGAATTTCCAAAAGAAGTCAAAGTGGCTAAGAAATGTTGTTAAGGTGTTCATCATCCAAAGCAACTAGAGAAGTGAAAATTAAAGTTACTTTGAGATTTCATCTCTCTTCAGGAGAAGAGCTAAGATCCAGAAAACAACTGACAGCTAATGCTGGGAAAGATGTGGGAAAGGGTGAACCCTTGTTCACTGTTGATGGGACTGCAAGCTGGAGCAGCCACTCTGGAAATCAGTGTGCAGAATCCTCTAACAGCTAAAAGAAGATATTCTCAGCTATATAACTCCTTGACATATGCCCAGAAGATTCAACATTCTACTCCATATATTCTTGCTCAGCCATGTTTGTTGCTGCTATACTCACAACAGCTAGGAGAGGGAAACAACATTCTACTGATGAATGGATGATAAAAATATGGTGCATATTCACAACAGAATTCTATTCAGCTGTAAAAATAATAAAACCATGGACTTTGCAGTTTTTTTCCTTTTTAAAGTATAAAAGATTTCAACTCTGAATATACAAATGTTTAATAAAATTTATATGCTCTTCTGTTAATCTATTTCCTGTCACATAAATACTTCCATCCAGCTGAAAGCTTAAGAAGTTTTAACAGACAGGTTTAACAGGTATCCTGCCTCTCAGGCTGGTCTCCTCTCCTTCATAGCTCTCTATGTGGGTGTGTTCTCTGTTTATGTCCCATTCATTAAAATTAGCCTCTTTGGAACTCACAGTGGGTCTGGCATGAACGAACATAGCCGTTGCCAAAATAGGTGGTGTCTTTGGAAAAAAAATTCAGTCCTTCTAAGGTCAGACATGTAGTATGTGCCCAGCATGTGCAGAGGATAATATAATGAGAAGGATCTGGCCCATCTTTGATCACTGGAGCTTATGGGAATAACACAAATAGTGAGAGTCAAAAGAAAAGGGACAAGATTAGCAAAGTTCACTGGACAAAAGTAATGGCAGCAGGAAAAAGCACAGCACAGTGCCTGAGAATGAAGCTCACAGTGGGTGCAGCATGGAAAACACAAATGAGTGAGGGGAGAGGTGAAATGCAGCTGCAGAGGCAGACCCCTGGGGACCAGTAAACAGCACTCTGGACATCTACACTGATTTGACCAGCACTGGGACACCACTAAATGATTTTACCAGAGTGTAAAATTTTGAAGTGACATGCAGCATGATGTGTATTACTTTAGCAAAGGTCTCTGGCTTTAATAAGGAAGAAGAATTAAGGCAAGAACAGATTAGCAAGGCCCCATCTGGCTTGTTCCATGCCAGACCCTGAGGCAGGACAGACTAGAGGCAGAAGACCTGGACTACTCACCAGTAGCTTGTCTTTTCTTGTCCGTGTTTGCCATTAGCTCCTCTCCTTCCATTGAACTCCCTGAAGATGTACGCCTGGTGTAGAAAACTTGACTTTGAAAGCAGGGATCTTTACTTAAAGAGATACATGCACAAGAAAATCCTCTCTTTTTTTCTAGAGAGGACAGGAGATTGTGGGGTTTCTTTACAGCCAGCCTCTACTTTTCACACTAGCTCTCTAGTGTGTTTGTGGTCTTCAGTTCTAGTACCAAGAATATTGTGTCACCATTGCATGAGCATACCATCCAGGTAGGTCAATATTATAGACCTTAGATTTGTAGCTGGTTATCTGTGTGGTAGTGTGCAGAATACCTCCTGGTATCATGAGCATGAGTTAGTGAGGGGAAGGCTCTAGTTAGACATCAGCTTGAATTCAATGGGATGTGTAAGTATTATCTTCAGCAATAAGGCCTTACCATCAGTTTTGTGGAGAGCAACCAAAAGCCTTGGCAACAGCCTGCTTTGGTGTTACCATGACTGCTTTAGCCAATGACTTACTGAACTAGAATTGACTCATTCCCGGCTTTAGATAGCTTACTGTTGGCAAAGATGTCTATTTGAGGCATCCTCTCCCATGTTATTTGGGGATTTCATTTAGATTTCTTTCATATATGTATATATTTGAGAAACTTCTACAGTAGTATGTTTCCATATGAGTCCTCAAATGGAGCTTAGTGTTAGTTTTCCCTCCTTTTTTCCCTTTTCCCTCCCCCTCCCAGTTTAATTCTCCTAATTCAGCTTTCAGCTGTGTCTTCATAACTGTAAATGCTATTTCCCCTTCATTAAGAAATCCTCTCCTCCTCACCTAGTCCCTTACTCTATACCTCACCTCTGTGGTTATATGGATTGTATCAAGATCATTGAAAGCTTAAAAGCTGACATCCACATATGAGAGAACACATACAGTATTTGTCACTTTGGGTCTGGGTTACCATTCAGAATGAGTTTTCTATCGATTTGCCTGTGAATTTAATGTTTTCATTTTTAAGAGCTGAATAATATCCTATTGTGTAAACATGCTACATTTTCATTTTTCTTTATTCACTGTTGGACATCTAGGCTGTTTCTAACTTCTGGTTATTATGAGTTGGGAAGCAATGAAAATGGATGAGTAAGTGTTTTTGTAGTAGGATGCAGAGTTCTTTGAGTGTATGTCTAAGGGTGGTATAGCTGAATCTTGAGGTAGATATATTCCCAACTTCCTGTGGAACCACCACACTGATTTCCATAGTGGCTGTACAGGTTGCACTGTCACCAACAATGAATGAGTGTTCCTATTTTCTACATTCTCACCAGCATGGATTGTTGTTTATTTTATTGACCTTGGTCATTCTGACAGGAGTAAGATGAAGACTCAAAGTACTTTTGATTGCCTCCAAGTTGTCATGGTAGCATAAACCACTACAATTTCATCAAACATTTCCCAAGTGATTCTGCGGTCCCCTTCCTGCCTCCTCTCCTCCCTGGGCTGCAGAGCCTGCCACCTCCAATGGGAACTACCCATTCTGTCTCTCATACCAGACCAGTAGTTTAAGATGACGTTCTTCATGAAGCATGCCTTGTTTGTTTTCTTGTAAATTAGGGAATGTGCTTAACCTATTTCAGACTAGAGGAGAAAATCTTCTTCAATACTGACTAATAGTGTTAATGTGTTGAACTTACTCAGAGCATTTTCTGTTCACTGTTCCATGCTAGCCATCCACTTGGGACCCATGTCTTCTCTTTAACAAAGCTTTATTACATTATTTCTGCCTATCTCAAAGCCAACTCTCTTCACGAATCCTCCTGTAGCAACCCTGTTGGGTGTAGTTTGTTTCTACTCTGAACTTTGATCAGCCTTATGCAGAGAGGATGGCTCAATCACTTTGATGAACAATTAAATTCTATGTCACAAATAAGAAGTCATTGGCCCCCATTGAACCATGATTTTATCATTTTCAAAGCATCATAGGGATTCTGTCATATTAGGAACTTGGAAATTATTTTTTTAACCTGGTTAACACTCAGAGAAAAAGACAGTAGTCACTTCTACCTCTTACTGAAATTAAGCTCACTTGTGTTAGTGTTACGAATTTATTTTTGCATGCTTCACCACTTCTCCCTCACCACAGTGAGAAACATGGGATAAAAATTGATTTTAAAAGTCCAAATTGAAAGAGAGTCTTGCCCACAGAGTTCTCATTTATCATTAGAAAACATGAAATGTTTTATAATTCTGGTTATTTATATTTTAAATTAGTTTAAATTTGTACTCCACTGTCACAGTAACCACACCTCAAGCATTCATATGTATTTGAATGGGCATCATTTGAGACATCATTCACAGAACGTATCTGTCATTGAAGGGTTTTGTTGAATGATACTAGTCTGCATATTAAACACAACGATGTGTTATCATAGGATAGCTCAGACTTTCTGCTATCCGGTCAATGTTATCTGATGCAGGACTCTGCAAGCTGATGGGATCACAGATAATATCCATATCACCTAAGGCTCTGTTTTTCTTCTCTCAATGCAAATAGGATAGATGTTGAAGCCTGTTCCATGGTGCCACCACCTATCCAATTTTGTTGGTATTGCACTTTCAAAGTCAAATCTGCAGTCCAACAGAATATACACAGTAGCAAATGCTATGAACTTGTATAAGACATTTCTGAAGAGCACAGAATCAAACCTTAGATAGACTTACCCCAAATACCAGGCTATTCTCTGGTTTGATTTGATTTTAACATCTTTGTAAAGTATGGATGCTTGTGAGTGTGGACTATTTGTGAAAGCACCAGGTTCTTTGACTACTATTCTTTGCCATAGGATAGTGGACTGTGGAAGACGAGTGAGATTCTGAGGTTCAAAGAGGATATGGTTTCAAAGAGAAAAATACGTGAAGGACTCTCACAGATATCTAGAGTTTCAGAAATTAAAAAAAAAAGAGTTATCTCAGAGCATTTCTGAAAGTTTAAGAGATATACTAACAGCATCCTTAAGAAAGTTTCTTGAAACTTCAGTTGTAGAAACTCATAGATTTTGAAAAAGAGAGAGGGAGGTAAGAGAAGACATGGAGAGGAAGAGCAAGGAGAGTGAGGAGGGTGAGGGGGGAAGGAGGACAGATAAAGAAGTGGGGATTTGAGGAAAATCACAGAGAACTGAAAACATAGAACAAGGTTGAGGAGAGATAAACATCATGTAAGTTCAGATACTTTTCTCACACACTGGTTTCTGCCAGGATTGTCTCAGGCTATTCAGTACCTCAGCTGTAAAATGAAAACCCCAAGGGGTCCTTTCACCACCTACAGATTCTATATGTGGCATCTAGCCTCACAGAAAAAATAAGATTGAGCAAGAGAGAGTTCAGGTACCCGGGATCTGTCTCACTGCTCAGAAGAATCTTGGATGGAAGATCCAGTGTTCTGTTTGCCTCTTTGTGGCTGTGTCTTGTACTGCAATTCTGAAAATAGCTGGTTTGATAAGAAACAATAATAATTCTTAATTACTTGCCCTCCACACCAGGGCCTTCTAAAGTAATTCACATGTGGACTCTCCCTCTCCTCTCTGACTTTAAATGAGTACATACGTGTGCACCTATGTATATGTATTCATCCCACCATTGATAATTACCTAAACCATGAGTATGTCTCAAGGGACTCCACATGCTGTGGACGACTGATTGATAAATAAAGTGCTGATTGGACAGTAGCCAGGCAGGAAGTATAGGTGGGACAAGGAGAGAGGAGAATTCTGGGAAGTGGAAGGCTGAGGCAGAGAGAGATGCTGCCAGCCACTGCCATGAGAAACATCATGTAAGATACCAGTAAGCCATGAGCCATGTGCCAAGGTATAGATTTATAGAAATGTGTTAATTTAAGATATGAGAACTAGATAACAAGAAGCCTGCCATGGCCATATAGTTTATAATAATGTAAGTCTCTGTGTGTTTGATTGGGTCCAAGTGGCTTCGGGACTGGAGGGTGAGAGAGATTTGTCCTGATGGTGGGCCAGGCAGGACCAGGAAAACTTCATCTACATCCACAGACTTTGTTTTCATTTTAAAAGTTTTAAAAATATTATACACAAGTACTATTTTTATATCACTTCTTCCTTTCCTTTTCTCTTCTCCAATTTCTTCTGCATTCCCCTTCTCCCTTTTAAATCCATTACTTGTTATTTGATTATTATTGTTACACACACACACACACACACACACACACACACACACACACACACCCTATTGAGACCATTTAGTGTGGCTTGTATGTATATGTATTTAGAGCTGAACACTTGGGATTAGGTAACATATGAGGGAGCTCATCCCTGGAGAAGATTGACCCCTTCTCAGTGGCAACAGTTTTCTGTAGCTCTTCATCTAGAACCTTGTGAGGTTTTCCAAATCCTTGTTGGCATGTCAACTTGCAGCAATATCATTGAAATTTCATTTGTGCAGTTTCCCTGTTACATATGGAAGAATACCTGGTTCGTATAATAAAATGCACTTCTCTCTTCCTCAATGTTTCCTGAGCCTTAGGTATATGTGTTGTATCAGTTGTCTCTGCATTTTGACCAGTTGTGGGTTTCTTTAGTGGTTTATGATTGCTGCAAAAATAAACTTCTTTGATAAGACATGATAGCCTTAGTTATCTAAGGGTAAAAGGATAAGCATTTTGAAAACACTTTAAGAAAGGGACAGTGGTAGGTTCTCAAGAGTACATGATCTTAGCAGCCATGGGTGTTTAGCTACATGTGGGAGCCCATTTTCAGGTTCCTCTTGGCTTTACCCAGCAGGTCCGAATAGAGGATGATTAGGACCACGGGCCTGAGTGCAGGTGTCTGAGATGGTCTGCACTTGGCTGTGCTGGGGAGAGGTCATTTGCTCCACCCCTTGGCGTCTCTATAAATACCCTGGGGCAGAGACAGTCCGGGCCCATTGGAAAAGGTTCTAGGCCCTCTTGAGGCTATCCTTTATTTTCTATCTGTTTATCTCTGCAATATAAATCCTTTTATCTAATATTTCCTGCTGCTCACACTCAAGAAAACTCTGGAGAGCTGTGGGATTGGCGGGTAAATGCCCCACAGCTACAGTAACAAGTATGAATTTCCTTTTATTGAGCAGGCCTTCAAGCCCAATTATGTGGCTTGTGGTTATCCACTAAACTTAAGTGTCACTATTACACCATTGGGGGTATCTTGCTGTGCTAGTCATTGTTGCGGTTAATAGGCTTTATGACTGTGTAGGACTACTGTGTAGGTGGAAGTTTCTCACCCAAACCACCTGCTACAAAACAACAACAAAAAGGCTTAACATCAATTCCAAATGCTTGGCCAATAGCTCATGTTTGTTACTATCTAAGTCTTACATTTAAATTAACTCATATTTCTTATCTATGCTTTGCCACATGGATCATGGCTGGTTACCTCATTTTTCTACACATCCTGCTTCCTCAGTGGCTGACAGGCATCTCCTCTGACTCTGCCCTTCCTCATCTCATCATTCTCAGTTTGGCTTTCCCATCTAACTTTAGTCTGTTCAACTACTTACCAGTCAGCTTCTTTATTAAACAAATCATTGCAACATATATTCACATAGTATACAGAAGAATTATTCCACAGCATTTACCCTTTTGTCTAACTAAAAAGGAATGTTTTAACTTTAACATAGTAAAATTATATACAACAAAAGAATTATGAAGTAAGAATTATAGTTATAATATCCAGTCTGTTTGTCGTAGTAAAACAGGCCCATATTGTACAGGAAATTGGCTTAAACCAGTTTCCAAGTTGTGCACATAATGCTTGTTGCCTAATACCATCTCGCAGGTGGATGTCATACATGATGCCCCTTTTGGCAATCTTAATATGTTCATGCAATAATAGATACCTGTTCCTCCTTTGTTTATGCCCTTGACTTTTCTGGGGAGAAGGCTGTCAATGCTCTCAAGGCCCTTAATTCAGCCATGGCAGTTATGGGGGCACCTTGGACACTTAAGACTGACAATGGCCCTGCCTACCCCTCTCAACATTCAATGACTTTCTAGGCTCCTGGAAGATTTTCCATACAACTGATAAACTCTACAGTCCTCAGGGACAAGCCTTTGTGGAGAGGACCAACAGAGCTCTTAAGGAGCTGTTGGTAAGGACTATCTCAACAGAGGCTAGGTAAGATCCTCATCTGGCCATAACAGAGGTCCTTTTACATATGAACCTTTTCAGTTTTGATGACAATGGGCTCAGCCCAGCCTATAATCACTAGGGATCTCTGCCAATAAATACAACCGTGCCCCTGGTGAGATGGAGAATCCTATCTTCCTCCAATGGCAGGTGCCAGCCCCTGTGCTGACCTATGGGGAGGGTATGTTTGTGTTTTTCCTCAGAATGCCACTATGCCAATATGAGTCCCAGCAAGAGCTGTACACCCACTCAAGGATCATCCTGCTTCCACCAGGAGGAAACAACTCAGGATGGGTAATGTATATACTCCCCTTTCTTGCTCTTAATGCCCCTGTAAAAACTGAAGACTTGTGGACCTTTACTTTTCTTTGTTTTGTATGATGGTTTTTGAGATGAGGAACATTAGTTTAGCACACTCAGCGCTAGCTAAATATATTAAGGGCCCATGGTCAGCTAAGTTTCTATATTATTCATTGCAACTAACATATAAAAATTTCCAATTAAATCAGACAAGGGCAGAGGTTATGGTCTTTGACTCTTTATTTTTGAAAAGGTTTGGCATAATATAAAAAAGGCTGTTTGATCCCTCCTGGATTCTCACTTATGGTTTGATTGGCGGGGTTGTTTTAATCTTTCTCTTTTTTAAGTGTCTCTTATAGCACATCTGGCAACAACAGGCAGCCACTAAGACAACTCTAGACTCTATAGGTGTTAATGGCTCTTAGACATCCAACTCATAGGCCTCCACAGGAGGTTATGCATGCCTGGCTTCCTGAAATTCAAAAGGTTTCTGCCTGATCCTCCCCACCAGGGGGGACTTCTCCGGGATGGATGTTCTTCAAGGGCTGATAGTTAATGATGGGTAACAGCTTGTTTGGCAAGCCAACTGAAGACAGGCACAGTCCAGTTGCTGAACCACCCAGAGGCAGGGTCAACAAGGCTGGAGCAAAGAACTCCTACTCCTGCTGAGTACCCACATAATAAAATAAAAAGGTGGACAATATGTAGTAGGGCAGGCCAATAGCATCAAGGAAATTGGCTCAAACCAGTTTCCAAGGCATGCACATAACGTACTTCCTTATGAGCTAACCTGGAGTCTGCCTGAGGGCCTAGCAACAGGCTCTCTCCAGAGTTCCTGATTGTGCAGAGTCTGCCTGAGGGCCTAGCAACAGGTACTATTCAAAGTCCTGATTGTGTGGAGTCTGTCTGAGGGTCTAGCAACACTCACTGCCCAGACTTCCAGATCATGCCTAGCTAATGAGGGATGACCATGCAATGTCACCAGATCAGGACACAGCCTGGGTGGTGAGAGGAGGTTATATAAGGCTTTCCTCATTACTGAATAAACACGTCTGTGTCATTGACACTGTGCCTTCTCACCCCCTCCTCTGAGGGAGCTGTTAGGACCCAGCAATAATTTGATTTGGCAAAATTAGAGAAAATACTCCGTTATCTACCTTATCTTCATGGGTTTAAAGTTTTATACTTAATTTGCCTTCTTTTCTTTTATTTATTTACAAATTTTTTTCTTTACTTTTACAGACCAACCTCTGTTCCACTTCCTTCCCTTTCTCCTGCTCCCCCCACCTACCCCAATCTCACTCTATTCCCTCCCCATAGAGGGTAAGACCTCCTTTGAGTAGTCAACACAGGCTAGCATACCAAGTTACAGCCGGACCTAGCCCCTTCTCCTTGCATCAAGGCTGAATAAGGTATTTTACCACAGGGAATGGGTTCTAAAAAGCCAGTTTGTGTACCTTGGATAATTCCTGGCCCTATTGTCAGGGGACCCACAAACATCAAGCCACACAACTATCACTCACATTCAGAGGGCCTAGTTTGGTTCCATGCAGGATCCCCAGCTGTCAGTCCAGATTCTATGAGCTCCCACTAGATTGGGTCATCTATGTGGTTTTTTCCATCATGATTCTGATCCCCCTTCTCTTATAATTCTTCCTCCCTCTCTTCAGCTGATTTCCAGAGTGGTCATACAAGATTGCATTCCTATCAGCAGTGGAGGAGTGCTCCCCTTTCTTCATATTCTCTCCAACATAAGCTGTCATCTGTGTGGGTTTTTTTTTTTTAATCTTAGCCATTCTGACATGCATAACGTGGTACCTCTGAGTGGCTTTGATTTGCATTTCCCTGATGGCTAAGGATGTTGAACAATTCCTTATATGTCTTTTGGCCACTTGAGATTCTTCTGTTGAGAATTCTCTGTTTAGTTTTGTAGCCCATTTTTAATTGGATTATTTGATATTTTGCTGTCTAGTTTCTTGAATTTTTTATATATTTTGGAAATAAGTCCTCTATCAGATGTGGGGTTGCTAAAGATCTTTCACCATTCTGTAGGCTGCTTTTTTTCTTAATTTGCTTTCTATTAAGTTTAACTCTTTAATCTTTAAATCCATCAAAGACCCCAGAAGGATGAAATTTTACCTAGTGACTGAGACGTCAGGCTACCTGAACAGTCATTCAAAAAATTCCTCAGTAACATTGGGGCATCCAACTCTGGCCTACAGGCCTAGTGTATTTGACAGACTTTCCTGTGAAGGAGGGAATTTTCAAGGACCATCCTATCTTGTCTGTCCAAAGTTCAGCAGTAGCCTTTCTTGCATCCTGCTGGTCCAGTTTGGACAGTGTTGAAGTACAAGTGCCTTGTTGGGCTGACCCTGTCCCTAACTGGCCTGAGCCTAATGGACCCCATGATACCCCACTATCACAGGAAAGCTAGCCTTGCCCTTCACCATGGGCATGGAAGATCCAGCCCCACCCCTTGCCTGAGGTGAGTGGTCCCAGTGGCTCAGACTGACCAACTCAGCAGCTACCCAGGTACACATACAAGGCTTTAAGCTGGCACACCCCAACATCTACCCCATCTATGACCTGCTAGAGTGTGTGAAGGGGCTGGTCCTGTTAGAGCCATGGCAGCATGGACAACATGACTCAGGGCAACAGTGGGATGTCTGGGAAGTTTCCATGGTAGTCCAGTGTTGATAGTATGCAGGAGACCAGAGGCCTTGAACCTGACCAAAAACCGCATTCCACAATGAACAATTGCAAGGAAGGCTGTTTGGACAAAAGGTTATATTGCATGATACACAGCAGCTTCCAATGCCACAAAAATGAATGGAGAGGCAAAGATGGAGGAGCAAAGTGGTTTTTGGGTTTTTGTTGTTGTTTTCTTTTTCTTTGTTCTGTTTTGTTTGTTTTTATTTTTATATTTATTTAACATCCTGGCTACAGTTTCCCCTTTCTCCTGTCCTCCCAGTCCCCAAACTACTTCCCCTCCATTTCTGTTCAGAAAATGACAGGTTTCCGATGAATATCAACAAAACATGACATATCAAGTTGAGGTAAGACTAAACACCTCCCCATGTATTAAGGCAGGGCAAGGTGACCTAAATAAGTAGGTTCTCCAATAATAAAAGAGTCAGAGACAGCCCCTGATCACACTGTTAAGGGTCCTACAAGAGGACCAAGCTACACAACTGTAACATGTATAGAGAGGTCCTAGATTAGTCCCATGTAGGCTTCCGGTTGTCAGTTCAGCCTCTGTGATATCCTATGAGCCTAGGTTAGTTGATTCTGTGGGTTTCTTGCTGTGTCCTTGACTCCTCTTGCTCCTACAATCCTTTCACCCTCTCTTCTTCAGGACTCCCCAAGTTCAGCTGAATGTTTGGCTGTGGGTCTACATCTGTTTTCATCACTTACTGGATGAAGCCTCTCTGATGACAATTGGGCTAGGTACCAGTCTATGAGTATAGCAGAATATCATTAAGCATCATTATATTGACATTTTTTCTATCGTCATGTTTGGTTTTATCCTAGGTCTCTGGATCATCCAGCCTGTGGGTCCTGATGCTGCAGGAAACGTAAGGGGTGGGCTTAATCTTCTAGCACGGGTTTTAGACTATACTAGTCATTTGGTTGGACACTCTCTCAATCTCTAGGCCACCCTTATCCCAGCACATCCCATAGATAGGATAGACTGTAGGTCAAATGTTATGGGGCTGGGTTGGTTTCCCACTCCATCCACTTGAAGTCTTATCTGGTCACAGGAGATGGCCAGTTCAGGTTATGTATCTGCTCTTGCTAGGAGTCTTAGCTGGGGTAATCCTTGTAGATTCCTGGGAGATTCCCTTGGACCAGGTTCTTACCTGACCATTAATACCCCACTTTCCAGTAAACTCTTTTGCTGTGGGAATGTTCTGTATGTCAAATGTGTTGCTCTGATTGGATAATAAATAAAACACTGATTGGCCAGTAGCCAGGCAGGAAGTATAGGCAGGACAAGCAGAGAAGTCGGAAAAGTGAAAGGCTGAGGCAGAGAGACACTGCCAACTGCCAACATGACAAGGGAGATGTAAGGTGCCAGTAAGCCATAAGCCACATGAGAAAGTATAGGTTAATAGAAATGGGTTAATTTAAGATAGAAAAAGTAGATAACAAGAAGCCTGCCATGACCATACAGTTTTTAAGCAATATAATTCTCTGTGTGTTTACTCGGTTGGGTCTAAGTGGCTATGGGACTGGCGGGTGAGAGAGATTTGTCCTGACTGTGAGCCAGGCAGGACCAGAAAAACTCCAGCTACACTCTTTATGACTTTCCACATTTGTTCCACACCCCAACCTGATCTCTCAAGTTCCCATTCCTACCTACCCTCAGTCCATTGAAGAAATATCTTCTATTTGTCCTTCCCAAGGAGATCTGGGCATTCCTCCTTGAACCCTCATTACCTAATCTCTTTGGATGGTTGTTGTGGGGTGTCTTTCTATATGTTGTGAATATGTGTTGCTCCCATTGGCTAATAAATAAGCTGATTTGGCCTATGGCAAGGCAGCTTAGAGGCAGACAGGAAACCCAAGCAAAGATACAGGGAGGAGAAAGGTAGAGGGGAGAGATGCCAGCCCGCTGCCCAAGAAGCAACAAGATGCCACCAGACAGGTAACTCCACAGCCACTTGGCAACACATAGATTAATAGGAATTGGTTAATTTAAGATGCAATAGTTAGCTAGCAAGAAGCTGAAGTCAAGGCCATATAGTCTGTAATTAATATAAGCCTCTGAGTGATTATTTTATAAGTGGCTGCGGGACCATGAGTGAGAAAGATTTGTTTGGACTATGGGACAAGGCAGGACCAGAGAAACTTCACTCTACATTTTGTGCCCAAATATCATGGCAAGAATTTCCACCTAAAACCTGACAGAACATACTAAAATGGAGCTAAGAGCAGCTTCTTAGTTCACATGTCTTATGGAGGCCATAGTACAGAGATATTGCTCTACAGAGATACTATGGCATTTGAGCTTGAGCACAGCCTGGCAGATTCCCACCATGGTACAAAGAGGCATTTCCAAGATGTGCAGTGCACTGCATGGTGGATTTAGTTTTTTGCTAGTAAAAACAAAACAAAACAAAAACAATACCAACAACAATTAAAAAAAAAGGACCAGGTTTCTGGCTACATGCTCTTTGATGGAGGCCTAGATGCACTGCTTCCCAGAGTTGGCAATGAGCATGGCACCCAGATCTGGCAGTAAATATCTCTGCCATGTTGGGAAGCTGAGGTGGATGGTGTCAGCAGCCAAGACTGCTGAATTGGTCCTAGCCACTCAGCTTAACAATTTAAAATCTCTCCTGGTCAGAGAAAGATTATACATTCACAATAAGACAGATTCAGATAGAATAAAACTCTAAAGGGTATACATTGTGAGGAAAAAGGTACGAAGGCTTGAGAGAGAAAAGTGAAAAGATGTAGATAGTCATAAAAATAAAATAAAGTATTAAAAATAATATATGAAAATATAATGAGCCATGTAAAGATGGAAATCACACAGAGTCTGGATTGTGTTGTAGACAGGATTTTTAACTAGAGAGAGACATTTGGTTTTAAAGGCTACTAAGTTAAACCAATATATATTGTAAAGGTATATTGACTTCAAAATTTGTGTCTGAGGATATGTTACTTTGGAAAAGAGGTTCTGCTTTTGTTTCCACAGAAGATGAGAGTCTGTGGATTGCTTCCAAGCTAATATCAACCAAGACCTCCTGAAAGGTCACTGATGATCGGCATGGCCCAGATGATCCAACATCCAAAACAGCTTCAAAGCAACTGGCTGAGATGATCCAGTGTCACAGACTACTACAGCCAAGATTTAAGTACAATTCTTAATTTCCTCAGGATCCCCATAAGATTGCTAGCACCCTAGATCAGCATGAAGTAGTATGTGAAGTTATGCCCAAATTTCCAAAATATTGTTTATAAATGTTTATTTTTATTTAAAGTGGGTTGATTATAAATGCAATCTCTTTTTAAAGAAGAAAAATACATACAAATATAATAGGATGAAAGGGTAAATTATTGAATCTACTTTTAAAGAGCAACAACTTGTTTGAAATGTTTTACATTGCTATAGATTTTAGTTTATTGATATAAATTTAAAGTTAGTTTTGTTATACCATAAATATATTTCTATTCTTGTTTAAGGAACTATGTTTATGCAACTCAGTTAAATTGTAATATATAATTAAGAAATACAGATTAATAAATTGTCATGTATGATAATCAAACATATAGTCATGTTAGTTAAGTTTTCTAGGTATACATAGATATATTTCAATTAGGTAGATAGTCTTCAAACACTTCAAAGACATACAGAATATTGCATTTAAAATGTTTTAAGAACTTAGAATTTTCTTGACCTTGAGACATGTCTGCTCCTGGCAGCACCAATCTACTTCAGAGAAGATGATGGGCATCAAAGAAACCCCATATGGAGTTTGCTTTCTTTATGACAAAAAGTTAGCCATTTGGGAAAGAAACTGCCTTTGCCTGGACTGCTTGATATGTGTTGTATGAAATTGACATGTAGAACCCATAGGAAGATGACCACTGAATTTTGCCAGGTGAGATGGTCCTTTAGGTTCCTGCTTCACAGAAGAAACTGCCAGACATTCTTTAGGACATGAGGAGAAGTGACGGATGAACTTTGCCAATAGGTGACACAATCCTTCAAATTTCCTGCTTCACCAAAAAGTTTGCCAGAGACTCTAGGCTTGTAGGCTTAAGATAGATGCCCCAATGTTGCAGAGGAACTTTGGGTGACTGTCCAGGCAGCCAGATATCTCTGTCATTTCTAGAACTTTAGAAGTTGCTTACAATGCACTTCCTGTTTACTTAGGTAATATTTTATCCTTCTGGGGTCTTTGATGAAGTTGAAGACTAGATAGTTATAATTATAGTCTCCCTTAGTTATGATAAAATATAAATTATATATGAAACTTTAACTCACAAAAAATAATAGATGATAGAGTATTTTCTTTAATTTTGCTAAATACAAATAGACTAGATATTGTACCTATAATTCTTCCTTGATAACTGTTTTGTTACATGTAATTTTACTATATTAAAATGAAAACCTTCCTTTTTGATTAGACAGAATAAGGGAAGTGCTGTGAGATGTCTTTCTGTATGCTATGAATATGCTTTGCTACCATTGGCTAATAAATAAGCTGCTTTTGTCTATGGCAGGTCAGCTTAGAGGAAATGAGAAATCCAAGCAGAGATACAGGGAGGAGAAAGGCAGAGTCAGAGAGATGGCAGCCTTCCATGCAAGGATTAACAAGATACCAGCAGGCCAGTAACACCATGGCCATGTGGCAGCACATAGATTAATAGGAATGGGTTGAGTTAAGTTATAAGAGGTAGCTAGCAACAGTATAGTCATGGCCACACAGTTTGTAATTAATATAAGCCTCTGTGTATTTACTTGGAACCAAGCAGCTGCGTGACTGGGCAGGACACAGGAAAAAATTTGATAATAGATTGTAGCATAGTTATCCTTTATTTTAGAGCTAATATCTGCTTATGAATGATTACACACCATGTTTGTCTTTCTAGGTCTGAATTACCTCACTCAGGATGATTTTTTCCAGTTCCGTCTATTTGCCTTCAATGCTTGTTTTTGTTTTGTTTTGTGTTTATTTGCTTTTTAATTGAAAGTGATAGACTTATTTGTATTGTTAATATTTATTTTAAAAATATTTTTCTTTCTTTTAATCTTCATCTTATTTTTATTATTTCTTTTTTAGTTTTCCTTCAAGGGTGAGTGGTTGATATGAAGGAAGTGGGAGATGAGTGGGATTTAGGTCCATGATGTGAAATTCTATAAAAAAAAAAATTAAAAAGGAACTGTAATGTCCTCTTGGTAGATTTTTCCTTCAATGTCCTTCCCTATCCTGATAAGTTTTGGTTTGGTTTCATCAGATATTAAAATGGCTACATCAGAAATCTTAAGCACATTTGCTTGGAATATCTTTTTCCATCCTTTAACTCTGAGGTGATATCTATCCTTAATGTTAAGGTATGTTACTTGGATGCAGCAATAAGATAGAACCTATGTTCACATCTATTCTCTGTTATTTTGTATTTTTAATAGAGGAATTGAGACCATTGATGTTGACAGATTATCAATAAGCAGTGCTTGTTAATTCCTATTTTCCTGTGGTGTGTGTGTGTGTGTGTGTGTGTGTGTGTGTGTGTGTGTGTGTTTTCTCTTTTGATTTGATGGTCTGGAATTATTCATTTATTTTGTTTTATTGGGTGTGGTTAACCTCTTTATGTTGGAATTTCCTTTTTAGCACCTTCTGTAGGTCTGGATTTGTAGATAGATATTACTTAAATTTGGTTTTATTGTGAAATACCTTATTTTCTCCACTATAGTGATTTGATAGTTTTGCTGGCTATAGTTGTCTGGGCTGTCACCTGTGGTTTCTTAGATTCTAGAACATCTGTCCAGGCCTTTCTGGCTTTTAGAAACTCCATTGAGAAGTCAGGTGTTAATGTAATAGGTCTACCTGTATATATTAGTTGATCTTTTTCCCTTACAGATTTGAGTAGTCTTTCTTTGTTTTGTATGTTTAGTGTTTGACTATTATGTGCTGAGGGTACTTTCTTCTCTGGTCCAGTCTATTTGTTGTTCTATATGCTTCTTGTACCTTGACAGACATGTCCTTCTTTAGGTTTGAAAATATTTCTTCTATGATTTTGTTAAAAATATTTTCTATGCCTTTGACCTTTAATGTCCTTCCTCTATTTCTATTACTCTTAGATTTGATCTTTTCATAGTGTCCCTATTTCCTGGATGTTTTGTCTCAGGATATTTTTAGATTTAACATTTCCTTTGATGGAAGTATCATTTATTCTATTGTGTCTTCAGTGTCTAAAATTCTGTCTTTCATCTCTTGTGTTTTGTTGGTGAGGATTGCCTCTGAGGTTCCTGTTTGAGTTGCCATATTTTTTACTCCAGATTTCCCTAGGTTTAGGTTTTCTTTATTGATTCTATTTCCACTTTCATAAGTTGATTGTAATTATTCATTTCTTTCCACTGTTTGTGTTTTCACAGACACCTTTAAGTGATCTATTAATTTCTTTTTAAGGTTCTCTATCATATTCATAAAATATCTTAAGGTCTTTGTCTTATGCTTCAGCTATGTTGGAATTCTCAGGGATTACTATTTTAGGGTTTCTGGGCTCTAGTGGAAATATATTGTCCTGGCTATTTTGATGCATTTTCATGTTGGATTTAAGGCATTTGGGTTTAGGAAAATTATAGTTCTAAGTGTTCCTATCTGGTCTTGTCTTTGTTGGGTAGGTGTTTTGTTCCTTTGTTTCTGTTGCCATCTCTCATTCACAGGAGAATATAGTGGCTATGTGTTGCCTGCTAGGGAATTCTTCTAGGATCCTTCAAGGTGTGGCCATTGTGTTTCCAGATAAAATGTGTTTCTAAGCATTGGGAGCTGATCCTTAGGAATGAGGATGGAGTAGGGGTGCTGAGGATGTCCATAGGAGGAAGAAAAGCAAGATTTTCCACCAGGATCTGCTTAGTGTCCTGGGTATGGGGGCAGAGAGTGAGGAGAAGCCATAGCAGGTAATCTGCTACAGAGCTGGGGATGAGACTTGGGGATTGGATTTGGAGGAGAGGAGAAAAAATGAACGTTTGAAGCTTGCCTACATGCTACACTGGCCTACATGCTTTTATGGCAAGCTTGACTGGTGGGTTCCCAGGGAATGCCTGCTGGTGTTGGGTGCTGGAATTCTGGGATGAGTGGGCTAAGGAAGATTGGAGAAAGCCTATTTCATCTACTGAAGATGGGGCCTGAGAGGAAATGGAGGTTATAGTAGTTTATTTGCTACAGAGTGGGATTGAGACTGAAGGATTAGATTTGGAGGAGTAGAGGGAAAAGTGAAGATCCATAGTTATCCTACCTGCTTCTCTGACCTGAGTGGAATGTCTTCTAGAGTTGGGAGCTGGGATAATGGGATAAGTTTGGGAAAAGGAAATTTGGAATGGGAGGTCTATGTGATTCACTAGAGATGGGGATGGGAGGAGGGTGATGTGTAGCAGGTGGTCTGCTACAGATCTGGGGATGAGAGAGGGTGAATGAATTTGGAGAAGGAAGAGGTGAAGATTGGCATTTTATCTACCTACTTCCTTGGCCAGAGTGGCCTGGATGCCAAGGGAATAAAAAATATCTGTTGTCTTGTGAGTGAACAAAGATACCACACTGGGATAGAAAATTGTTTTCTGTTTCATCCCAGGAACTAAGAAATTTGCATTTCTTGGGGAGGATTTAAATTGCATTGGAATATAAAGCTACTCAAACAACCCCAAGCCCCTGTTCCTGGGTCTGCTGCCTACCACTGTAGCACAGAGATTTAGGAGCTGGCCTTCCTTAAATGAGTTCTGAATCTTGGCTTGCCAAGCAATGAGTGGAAAAAGAAAAACACAAGGCATACAGTAAAACAGTGGAAGTCTATCTTTCTGAAAAAAAAATTACTATAAAAATAGCTCTCAGAAAAGAAGGACTGTTTCTGTATTGCTTGGTAACAGGGTCTTCAGTCAAGATGTCCCTTTTATCTTTTCCATTTTTGCCTCTCTCTCTTGAATACAAACATAGATAGCCTGGATGATAGCCACTTTTGTCAGGACTTCTCATCTCAAATCCCGATAGAATTAGATTTGACATGGCTATTACTGGATCTTCACATATTTTTGTCTTGTGTCTAGTCATTCAGCCAACACTGACTGAGCCATGGAGTACAGGGGTAAACAGTTTGACAAAATTGACCAGTTATAAAGAGATGAGTTGGAAATTTGACTTTTGTATTATAAGATATGACCAGTTTGTGGATTTGGAAATACAGAGATGAATAAAGGTGCCCATGACAAAAGAACTCACACCAAAATATGTAAATCATGGGTCAAATCTTAGATGTTGTGTTTTGGGATATTTGATCATACTGTGAAACTCTAAGTCTGCATTAATAAAATTATCTTTGGATCAGGGGGTGGAGCTAGCAACTAGTTGACAAGAATTAGTCATAGAAAGGATGGAGGAGCCAGGAATAAGGATAGAAAGGCACATAGGAAGTAGAAATGGATGATTTACAGATTCACTGTGATTTTGGTTTGGGGTGAATGAAGAGACTCTTCTCTTGCTGGGTCTCTGGCTAAAATGGAAGATCAGCTGGTTGCTTCTTGGCTTCTCTGAGCTAGCAGTTTTTCACTCTAACATCTGACTCCTGAGTCTTTATTGGTAAATAGAATGATAGAGATTTAGTTAAAACCTACATTTGTCAGACATAGTTGAGCTGGTTCTAGCAGGACCAGAAATCTGCCAGGCTGTGATCTGAGCAGTGGAGTGCTGACTATGGAGCCTTGGGGTACAGACGATAGTTAAAATGTCAGTAGATCCAGGTGCAGCTGTGAAATTGACAGAAAAATAATATTTGATACCCAACATGGGGCACAACCACACAGAGAATTCATGATGCCAACTATCACTGCTACAGTTGGCTACTGCTCTCACAAGGCTTTGCTCCAGTCACTGATGCTGTTCACAGGGACTCCTCAGAGGACTCCAGAGGGTACGCTCATGCTCAAGAATTGTGGAAGGGACTCCAAGCTCACCAATGACTGCTATAGACTAGAAAATTTTAAGGAGAGAGTTAAGTAATATTTTAAAAAAGAAAACATATGTCCCACATTAAGAATGGGAAAGATCAAAAAAAAGAATGGGAAAGATCACATTGCAGGGAGTTAGGACTTTGAATTGTGCTCCAATAGATGTCTTGAAAATGGAAAAAAATAATAAAGGGCTAACTGACTTAGCTGGGATTGACAAAATTCTGATTATAATGACTATCAGTTTTGTAATTCATATATTTTACTTAAAAAGTGGTTTGATAACTGCCAAATATGAAAATTTGATTGATAAGATGCAAGCTTTAAAAAAGACGTACGGTTCCTTTGAGAGCTGGAAGTGTCACAGAAAATCTGGAAATGCCTAGATTTGGTTCTTTCACTGGAACTTCTGTGAGCCTAAATATAGATAATATTTATGCTGGCATTAATTTGAAAATATTAGCACCCTTATTCCATGGATCCTCTAGATTTTTACTGAGGAACTTGTAAAAGAACCCTTTTGGCTGGGTGTGGTGGTGCATGCCTTTAGTTCAGCACTGGAGAGGCAGAAACAAGCATGGTCTACAGAGGGAGTTCTAGGACAGCCAAGGCTACAAAGAGAAACCCTGTCTCAAAAGAAAAAAAATAAAGAATCCACTGGAATCATTTCTAAAAAATAAATAAATAAATAAAAGACTTACTATTGATAATATACAAGACTTAGAAAGACTTACAAATGAAAATTTAAAAAAAAACCCTCAGAAAAAGACAGAGAAGTTTAGAGCATAAGTTACCACACCATTGTATTATGAAACTGAAGAGGAATAGCCCAAAGTTATTAGAAAACCAACTTTAATTTATCCAATTACCATTCAAGTACATCCACCAGATGATAGACAAGGCTATTCAAAAATTAACCTGGGATCCTATTGGAATGTTAGATATGAAGAGATTCAAGGAAGTAAATGTTTCATATGATATATATTCACCTTTTGTGAGCCAGGTGCTGTCTCAAAAAAATTAAAAAAATAGAAAAGGGATGTAGGCAAGGTATTCCCAGAAACATTGTTTTTTAAAGAGATAATCCAAACAGAAGGTCCCATTCTGCAGTATGCAGAAGGTGCAGCAAAGGCTGACATTGGACTAACAAATGCAGATCATCAGTACTCAGGCAATTTAACCCTTTGTCTTTGGTAAATGTCTTAGGGAGCCTCTAGCAGGCCCCAATATTAAATTTGGTTCAATCATATTATATTATATTATGTAGAAAAAGGTGTCTTCTTCTATATTTAAAGCTATAAACCCCCAAAAAGACTATTTTGGAATATTTGGGGTGGACCCAATCAAAAATATGAACACTTAAAAACAGAGACTTGTGCTAGCTGGAGTCAGAATGGAAGAAGATATAGAGTGACCTAAGACTGAAAGACACATGACCCATCATGTTCGCCAAGTCTCATGGGAAGTATCTGATGTAATTCAACTCAGTCTCCACATGACAGCTAGCAAGAAAACAGGACTCCATAACCACAGTTGCAGGTAACTAAAAGAGTACAACAATATAAATAAACTTGGAAATGCACAAATGAAGCTCTGACTAACAATTTAGTTGTATAATCTACACGATTAGAAGCTATACAAGGCAAGAACAGCAGTTCTTCCTAGACCGTCTGGAAAACCCATGTATCCACCGGAACTCATTTCAGAGTTTTGACACCCAGAACTACAAGGGCAAATATCTCTTGGTTTAAGCTACAAAACTTAAGGTAATTTGTTGAGCTTATCATGGAAAAGGTTTATGATGGAAAGAACACAATGAATTCTAGCAATAGATCCCAAAGAAATGAGGACCTATGAATTGCCTGATAATAGTTTCTTATTATTTTTTAAGGTGACCTAGTGAATTAAAAAAGAATATTGATAATTTGGGAAAATAATCCTGAAGAAAATGAAAACTTTAGTAGAGAGAAGTCAAAAAAGAGGGACAAACAAGAATCCTGGGCTGAAGGGCATAATGAAGGAAACCAAAAAAGCAACATGGAGCATTGATAACAGAAGAAACTTGGTCAAAAAGTAACCAATCCTTAAACTAAAAATAGAGATTATTTGGAATTATCCAGACAAAGGAGGTTAAAAAAAATGATTAAATTCTATATCGCATGTGTGGTGTAATCATACAGCTAAGTTTTCCATAATAGAAGTTATGGTTGAGAAAGAGAGTTTATTTAAAGAAATAATAGATGAAAACTTCATAACTGTAGGAAAACATAGGAACATCAGACCACACAAAGTTCAATGGCATCCAATGAAATACAACAGAAGGAAGATTTCTTCAGAACATATTATAAACAAACTGTCAAAAGCAAAAGATTACCTATTCATACAAAGCTAAAACCATGGCACCTATCATAATGTTTTTTATTCTGTAAATTTTGAACAACACTTAGAGATCTAGATAATATTACTTAAGGAAGGAATATGACTTTGTTATTTATGAATCACTAACATAGAAAGCAGGACCCAATATACAGATGCTATAAATAATTATCCTTGAGGAAAATTCTTAGAGACTCAAACATAAAATCTGTAAAATGATGTTCAAGGGGTATCTGTTATCATAGAATGGTCAGTATTTTAAAAAAGTTAGTCCAGTGTGGCACATGCCTTTAATCCCAGTACTTGGATGGCTTAGACAGGTGGATCTCTGAGTTCGAGATGAGCCTGGTCTACAGAATAAGTTCCAGGACAACCAGGGATACACAGAGAATCCCTGTTTTGAAAATATAATGATAGTAATAATAACTAGAAATGGATATTTGTACTATAGTAGTTAAAGGAGATTATGTAAACTAAACAGTGAAAGGCATAGGTCCTTTAAGACACAAAGACTGAAAACCTCAGCAAAAATGGAGGTACAGAACACTCTGGCTCCCCCCAAAAAAGTATAGCTGTTATAATGGAAAGATAAATCAGAAAGTCAAAGTCAGCCCTATCACAAACACTAACAATCTTAACAACTGAAATGCTCTGCATTCACCTTAGTCCTGGATTTCAGTTATGGAACAGCCTGGATTCAGTACAGGAGCTTTGCTTCAAAGAAGGAACTTATACTGCTTCTTGTAAGATCCCTAGAACCAGTATTTCTGCACCTTGATGCACTATTTAAAATGAATAAACATTAAGAATCCATATTAAAAACAAAACAAAACAAAGAAAAAAAGAATCCATATTATCTTCATGGACAGAAGCCTTAGTGCATTTCCATGTCTGAAGTCTAAAAACGTTCCAACACATTTGTAAAATAGGCTGTAATTGTTTGATCTCAATCATACCTAGAAGTGCCACTCAGCCCCCAAACTACAGGAAAGCAATCCTAAAATTTTATCATTTTTGATTAAAAAAATTATCAATTTTGGCAATTTCTCCCAAATGTCAAAGGAAGTCTATAAACATATAGCTAGTTTTAAGGTATCACATTTCTTAAAGGTCAAAATACAAAGTGACAGTAATGGAAATAGCAGGGAACTGGCATTAGCACAGACCTATAAGAAGAAAATAGATACTAGAAATGAATGCAGTAATATTTTTAACTAAGATTGACAAGGCACCAAGACACACAGTTCTGGGGAAGCAGGGTGTCCACACAAATGAAACTAAAGTCTTGTCTTAAAACCTGCACAAAAATCAACTCTGCACTCATTGCTGTTAACCATTCTCTATACACTGGAGTTGGAGAGATGGCTTAAAGGGTAAGCATTTTCTGTGCAATCATGAGGACCTCAGTTCCAATCCCAGTACCCACATGAAAAACTAAAGTTGTGTGCATCTGCATCTGCACCTATAATTCCAGTGCTATGTGTGGCAGAAAAAGATGGATCATTTGGATTTTCTTGCTGCCAGCCTAGCTCTAGGTTCAGTGAGAGACATTCTCTTAAAGAATAAAATTGATAGAGATAGAGTAGGAAATCCACAGTTCATCTCTGGCCTGTGAGAGTGAAAGCACAGGTCCAGGCATCTGCACACACAGATGTGCATATGAACACACACACACACACACACACACACACACACACACCCCACAACTGTATTCTGGAATGTCTGATCACATTAAATCTACCCTAGAGTAAGACTCATATTCATCACTCAGCACTTGGAAGTGACCAAGGTTGACTCTACATTACTGTGATGAAAACGATTATTTCTTAAGAGAAGAAAGACATTATTTAACCTTCAGTATTTCCATTAGTTCTTCTTTTAGTGTGTCAGTGTGTTCTGTTTAAGGGATATAAAAATTAATTGTGGATCTGAAAAAGCCCAGGAAATATTCATAGTGACTTTCATCCCTAATTCCAAAATTGCCTCGGGAATCTCAGAGCTGAGAGATGTGAAGTCTAACATCTGTAATGTATGGAGCAAGCTGGGCATGGCAGTGGGAAATGAATGTCATTTCATTATAACTAAACTCTGCATGTGACTTAGGCATAGAGTTAGGGGGAAAAGCCCTTAATGATTCTATCCTACTTGGATTAGTTACCTGATTTCATGAAGTAAGAAATTAAAAGTACAATAAAGATAAAAAAATTGATATTTCAAGGAAATTGTAAATTAATTTTTTCATGTAGTCTCATTAAGCAGGACATCTGATAAAAAGAAGAGAACATCTTTAAAATATGCATAGCAAACAGCCACACCAGACCAGGAAGCTGCTGCCATGGGAGCAGGTTTTCCCTTCAGGTTCTGCAACTCCTCCTATCCTTATCTGTCTCCCTCCTCCCTGCCTACCTTTTTTCCTTCTTCTCTTTCCCTTTCCCCTCTCTCCCTTCTTCCTTATTTTCTTCATTTCTTTCTTTTCTTGTTTATTTCCTCCTCCTTCCCTTGCTCCCTCCCTTCCTACCTCTCCCACTTTCTGTATCTGGCTCAGGACTACACACTAGTAGACCTGATTTTGTGGCAACTACAGAGAAAGTCACCAAGCTCATTTTGGAGCTAGAATTCTCTGCTTCAACATCTCCCAGATTGACACCTCTCCCTATTCACTCAATTTTGTGCCCCCCTTTTTAAAAATAAACTCTACAAGTCCAATTTGTGTTGCCTATATATTCTTTGATGTGTGGCCTTCCACTGGAGGTTGGATGACTATCAAGAGTAACACCCTCAAAAAGGGCTAACTCTCCCTTCCCAGAAGCTATCAGTTGCCAATAGTTCCTCAGGAAGGAGAATCTTCCCTCTCTTTGCTAGAGTTTTGTGTGGCTTGAGCTTGTGCGTGTCTTGCACATGTAGTCACAGTCTCTGTGAGTTCATATGGCAACTGAAATTCATACAGTAATGTTTTCACTCAAGAGGCTTACTAGCTTTTTTCTAAGATATGTTCACTCTCAAAAGTCCCCTCTATTGACTGAAAATTCATCTTTCATGGCTCAGTTCTATGATCATATAATTATTTGTTCTTTTTCAAAGTTTGTCTTTCACTATATCTTTAGCATATCAGTAAATCCCTTCATCTCTATTTTAAACATGTTTGCAGTATCTTACTCATTTTTTATTTGAGGCATGTCTTGTTATACGGCCCAAGCTGAACTCAAACTCCATCCTCCTGCCTCAGCCTTTCAAGTACCATTCTGCCTAACCTCTGATTCCTCCCCATTCTTGTGAACTTCTCTGATAATCCAGAAACGATTGCTTAGAGAGCCCCATTTAGTCACAGCAACACTTATTTTTTTCCAGTCAGTTTCCTAATCCTCCAGTGTACTACAGAGTTTTTAAAAGAGATAGAAAACCTGTATTTTAGTTATAGTAGAAAAGCATTTCATGAACTGGTTTCTAAAGGTATAAACCCTCCTCTTCCCACCTACACATAGTCTATTTATACGAGAAATTTAATTTCTGTATATGGGTATTAGCTAAGGATAGCTTTGTTAAACATATGACAATCTTTTCCTGATTTTTTTCATTCATCCATCATGCCTTCTAGGAGTGAGAAATTAACAAATAATCACACAATCTGCATTTTACTCACACATTTTTCTTACTGCTGTTCTCTCTCTCTCTCTCTCTCTCTCTCTCTCTCTCTCTCTCTCTCTGTGTGTGTGTGTGTGTGTGTGTGTGTGTGTGTGTGTGTGTGTGTGTGTGTGTTGTTGGTATACATCTTACTGTCATAACAATTTCTATTTATTGAACTTTTAGGAATTTTAAAATGCTAGTTCTAGTACTGAATACTATGTGACAGTAATCAATGTGTCCTAAGAACTTCATAAAAACCCCTGGAGTATGGTTATATGTTTTTCTAAGATGACAATATAGTTCAAATGATCAATGTCATTTTTATGTTACTGACATAGCATCTTGTTAAACTTATACATAAATGAAACTTTTATTGAGATAACGTTAACTGTCTCTAGAGCTCTAAGATATTCTTAATTATAAATGTCCACTGTTTATTTTTCTTCTCATGCTGTACACTTAGCACGTGTCTTACCAAAACCAGTATCAATGATAAAGAGGCACAATCAAAGGATGTTTGACAATGATTAATTCATTGGTTTATTATTTGTGCTTCCAAGTTGACAATTAACCCTTCTAGACAGAGTACTCATTTGCTAGGGTGAGATTTGATTGCATCTCTTCACCCATTAGAGGGTTAAGAATACAGTATGTGATACTTTCCTGTGACTGGCTTCTGAGGAGAAGAGTCATCTTCACGTGGAAAAATCTATCTCCATCCTGTGAGTGTGATATTGAAGAATACAGAAATACCTCCCCTTGGCTGTCTCTCCACTCCATCTGAGGCTGTGGGAACCACCCCTCTGAAAATCATCCTCCAATGAATCCACCATAACCAGGATTCTCAACATGGATTTGAGTCTTCAATCCAAATGCTGGTGGAAATGTTGAGGAGATAAAAATCACAAGTGATTATACTGAGTTCTGACTGTCAGGTTGGGGAAGAAGGAGTCTCAATCATACGTTCTGCAGTCTAATAACACAAGTGAACTGATTTTCATATTTTCTTTTCAAGTTAGACTAATTTATTGCTATGTGATATCTATTTTCTGAATAGTGTTTTTTGATATAGATATATGACTTTTACTCATTACTTGGCTATTTTAAAAACTTAAAATATGAAAAAGTCATGAAAAACCACCAAGATAATTTCCATGTATTTCAGTTTGTTGGGCACAAGGACACTGGTATACTATATTCCATAAACAACTTACCTTCCACACTGAGGTTCATGCTGGTCACATCACTGAAGCCACTATCATTAAATAAACATTGGTAAAGTCCATCATCAGAAATACTGATATTGTGAATTCTGAGGGCCACTTTGCCCTTCCCAATGGCCTCTTTCACAAACTCTACGATTCACATATTCAGGTTCAGCTTCTCCACTCACTCCATGGCTACCTTTGTACTGATAAACAAGTTTGGAATTGTCACCCCTGAGCCAGCGCACCTCCATATACTCTACATTGCGTAGTAGGGACACCTGGCAGCTAAACTCAGCCTGGCCTCCTACTATAGCCACCAAGTGTCCAGTTGGAGTAGTCATCATCAGATTCTCTGTGGAGAAAAACTGAAAATCAAAATAAATCTGAAATTAACAACACTGCTGAGAAGAACATATCAAATCCTACTCACAAGGCTTAGCTTATATAAATATTCAACTCTGATTACATTCCTTTACATCTTGCAATATTTTTTGAAAACTAATGCTAGCACATTCTTATCTTTAAAATAAATTCTAGTGAAATAGGAATCCCCAATGATCTGTCTTGCTACTTAAGAATTGTATGGAAGGGGAAGTGCTGAGGATGTCTTTCTGTATGTTATGAATGTGTTGCTCTGATTGATTGATAAATAAAATTATGATTGGCCAGTAGCCAGGCAGAAAGTATAGTATAGGTGGGATAAGCAGAGAGGAGAATTTTGGGAGGAGGAAGGCTGAGTGATTAGATGCTGCCAGCTGCTTCCACCATGAGAAGCAAGATGTAAAGTACCAGTAAGCCACAAGCCACATGGCAACTTATAGATTAATAGAAATGGGTTAATTTAAGGTATAAGAACCTGATAGCAAGAAGTTGCCATGGCCATGCAGTTTATAAGTAATATAAGTCTCTGTGTGTTTACTTGGGTCTGAGTGGCTGTGGGCCCTGGCAGGACTGGAGAAATCTCCAGCTACACTAAGGTGGGACTCTTAAAGATTTCATTACCCTGCCTCTAATAACACCAAGCTATGAATCTTGTAAGCCTTTACTACATGGATTTGAGAAGGCACTTTGAACTTAAACTATAGCAGCTGGTATACTTTTGCATGCCTTTTGAATTATAAAGTTTTATTCATCACTCATTTATTTCTATGATGAATTCCATGAATAATTTGAAGCAGGGGTATACATTTTGTCGAATGTATCTCTCATTTTTGCCTCACTCTTAGATATTCTTTAAACTGGAGATCGGATTACAGCAGTGACCACTTAATACAGTTCCTCATGTTGTGGTGACCTCTAACCACAAAATTATTTTCAATTGCTATCTACAGTTGTAATTTTGGTACTCTTATATAAATATCTGATATGCAGATGGTCTTAGGCGATGCCTGTGAAAGGGTCATTCAACCCCCAAAGGAGTCTTGACTCACAAATTAAGAACTGCTGGCTTAGAGGTTTAACCAGATTTTAATTTTGATTATTTATTTATTTAGTGCATGTGTACACATGTGCATGCACATCATGGCGCACATGTGAAGGTAAGGGGACTGCTTGAGAGAGCCAGTTTGTCTCATCCTACCATGTATGTTCCAGGGATCAAACTCAGGCCTACAGGTTGGGCAGCACCTTTATCTGATGAGCTATTTCACTAACTACCAGGCTTTGTTTTAATCAGCAAAATAGAAAAACAAATGAGTACTTTGATTACTTTGAAAATACACCATAAATAATCATTTTAAACTACTGTTTCACTGAATTTTTATTACATATTAACTGGCCTTTTATAATTTCTCTTTTGATTTAGGACAAAATTTTGGAATGATTTTTGTAAGCTCAGCACTAACAAAGGATTTTAAAAGATTTGATTAATTTTTATCTTGCTTATATGAAATTATTTGGAATAAATTTGAGTAAATTATGAGCTCAAAACGTATTTTCCTCAGAATTTAGTAATATTGTTTCTAACATAGAGTGATAAAATTATGTACTAAATGCTTACGTAATGTCATGTCCACTTAGAAGTACTCTATCAGAAATTAGCAGGGATTAATTATGGTCTTACAAATCACTGTCTTAGTACAATAATGATCTGTATGAGAACATATATCTAATGATGGTTTGGGTTCCATTTATGTCAGAAATAATAGTTCAGGAATAAGACTGTTGTCAGTTCCTACTTGATACTTCTGACAGGATTTTCTGGCTAAATAAACATGGAAAATTATGAAATTAGTTCACGAATTGTGTGGAAACTTCAATGAGAGTGGTTTCCATAGGCTCACATATTTGAATGATTGATCCATTGCTGGTACAACTGTTTTGGATAGGATTAGGAGGTGTGGCCTTGTGGGAGGAGGTGTGTCACTGAGGGTGGGTTTTGAGCTTTCAAAAACACAAAATAGGCCCAGTCCATCTTTCAGTCTGTCAGCCAGTCTCCCTCCCTCCCTCTCTCCCTCCCTCCCTTCCTCCCTGCCTCCCTCCCTCCCTCCCTCCCTCCCTCCCTCCTTTCCTCCCTTCCTCCTGCCTTAGTCTCCTCCCTCATTCCCTCCTTCCTTCCTTCTCTTTCACCTTCCTTCCCTCCAACTTGTAGATAAGATGTAAGCTCTTGACTACTGCTCTAGTGCCATGCCTATCTGCATGTTGAGTTGCTTCCCAAATGATGGTTATAGATTCACCCTCTGAAACTATAAGCCATCCCCCAATAATCCCTTACTTTCAGAAGTTTCCTTGGTCATGATATTTTTGAACAACAATAGAAAAAAGATAGAGTTTTAAAAATTGGTGTGTGTGTGTGTGTGTGTGTGTGTGTGTGTGTGTGTGTGTATGTGTGAGTGTAAAGAATGTCCAGAGAGGATTAGAGCAGTAATTTTCAGTAACTGGAAAACATAAGAGCAGTATAAAATGATGTATGTCACAACATGTGCTTGTAGAGACCTGACCTGCATAGACAGATTAGAAGATGTTGAGATACAGAGTCAGGAGAAAAGTTGACTTACATGTTGAAAGAAAAGAAATAAAAACCACCTCAGATGAACAATATTGGCTTCATGAGTTACTCATGAAAAGAAAGTGTAAAAGAATCCTGAGCACTCTGTGATGGCACACTTGCAGTAAAAAATAAGTTACTGTTGGAAAAGAAAATTAAAACTTTCCTTTCCTTTAGATTATATATATATATATATATATATATATATATATATATATATATATATTCACTTGAAAAGAACCCATGTTCTATATATATATCTTCTTTATATTTAGAAGCAAGCAGAACCTTAGAATAATGATTCATAAGCTAGAGTCTTGTAAGAATATTATGGTAAATTAGTAAATTAAATCAATACCAATAGAATGTCATGGTCAGGATTTTTCTCATGTATTTTTCTTTTATAATGAAGTTTTTTTTTAAATTTTGAGATTACAATTTAATTACAACAAGAAGAGATAAATATGATCAAAGTACATCATATATTAATAAAAATGGCATAATGGAATACATCATGTTATACATTTAATACATACTATAAAAATTAAAAGCACAAATATAAAGGCATCTCATATTCAAGAATATCTCCTCTTCTTGTGTCTTCCTCCACAATTTCTGTGGTCACCTTCTACTTAGCAAATACTCTCTGTTTAATTTCATAATCTTATAAAATAGTGTATATTCTGGGGTGGAAATTATTTTCTAGGTATACGTTAACAACAGATTAATGTACAGAATACATAAAGAAATCAAGAAGCTATACAGCAAAATAGCAAACAAAACAATTAATAAATGGGCTAATAAATATGAAAAAAATTCACTATCTTTTGCAATCAATGAGATGCAAATTAAACCTATACAAGATGTCATCTGATTCCAGTTAGAGTGGCCATCACTAAGAAAACAAATAACAACAAATGCCAATCTATGAGTACTTCTAGCTGAAGGCATTTGAGGTATGAAAGAGTTCACTCCTTTTCACTGCCTAATAACTAGCTACAAAGTTTCTCATGAGAAAGGCAACCGCCTTGTTCCATAAAGACAATGCTTTATCACAGAGATTGGTAATTGATTTTGAAATGAAGCAGCACAAATATGCTCACCATAATAAACTTTGTCTTCCCCAACTAACTCCACCTCTTACATGAACACACATATCTCTTAGTAATTTTCTCACCACTGGCTGCCCAGCTCAAACCTCTTTGTGTTGTTACCTCTTTCTAATTTAATTATTTATTTTTGATAATTTCATGTGTGGGTACTATATTTACATCATTTTCACCTCTTATTCTCCTTCTTCCAAGTTCTCCCATGTCCAACCTACTGAGTCCATTTAGTGTTGCTCATATGTATAGATGTTTGGAGATGGTTCCTTGGTAGCAGAGGAGTTACCTATCAGGAGGCTAGTCTCTGGAGAAGACCCATTCTTGTTCTCTCAGTAGCCACTGATTGCCTGTAGCTCTTCATCAAGGGACAGAGCCTTATGAGATACCCCCTATCCACATTGACATGTCAACCGATGTTCTCATTAAGCAGGTCTTGTTTAGGCAGTCACATTATTATGATTTTACAGGTATAGCTTTCTTATCATGTATAATAAACAGTCTCTTACAGCAGATTTCCTGGTTGCACTGTAGATGTATCAGTTGTGTGTTGGACACACGTGATCATTTGTTCTCTGCATTTTGACCAGTTGTAGATTTTTGTAATCATCTCCATTTGTTGGAGGTGGGGAAGGGGAGGATGAGTGATGAGGGGTGAGAGCTCCACTTATCTGTGGGTATAAGGGTAAATGCTTAGAATGAAGCTAGAGATTATTCTGGTTTAGGAAAGTGATTCCACAACCTCACTGTCCTCAGGTACTTAGCTAGTTTTAAAGTACTGGGCATAAATTCTTTCCTATTAAGTGGAATTTAAGTGCAATTACATGGCTGTTGTCACACCTAAACTAAAAGTGCCACTATTGCACTATTGGGTGTATTTTGCTGAACTGACCATTGCTGTAGTTCATAGATTTTACAGCTGGTAGGAATACTGATTGCCTTTCTCCCTTGGCAACTAATATAGCACCTTCAGAAACTGTGAAAGCCAATCCTCAGGGAGGAGGCTTCCAGGTAAGTTTCAGTGGGATTTCTCAAGTTTTGTGTTTAAAGCCTATGGTGTCTTCAACAACCTTGCCTTTAACTTACTCAAGTCAACTAATGGCAATGTCAGAGCCTATATTGTTTTGGAAGACAACTTGCAGAGAGGTTTCTCATGCCTGCCACTGGATAGATAGATGTTTTGATAGATAGTCTATGGCTCCTGGAGGGAATATTATCACCCCCTGAGGCATAACTTCATTTAATATATATTTTAAGTCAGCAAAATGTTTCCCTGTGGCTTTTTCAAATACTTTAGTGTTACTTATCCTCCCCTTGATAGTTGAAGTCCCTCCTATTTTTCCCATATACCCTTTTACCACCCCTGTTCCTACTATTCTACTCCCTAAAGCTCCCTCTTCCTATGGTCCCTTTTTGGTTTCTTGGTTTATGTAGTTACTCCAGGTTATATACTCAAATCTAAAGATTCAGAGCTATGATCCACAAAGAAGAAAACATTAAGCCTTTGTCTCACTGGGTCTGGGTTATCTCACTCAGCATTTTCTAGATTTATTCATTTACCTGCAAATTTCATTCTTCTTTGTAGTTGAATAGAATTCCACATGGACCAAAGACCTCAGTATGAAACATGAAACTGCTGGAAGAAAAGGCAGATCCTTATAAGATATAGGTGTTAGAAAGGGCTTTCTGAATAGGATTCCAGTTGAAAGGAATTGTGGCCAATTGACTGTAAATGACCTCAAAATTAAAATGCTTCTGTGATACAAAGAAAATTATCAATTTAGTGAAGAGAAAGCCCACAGAACAGGTGAAGATCTTTCCCATTTATACATACAATAGAGGATATATATCCAGAATATACAAAGATCCTATGAATCCAGTATATAAATACAAAAAATCAAGAAAAAATGATTGAATTAAAAAATAGGAAAAGAGTTATAACAATGAATTTCCAAAAGAAATCAAAGTGGCTAAGAAATGTTGTTAAAGTGTTCGTCATCCAAAGCAACTAGAGAAGTAAAAATTAAAGTTACTTTGAGATTTCATCTTACTTCAGCAGAATAGCTAAGATCCAGAAAACAACTGACAACTAATACTGGGAAAAATGTGAGAAAGGGTGAACCCTCGTTCACTGTTGATGGGACTGCAAGCTGGAGCAGCCACTCTGGAAATCAGTGTGCAGAATCCTCTAACAGCTACAAGAAGATATTCTCAGCTATATAACTCCTTGGCATATGCCCAGAAGATTCAACATCCTACTCCATATATTCTTGCTCAGCCATGTTTGTTGCTGCTATACTCACAACAGCTAGGAGAGGGAAACAACCTTCAACTGATGAATGGATGGTAAAAATATGGTGCATATTCACAACAGAATTCTATTCAGCTGTAAACAATAATAAAATCATGGACTTTGCAGTTGATTTTTCCTTTTTTAGTGTGAAAGATTTCAACTCTGAATATACAAATGTTTAATAAAATTTGTATGCTCTTCTGTTAATGTATTTCCTGTCACATAAATACTTCCATCCAGCTTAAAGCTTAAGAAGTTTTAACAGACAGGTTTAACAGGTATCCTGCCTCTCAGGCTGAAGTCTCCTCTCCTTTGTAGCTCTCTATATGGCTGTGTTCTCTGTTTATGTCCCATTCATTAAAATTAGCTTCTTTGGAACCCACAGTGGGTCTGGCATGAACGAACATAGCTGTTGCCAAAAGAGGTGGTGTCTTTGGAAAAAAAATTTAGTCCTTCTAAGGACTGAATTCAGACATGTAGTACGTGCCCAGCTTGTGCAGACAATATTATAATGAGAAGGATCTGGCCCATCCTTGCTCACTGGAGCTTATGGGAATAACACAAATAGTGTAAAGCAAAGGGACAAGATTAGGAAAGTTCACTGGACAAAAGTAATGGCAGCAGGAAAAAGCACAGCACAGTGCCTGAGAATGAAGCTCACAGTGGGTGCAGCATGGAAAGCACAAATGAGTGAGGGGAGAGGTGAAATGCAGCTGCAGAGGCAGACCCCTGGGGACCAGTAAACAGCACTCCGGACATCTACACTGATTTGACCAGCACTGGGACACCACTAAATGATTTTACCAGAGTGTAAAATTTTGAAGTGACATACAGCAATATGTGTATCACTTTAGCAAAGGTCTCTGGCTTTAGCGAGGAAGAAGAATTGAAGCAAGGACAGATCAGCAAGGCCCCATCTGGCTTGTTCCATGCCAGACCCCGAGGCAGGACAGAGTAGAAGCAGGAAGACCTGGACTACTCACCAGTAGCTTGTTGTCTTTTCTTGTCCGTGTTTGTTATTAGCTCCTCTCCTTCCATTGAACTCCCTGAAGATGTAAGCCTGGTGTAGAAACCTTGACTTTGAAAACAGGAATCGTTAAAGAGATACATACACAAGAAAAGCCTTTCTTTTTTCTAGAGAGGACAGGAGATTGTGGGGTTTCTTTACAGCCACCCTCCACTTTTCACACTAGCTCTCTAGTGTGTTTGTGGTCTCCAGTTCTAGTACCACGAATGTTTGTGTCACCATTGTACCAGCATACCATGCAGGTAGGTTAATATTATAGACCTCAGAGTTGTAGTTGGGTTATCTGGTAGTGTGCAGAATACCTTCTGGTATCATGAACATTAGTCAGTGAGGGGAAGGCTCTAGTTAGACATCAGCTTGAATTAAATGAGATGTGTAAGTATTATCTTCAGCAATAAGGCCTTACCATCAGTTTTGTGGAGAGCAACCAAAAGCCTTGGCAACAGCCTGCTTTGGTGTTACCATGACTGCTTTAGCCAATGACTGACTGAGTTAGAATTGACTCATTCCTGGCTTTAGATAGTTCACTGTTGGCAAAAATGTCTATTTGAGACATCCTCTCCTGTGTTATTTGGTGGTTTCATTTAGATTTCTTTCATATATGTATATTTTGAGAAACTTCTACAGTAGTATGTTTCCATATGATTCCTCAAATGGAGCTAAGTGCTAGTTTTTCCTCCTTTTTTCCCTTTTCCCTCCCCCTCCCAGTTTAATTCCCCTAATTCAGCTCTCAGCTGTGTCTCCATAATTGTAAATGCTATTTCCCCTTAATTAAGAAATCCTCTCCTCCTCACCTAGTCTCTTACTCTATACCTCACCTCTGTGGTTATATGGATTATATCAAAATCATTGAAGGCTTAAAAGCTGACATCCACATATGAGAGAACACATACAGTATTTGTCTCATTGGGTCTGGGTTACCATTCAGAATGAGTTTCCTATCAATTTGCCTGTGAATTTAATGATTTCATTTTTAAGAGCTCAATAATATCCTATTGTGTAAACATGCTACATTTTCATTTTCCTTTCATCCATTGTTGGACATCTAGGCTGTTTCTAACTTTTGGTTATTATGAGTTGGGAAGCAATGAAAATGGATGAGCAAGTGTTTTTGTAGTAGGATGTAGAGTTCTTTGAGAGTATGTCTAAGAGTGGTATAGCTGAATCTTGAGAGAGATATATTCCCAACTTCCTGTGGAACTACCACACTGATTTCCATAATGGCTATACAGGCTGCACTCCCACCAACAATGAATGAGTGTTCCTATTTTCTATATTCTCACCAGCATGGATTGTTGTTTATTTTATTGACCTTGGTCATTCTTACAGGAGTAAGATGAAGACTCAAAGTACTTTTGATTGCCTCCAAGTTGCCATGGTGGCATAAACCACTACAATTCATCAAACATTTTGCAATAGATTCTGGGGTTCCCTTCCTGCCTCCTCTCCTCCCTGGGCTGCAGAGCCTGCCACCTCCAGTGGGAACTCCCCATTCTGTCTCTCACACCAGACCAGTAGTTTGAGATGACATTCTTCATGAAGCATGTCTTGTTTGTTTTCTTGTAAGTTAGGACCTCCTCTATTAGGGAATGTGCTTAACCTGTTTCAGACTAGAGGAGAAAATCTTCTCCAATACTGACTGATAGTGTTAATGTGTTGAACTTTCTCAGAGCATTTTTCTATTCACTGTTCCATGCTATCTATCCACTTGGTACCTATGTCTCCTTCTCTTTAACAAAGCTTTATTACATTATTTCTGCCCATCTCAAAGCCAGCTCCCTTCAGGAATCCTCCTGTAGCAGCCCTGTTGGGTGTAGTTTGTTTCTACTTGAAACTTTGATCAGCCTTATGCAGAGAGGAATGGCTCAAACCCTTTGATAGACACTTAAATTCTATGTCACGAATAAGAAGCCATTGGGCCATATTGAACCATGATTTATCATTTTGAAAGTATCATAGGGATGCTGTCATAGTAGACTACCTTGGAAATCATTTTTTTTTAACCTGGTTAGAACTCAGAGAAAAAGACAGCAGTCATTTCTACCTCTTCCTAAAATTAAGCTCACTTGTGTTAATGTTATTAATTTATTTTTGCATGCTTCACCACTTCTCCCTCACCACAGTGAGAAACATGGGATAAAAATTGATTTTAAAAGTCCAAATTGAAAGAGAGTCTTACCCACAGAGTTTTCATTTATCGTTAGAAAACCTGAAGTGTTCTATAATTCTGCTTATTTATATTTTAAATTAGTTTAAATTTGTACACCTCTGTCACAGTAACCACACCTCAAGCATTGATATGTATGTAAATGGGCATCATTTCATACAACACATTCACAGAACATATCTGTCATTGAAGGGTTTTGTTGAATGATACTAGTCTACATACTAAACACAATGATGCGTTATCATAGGACAGCTCAGACTTCCTGCTATCCAGCCAATGTCATCTGATGCAGGACCCTGCAGGGTGATGGGCTCACAGACAATTTCCATATCACCTAAGGCTCTGTTTTTCTTCTCTCAATGCAAATAGGATAGATGTTGAAGCCTGTTCCGTGAGGCCACCACCTATCCAATTTTGTTGGTATTGCACTTTCAAAGTCAAATCTACAATCCAACAGAATATACACAGTAGCAAATGCTATAAACTCATATAACACACTTCTAAAGAGTACAGAATCAAACCTTAGATAGACTTACCCCAAATACCAGGCTATTCTCTGGTTTTGATTTGATCTCAACATCTTTGTAAAGTATGGATGCTTGTGAGTGTGGACTATTTGTGAAAGCACCAGGTTCTTTAGCCACTATTCTTTGCCATAGGATAGTGGACTGTGGAAGACAAGTGAGTGAGATTCTGAGATTCAAAGAAGATATGGTTTCAAAGAGAAAAATAAGTGAAGGACTCTCACAGATATCTAGAGTTTCAGAGATTTAAAAAAGAGTTATCTCAGAGCATTTCTGAAAGTTTAAGAGATATATTAACAGCGTCCTTAAGAAAGTTTCTTAAAACTTGACAGTTGTAGAAACTCATAGATTTTGAAAAAGAGAAAGGAAGGGAAGAGAAGACATGGAGAGGAAGAGCAAGGAGAATGAGGAGTGTGAGGAGGGAAGGAGGACAGATAAAGAAGTGGGAATTTGAGGAAAATCACAGAGAACTGAAAACATAGAACAAGGTTGAGGAGAGATAGACATCATATAAGGTCAGATACTTTTCTCACACCCTGGTTTCTGCCAGGATTGTCTCAGGTTATTCAGTACCTCAGATGTAAAATGAAAATCCCAAGGGGTCCTTTCACCACCTACAGATTCTATATGTGGCATCTAGTCTCACAGAAAAAATAAGATTGAGTAAGAGGGAGTTCAGGTACCTGGGGTTTGTCTCACTGCTCAGAAGGATCTTGGATGGAAGATTCAGTGTTCTGTTTGCCTCTTTGTGGCTGTGTCTTGTACTGCAATTCTGAAAATAGTTAGGTTGCTAAGAAACAATAACGATTCTTAATTACTTGCTCTCCACACCAGGGCCTTCTAAAGTAATTCACATGTGGACTCTACCTCTCTTCTCTGACTTTAAATGAGTACATGTGTGTGCACATATGTGCGTGTATTCATCCCACCATTGATAGTTACCAAAACCATGAGTATGTCCCAAGGGACTCCACATGCTGTGGATGATTGATTGATAAAGTGCTGATTGGCCAGTAGCCAGGCAGGAAGTATAGGTGGGACAAGGAGAGAGGAGAATTCTGGGAAGTGGAAGGCTGAGGCAGAGAGAGACGCTGACAGCTACTGCCATGAGAAACATGATGTAAGATACTGGTAACCCATGAGCCACTTGGCAAGGTACAGATTTCCAGAAATGGGTTAATTTAAGATATAAGAACTATCTGGGCGGTGGTGGCGCACGCCTTTAATCCCAGCCCTCGGGAGGCAGAGCCAGGCGGATCTCTGTGAGTTCGAGGCCAGCCTGGGCTACCAAGTAAGTTCCAGGAGAGGCACAAAGCTACACAGAGAAACCTTGTCTCGAAAAACCAAAAAAAAAAAAAAAAGATATAAGAACTAGATAACAAGAAGCCTGCCACGGCCATACAGTTTATAAATATTTACAAGTCTCTGTGTGTTTGATTGGGTCTGAGCGGCTGCGGGACTGGCGGGTGAGAGAGATTTGTACTGACAGTTGTCCAGGTAGGACCAGGAAAACTTCAGCTACATCCACACACAGACTTTGTTTTCATTTTAAAAGTTTTAAAAATATTATACACAAGCACTATTTTTATATCACTTCTTCTCCTTTTCTCTTCTCCAATTCCTTCTACATTCCCCTTCTCCCTTTTAAATTCATTACCTGTTATTTAATTATTATTGTTACACATACACACCTACACACACACACACACACACACACACACACACACACCTTACTGAGACCATTTAGTGTGGCTTGTATGTATATGTATTTAGAGCTGACTACTTGTGATTAGGTAACATATGAGGGAGCTCATCCCTGGAGAAGACTGATCCCTTCTCAGTGGCAACAGTTTTCTGTAGCTCTTCATCTAGAATCTTGTGAGGTTTTCCCAATCCTTATTGGCATGTCAACTTGCAGCAATATCATTGAGATATCATTTGTGCAGTTTACCTGTTAAATATGGAAGAACACCTGGTTCTTACAATAAAATGCACTTCCCTCTTCCTCAATGTTTCTTGAGCCTTAGGTATATGTGTTGTATTAGTTGTCTCTGCATTTTGACCAGTTGTGGGTTTCTTTAGTGGTTTATGTTTGCTGCAAAAATAAACTTCTTTGAGCAGTGGTAGGTTCTAAACAAATCATAGTAACATATATTCACATAGTATATAGAAGAATTATTCTACAGCATTTTGTCTAACGAAAAAGGAATGTTTTAGCTTTAACATAGTAAAATTATATACAACAAAATAATTATCAAGTAAGAATTACAGTTACAATATCCAGTCTGTTTGTTGTAGTAGGGCAGGCCTATAGTGTATAGGAAATTGGCTTAAACCAGTTTCCAAGGCATGCACATAATGCTTGTTGCCTAATGCCATTTGGCAGATGGATGTCATACGTGATACCCCTTTTGGTAATCTTAAATATGTTCATGCAATAATAGATACCTGTTCCTCCTTTGTTTATGCCCTCATCTGGCTGTAACAGAGGTCCTTTTACATATGAACCTTTTCAGTTTTGATGACAATGGGCTCAGCCCAGCCTACAATCACTAGGGATCTCTGCCAATAAATACAACCTTGCCGCTGGTGAGATGGAGAATCCTATCTTCCTCCAATGGCAGGTGCCAGCCCCCGTGCTGACCTATGGGGAGGGTATGTTTGTGTTTTTCCTCAGAATGCCACTATGCCAATATGGGTCCCAGCAAGAGCTGTACACCCACTCATGGATCATCCTGCTTCCACCAAGAGGAAATAACCCAGGATGGGTAATGTATATACTCTCCTTTCTTGCTCTTATTGCCCTGTAAAAGCTGAAGACTTGTGGACCCTCACTTTTCCTCATTTTATATAATGTTTTTTGAGATGAGGAACATTAGTTTAGCACACTCAGAGCTGGCTAAATGTATTAAGGGCCTATGGTCAGCTAAGTTTCTGTATTATTCATTACAACTAACACATAAAAATTTCCAATTAAATCAGACAAGGGCAGTGGTTATGGTCTTTGACTCTATTTTTTTAAAAGGTTTGGCATAATATAAAAAGGCTGTTTTATCCCTCCTGGATTCTCACTTATGGTTTGATTGGCAGGGTGGTTTTAATCTTTCTCTTTTTTAAGTGTCTCTTATAGCATGTCTGGCAACAACGGGAAGCCACTAAGATGACTCTAGACTCTATATGTGTTAATGGCTCTTAGACATCCAACTCATAGGCCTCCACAGGAGGTTATGCATGCCTGGCTTTCTGAAATTAAAAAGGTTCCTGCCTGATCCTCCCCACCAGGGGGGACTCCTCAGGGATGGACACTCTTCAAGAGCTGATAGTCAATGATGAGTAACAGCTTGTTTGGCAAGCCAACCGAAGACAGGCACAGTCCAGTTGCTGAACCACCCAGAGGCAGGGTCAACAAGGCTGGAGCAAAGAACTCCTACTCCTGCTGAGTACCCACATAATAAAATAAAAAGGTGGACAATATGTAGTAGGGCATGCCAATAGCATCAAGGAAATTGGCTCAAACCAGTTTCCAAGGCATGCACATAACGTACTTCCTTATGAGCTAACCTGGAGTCTGCCTGAGGGCCTAGCAACAGGCTCTCTCCAGAGTTCCTGATTGTGCAGAGTCTGCCTGAGGGCCTAGCAACAGGTACTATTCAAAGTCCTGATTGTGTGGAGTCTGTCTGAGGGTCTAGCAACACTCACTGCCCAGACTTCCAGATCATGCCTAGCTAATGAGGGATGACCATGCAATGTCACCAGATCAGGACACAGCCTGGGTGGTGAGAGGAGGTTATATAAGGCTTTCCTCATTACTGAATAAACACGTCTGTGTCATTGACACTGTGCCTTCTCACCCCCTCCTCTGAGGGAGCTGTTAGGACCCAGCAATAATTTGATTTGGCAAAATTAGAGAAAATACTCCGTTATCTACCTTATCTTCATGGGTTTAAAGTTTTATACTTAATTTGCCTTCTTTTCTTTTATTTATTTACAAATTTTTTTCTTTACTTTTACAGACCAACCTCTGTTCCACTTCCTTCCCTTTCTCCTGCTCCCCCCACCTACCCCAATCTCACTCTATTCCCTCCCCATAGAGGGTAAGACCTCCTTTGAGTAGTCAACACAGGCTAGCATACCAAGTTACAGCCGGACCTAGCCCCTTCTCCTTGCATCAAGGCTGAATAAGGTATTTTACCACAGGGAATGGGTTCTAAAAAGCCAGTTTGTGTACCTGGGATAAATCCTGGCCCCATTGCCAGAGACCCACAAACAAATCAAGCCACATGACTGTCACTCACATTCAGTGGATCTAGTTTGGTTCCATGCAGGCTCCCCAGCTGTCAGTCCAGATTCTATGAGCTCCCACTAGATTGGGTCATCTATGTGGTTTTCCCCATCATGATTCTGATCCCCCTGCTCTTATAATTCTTCCTCCCTCTCTTCAGCTGATTTCCAGAGTTTTTGTACAAGATTGCATTCCCACCAGCAGTGGAGGATTGCTCCTCTTTCTCCATATTCTCTCCAACATTAGCTGTCATCTGTGTTTTTTATCTTAGCCATTCTGATAGGCCTAAGGTGATACCTCTAAGTTGCTTTGATTTGCATTTCCCTGATGTCTAAGGATGTTGAACAATTCCTTATATGTCTTTTGGCCACTTGAGATTCTTCTGTTGAGAATTCTCTGTTTAGTTTTGTAGCTTACTTTTAATTGGATTATTTGATATTTTGCTGTCTAGTTTCCTGAGTTCTTTATATATTTTGGAAATCAGTCCTCTATCAGATGTGGGGTTGCTAAAGATCTTTTCCCATTCTGTAGGCTGCCTTTTGTCTTAATTTGCTTTCTATCATATCTAAGAAAAACTATAAGCTTAAATCTTTAATCTTTAAGTCCATCAAAGATCACAGAAAGATGAAATTTTACATAGTGACTGGGACCTCAGGCTTCCTGAACAGTCATTCAAAATTCCTCTGTAACATTGGGGCATCCAACTCTGGCCTACAGGCCTAGTGTATTTGACAGACTTTCCTGTGAAGGAGGGAATTTTCAAGGACTATCCTATCTTGTCTTGGCAAAGTTCAGCAGTAGTCTTTCTTGCATCCTGCTTGTCCAGTTTGAACAGTGTTGAAGTACAAGTGCCTTGTTGGGCTGGCCCTGCCCCTAACTGGCCTGGGGATAATGGACCCCATTGCCGCGGACTGGGTCTCAGTAGGAACACTAGACCAAGGGAGAACGGGGTGAAGGTACTCAGGATAAGTGAGATTCGGCAAATGACAGACAGACACAGACACCAGAGTATGCTGTGAAACTGCTGCAATTTTACTCAGATCAAGCATTGTTTTTTATACATTCATTTGAGGAAACATGGCAATCGGCCAGTGGGGTGATAGACATAGAATTCAACAATGTGGTCACACAATTTTCTCAGAATGATTAGCAGATCTCATGCATACAGGTGTTTTTTCCTCTTTTGTGGTCCCTCATCTGGACAGAGAACATTACGGCCCTAGCTGCTGTGGGATGCTCTTTATGGCAAATGTGTTGCTGATTAGTCAATAAATAAAACACTGATTGGCCATTGGCTAGGCAGGAAGTGTAGGCGGGACAAGGAGGAGAATAAAGCTGGGAAGTGGAAGGCTGAGTCGGAGAGACACTGCCAGCCGCCACGATGACAAACAGCGTGTGAAGATGCCGGTAAGCCACGAGCCATGTGGCAAGGCATAGGTTAATGGAAATGGATTAATTTAAGCTGTAGGAACAGTTAGCAAGAAGCCTGCCACGGCCATACAGTTTGTAACCAATATAAGTCTCTGTGTTTACTTGGTTGGGTCTGAGGCTGTGGGACTGGCAGGTGAGAGAGATTTGCCCTGACCGTGGGCCAGGCAGGAAAACTTTAGCTACACCTAGCTGAAGTTTTCCTTCTACATAATTATTAGACCTTTGTTTTGTATCAAAATTAAACCCTTCCCACCATCGTTCTAATCATGGTTTCATTTGTGTGAAAATATTTAACCTTTGCCTGCAGGTGGGAAGGCACCAGGGGGGTTGGGACCTAGCTATTCTTTCCATGAACTGTAACTTATGCCATTCTGTTTTCATATTATTATGATTCACCCATTGGTCCCCATGTTTATCATAAGCTCCCGTAAAGGGCAATGGCTCCAAATAATTATTATATCTAGGATTAAAGTTAGGGGGTTGCCACCACCGACCCTTGATGAGAAACTCTATTTGTCCCTGGATAATTCTTGTAGGACTGGCTAGTCCCTGTAACTGCTTCCTTGCAGCTGCTGTTGGCTGCGCATGTGGATTGCTTATGAGTTCCTGGACTTTTACTTTCATTCTCTCTTCGCTAGAATCTTCGTCTCTCTGAGTCATAAGTTCTTTTTGCTCTAAATCATTCATAAATTCCCCCAAACTTCTAGGACTCTCTTTAACTGTTTGCCTAAAAGCTTGAATTGTAGGTGGGGGTATTGAGGCCACTTTTGAGGAATCATTCTCATTATGGGGCACATCAGGAACATTGAGAGTTAACTTCCTGAAATCACAGCTGCAAAGAGAAAAAGGCAGAGTGCCAGCCAGCCTCTGCAAGCAGATTTTGCGTGGTTCCATGTAGCCTGGCACCATGATTCAGGCAGATTGATAAGGGGTCGCCGGGGGCATAGACCCAAGGGCCGCGAGCCCCCCTTTCCCACGTAACCACCTCATCTAAGGCATTTGTCACGTGGGCGACACCGTCGTGGGCGTGGCACCCCATCATACCCAACTATCACAGGAAAGCTAGTCATGCCCTTCACCATGGGTATGGAAGATCCAGCTCCACCCCTTGTCTGAGGGGAGTGGTTCCAGTGGCTAAGACTGACCAACTCAGCAGCTACTCAGGTACACATACAAGGCTTTAAGCTGGCACATCCCAACATCTACCCCATCTATGACCTGCTAGAGTGTGTGAAGGGACTGGTCCTGTTAGAGCCATGGCAACATGGTCTGTATGACTCAGGGCAACAGTGGGATGTCTGGGAAGTTTCCATAGTGGTCCAGTGTTGATGGTGTGCAGGAGACCAGAGGCTTTGAACCTGACCAAAAACACAGTCCACAATGAACACTTGCAAGGAAGGCTGTTTGGACAAAAGGGTATGTTGCATGATACACAGCAGCTTCCAATGCCACAAAGATAAATGGAGAGGCAAAGATGGAAGAGTAAAGTGGTTTGGGGTTTTTGTTGTTGTTTTCTTTTTCTTTGTTCTGTTTTGTTTGTTTGTTTTTATTTTTATATTTTTTATTTATTTAACATCCTGGCTACAGTTTCCTCTTTCTCCTGTCCTAGTCCCCAAACTACTTCCCCTCCATTTCTGTTCAGAAAACGACAGGTCTCCGATGAATATCAACAAAGCATGGCATATCAAGTTGAGGTAAGACTAAGCACCTCCTCATGTATTAAGGCAGGGCAAGGTGACCTAGTATAAGTAGGTTCCCCAATAGTAAAAGTGAGAGACAGCCCCTGATTACACTGTTAGGGGTCCCACGAGAAGACTAAGCTATACAACTGTAACATATAGAAAGAGGGCCTAGGTTAGTCCTATGCAGGCTCCTGGTTGTCAGTTCAGTCTCTATGAGATCCTATGAGCCCAGGTTAGTTGATTCTGTGGGTTTCTTGTTGTGTCTTTGACTCCTCTGGCTCCTACAATCCTTTCATCCTCTCTTATTCAGGACTCCCCGAGTTCAGCTGAATGTTTGGCTGTGGGTCTACATCTGTTTCCATCAGTTGCTAGATGAAGCCTCTCTGATGACAATTGGTCTAGGTACCAGTCTATGAATATAGCAGAATATCATTAAGCATCATTATATTGACATTTTTCTCTAGTCATGTTTGGTTTTATCCTAGGTCTCTGGGTTATCCTGCCTGTGGGTCCTGATGCTCCAGGAAATATAAGGGGTGGGCTTAATCTCCTGGCATGGGTTTTAGGCTATACTAGTTGGACATTATCTCAATCTCTAGGCCACCCTTATCCCAGCATATCCCATAGATAGGATAGACTGTAGATCAAATGTCATGTGGCTGGGTTGGTTTCCCACTCCATCCACTTAAAATCTTATCTGGTCACAGGAGATGGCCAGTTATGGTTATGTATCTACTCTTGCTAGGAGTCTTAGCTGGGGTCATCCTTGTAGATTCCTGGGAGATTCCCTTGTGGCAGGTTCTTACCTGACCCCCAATACCCCACTTTCCAGTAGACTCTTTCATAACTTTCCACATTTGTTCCACACCCCAACATGATCTCTCAAGTTCCCATTCCCACCCACCCTCAGTCCATTCAAGAAATCTCTTCTATTTCTCCTTCCCAAGGAGATCTGGGCATTCCTCTTTGAACCCTCATTACCTAATCTCTTTGGATTGTTGCTGTGGGGTGTCTTTCTATATACTGTGAATATGTGTTGCTCCCGTTGGCTAGTAAATAAGCTGCTTTGGCCTATGGCAAGGCAGCTTAGAGGCAGACAGGAAACCCAAGCAAAGATACATAGAGGAGAAAGGTAAAGGGAAGAGATGCCAGCCCGCTGCCCAAGAAGCAACAAGTTGCCACCAGACAGGTAACTGTACAGCCACTTGGAAATACATTGATTAATAGGAATGGGTTAATTTAAGATGCAAGAGTTAGCTAGCAAGAAGCTAAAGTCATAGGCCATATAGTCTGTAATTAATATAAGCCTCTGAGTGATGATTTTATAAGTGGCTGCAGGACCATGAGTGGGAAAGATTTGTCTGGACAAATGGGACAAGGCAGGACCAGAGAAACTTAAATCTACATTTGGTGCCCAAATGTGATGGCAAGAATTTCCACCTAAAACCTGACAGAACTTACTAAAATGAAGCTAAGAGCAGCTTCTTAGTTCATGTCTCTCATAGAGGCCACAGTACAGAGATATCGCTGTACAGAGATACTATGGCATTTGAGCTTGAGCACAGCCTGGCAGATTTCCACCATGGTACACAGAGGCATTTCCACTGCATGGTGGATTTAGTTTTTGCTAGTAAAGCAAAAAAAAAAAAAAGGAAAGAAAAGAAAACAAACAAACAAACAAACAAACAAACAAAAAACCCAAAAGAAACCAACAACAATATAAAAAGACCAGGTTTCTGGCTACACACTGTTTGATGGAGGCATAGATCCACTGCTTCCCAGAGTTGGCAATGAGCATGGCACCCAGATCTGGCAGTAAACATACCTCTGCCATGTTGTTAAGCTGAGGTGGGTGGAGTCAGCAGCTAAGGCTGCCAAATTGGTCCTAGCCACTCAGGTTAACAGTTTAAAAATCTCTCCTGGTCAGAGAAAGATTATACATTTACAATAAGACAGATTCAGATAGAATAAAACTCTAAAAAGTATACATTGTGAGTAAAAAGGTACGAAGGCTTGAGAGAGAAAAGTGAAAGGATATAGATAGTCATAAAAATAAAATAAAGTATTAAAAAATAACATATAAAAATATAATGAGCCATGTAAAGATAGAAATTACACACAGTCTGGATTGTGTTGTAGATGGGATTTTTAACTAGAGAAAGACATTTGGTCTACTAAGTTAAACCAATATATATTGTAAAGGTATATTGACTTCAAAATTTGTGTCTGAGGATATGTTGCTTTGGAAAAGAGGTTCTGCTTTTGTTTCCACAGAAGATGAGAGTCTGTGGATTGCTTCCAAGCTAATATGGTTTGATCAACCCAGACTCCCTGAAAGGTCACTGATGATTGGCATGGCCCAGATGATCCAACATCCAAAACAGCTTCAAAGCAACTGGCTGAGATGATCCAGCCTCACAGACTACTACAGCCAAGATTTAACTATAATTCTTAATTTTCTCAGGATCCCCATAAGATTGCCAGCACCCTTGATCAGCATGAAGTAGGATGGGAAGTTATGCCCAAATTCCCAAAATGCTGTTTATAAATGTTTATTTTTATTTGAAGTGGGTTGATTATAAATACAATCTCTTTTTAAAGAAGAAAAGTAGATATAGATATGATAGGATGAAAGGGTAAATTATTGAATCTACTTTTAAAGAGCAACAACTTGTTTGAAATGTTTTACATTGCTATGGATTTTAGTTTATTAATATAAATTTAAAGTTAGTTTTGTTATACTGTAAATATATTTCTATTCTTGTTTAAGGTATTATGTTTATGCAACTCAGTTAAAATTGTAATGTATAATTAAGAAATACAGATTAATAATTAGTCATCTATGATAATCAAACATATAGTCATGTTAGTTAAGTTTTCCAGGTATACATGGATATATTTCAATTAGATAGATATTCTTCAAACACTTTGAAGATATACAGAATATGGCATTTAAAATGTTTTAATAACTTAGAATTTTCTGGATCTTGAGACATGTCTGCCATTGGCAGCACCAATCTACTTCAGAGAAGATGATGAGCATCAAAGAAACCCCATATGGAGTTTGCTTTCTTTATGGCAAAAAGTTAGCCATTTTGGGCAAGGAATTGCCTGGACTGGTTGATATGTGTTGTATAAACTGGACATGTAGAACCCATAGGAAGGTGAATACTGAACTTTGCCAGGTGAGATGGTCCTTTAGGTTCCTGCTTCACAAAAGAAACTGCCAGATATTCTATAGAACATGGGGAGAAGTGACTGCTGAACTTTGCCAATAGGTGATACAATCCTTCAAATTTCCTGCTTCACCAAAATGTCTGCCAGAGACTCTAGGCCTGTAAGCTGAAGATGGATGTCCCAAAGTTGCAGAGGAACTTTGGGTGACTGTCCAGGCAGCCAGATATCTCTGCCATTTCAAGAACTTTGGAAATTGCATACAATGCACTTCCTGTTTACTTAGGTAATATTTTATCCTTCTGGGGTCTTTGATGAAGCTGAAGACTTGGTAGTTATAATTATAGTCTTCCTTAGTTATGATAAAAGACAAATTAGATATGGAACTTTAACTCACAAAAATAAGATAGATGATAGATTTATTTAATTTTACTAAATACAAATAGACTAGATATTGTATCTATAATTCTTCCTTGATAACTGTTTTGTTACATGTAATTTTACTATATTAAAATGAAAACCTTCCTTTTTGATTAGACAGAAAAGGGGAAGTACTGTGAGATGTCTTTCTGTGTGCTATGAATGTGTTTTGCTCCCACTGGCTAGTAAATAAGCTGCTTTTGTCTATGGCAGGTCAGCTTAGAGGCAAATGGGAAATCCAAGCAGAGATACAGGGAGGAGAAAGGCAGAGTCAGAGAGAGAGATGGCAGCCTGCCACACAAGGAGCAACAAGATGCCAGCAGGCCAGTAACACCATGGCCATGTGGCAGCACATAGATTAATAGGAATGGGTTGAGTTAAATTGTAAGAGCTAGCTAGCAACTGTATAGTCATGGCCACACAGTTTGTAATTAACATAAGCCTCTCTGCATTTACTTGGAACCAAGCAACTGTGGGACTGGGCAGGACACAGGAAAACTTTTGATAACAGATTGTAGCATAGTTATCCTTTATTTTACAGCTAATATCTATTTATGAATGATTACACACCATGTTTGTCTTTCTAGGTCTGAATTACCTCACTCAGGGTGATTTTTTCCAGTTCCATCTATTTGCCTTCAATGCTTGTTTTTGTTTTGTTTTGTATTTATTTGCTTTTTAATTGAAAGTGATAGACTTATTTGTATTGTTAATATTTATTTTAAAAATATTTTTTCTTTTAATCTTCATCTTATTTTTATTATTTCTTTTTTAATTTTCCTTCAAGGGTGAGGGGTTGATATGAAGGAAGTGGGAGATGGTTTGGTTTCATTGGATATTAAAATGACTACATCAGAAATCTTAAGTACATTTGCTTGCAATATCTTTTTCCATCCTTTAACTCTGAAGTGATATCTATCCTTGATGTTAAGGTATGTTACTTGGATGCAGCAATAAGGTGGAACCTATGTTCCCATCTATTCTCTGTTATTTTATATATTTTAATAGAGTAATTGAGACCATTGATGTTGACAGATTATCAATAAGCAATGCTTGTTAACTCCTATTTTGCTGTGGTGTGAGTGTGTGTGTGTGTGTGTGTGTGTGTGTGTGTGTGTGTATGTATGTATGTTTTCTCTCTTTTGATTTGATGGTCTGAAATTATTCATTCATTTTGTTTTATTGGGTGTGGTTAACCTCTTTATGTTGGAGTTTTCCTTTTAGCACCTTCTGCAGGGCTGGATTTATAGACAGATATTACTTAAATTTGGTTTTATTGTGGAATATCTTATTTTCTCCACTATAGTGATTTGATAGTTTTGCTGGGTATAGTTGTCTGGGCTGTAACCTGTGGTTTCTTAGATTCTAGAACATCTGTCCAGGCCTTTCTGGCTTTTAGAATCTCCATTGAGAAGTTAGGTATTAATCCAATAGGTCTACCTTTATATATTACTTGATCTTTTTCCCTTACAGATTTGAATAGTCATTCCTTGTTTTGTATGTTTAGTGTTTGACTATTATGTGCTGAGGGTACTTGCTTCTCTGGTCCAGTATATTTGTTGTTCTATATGCTTCTTGTACCTTGACAGGCATATCTTTCTTTAGGTTTGGAAATATTTCTTTTATGATTTTGTTAAAAATATTTTCTATACTTTTGACCTTTAATTTTCTTCCTCTATTTCTATTATTCTTAGATTTGATCTTTTCATAGTGTCCCTATTTCCTGGATGTTTTGTCTCAGGATATTTTTAGATTTAACATTTCCTTTGATGGAAGTATCCATTTATTCTATTGTCTCTTCAATGTCTAAAATTTTGTCTTTCATCTCTTGTGTTTTGTTGGTGAGGCTTGCCTTTGAAGTTCCTGTTTGAGTTGCCATATTTTTTACTCCAGATTTCCCTAGGTTTAGGTTTTCTTTATTGATTCTATTTCCACTTTCATAAGTTGATTGTAATTATTCATTTCTTTCCACTGTTTGTGTTTTCACAGATACCTTTAAGTGATCTATTAATTTCTTTTTAAGGTTCTCTATCATATTCATAAAAGATATCTTAAGGTCTTTGTCTTATGCTTCAGCTATGTTGGAATTCTCAGGGATTACTATTTTAGGGTTTCTGGGCTGTAGTGGAGATACATTGTCCTGGCTATTTTGATGCATTTTCATGTTGGATTTAATGCATTTGGGTTTAGGAAAATTATAGTTCTAAGTGTTCCTATCTGGTCTTGTCTTTGTTAGGTAGGTGTTTTGTTCCTTTGTTTCTGTTGCCATCTCTCATTCACAGGAGAATGTAGTGGCTATGTGTTGCCTGCTGGGAATTCTTCTAGGATCCTTCAAGGTGTGGCCATTGGGGTTTCTAGGTAAAATGTGTTTCTAAGCATTAGGAATGAGGATGGAGTAGGGGTGCTGAGGGTGTCCACAGGAGGAAGAAAAACAAGATGTTCCACCAAGATCCGCTTAGTCTCCTGGGTATGGCAGCAGAGAGTGAGGAGAAGCCATAGCAGATAATCTGCTACAGAGCTGGGGATGAGACTTGGGGATTGGATTTGGAGGAGAAGAGCAAAAATGAACATTTGAAGTTGGCCTACATGCTTTTACAGCAAGCTTGACTGGTAGGTTCCCAGGGAATGCCTGCTGGTGTTGGGTGCTGGAATACTGGGATGAGTGAGGTAAGGAAGATTGGAGAAATCCTATTTCATCTACTGAAGATGGGGCCTGAGAGGAGAGGGAGGTTGTAGTAGTTAATTTGCTACAGAATGGGATTGAGACTGGGGGATTAGGTTTGGAGGAGTAGAGGGAAAAGTGAAGATCCATAGTTATCCTACCTGCTTCTCTGACCTGAGTGGAATGTCTTCTAGAGTTGGGAGCTGGGATAATGGGATGAGTTTGGGAAAAGGAAATTTGGAACGGGAGGTCTATGTTATTCACTAGAGATGGGGATGGGAGGAGGGTAATGTGTAGCAGGTGGTCTGCTACAGATCTGGGGATGAGAGAGGGTGAATGAATTTGGAGAAGGAAGAGGTGAAGATTGGCATTTTATCTACCTACTTCCTTGGCCAGAGTGGCCTGGATGCCAAGGGAATAAAAAATATCTATTGTCAATAAAATAATTGTCTTGTGAGTGAACAAAGATACCACACTGGGATAGAAAATCTTTTTCTGTTTCATCCCAGGAACTAAGACATTTGCATTTCTTGGGGAGGATTTAAATTGCATTGGAATATAAAGCTACTCAAACAACCCCAAGCCCCTGTTCCTGGGTCTGCTGCCTACCACTGTAGCACAGAGCTTTAGGAGCTGGCCTTCCTTAAATGAGCTCTGAATCTTGGCTTGCCAAACAATGAGTGGAAAAAGAAAAACACAAGGCATATAGTAAAACAGTGAAAATCTATCTTTCTGAAAAAAAATTTACTGTAGAAATAGCTCTCAGAAAAGAGGGACTTTTTCTGTCTTGCTTGGTAACAGGATCTTCAGTCAAGATGTCCCTTTTATCTTTTCCATTTCTGTCTCTTGAATATAAACATAGATAGCCTGGATGATAGTCACTTTTGTCAGGACTTCTCATCTCAAATCCTGATGGAATTAGATTTGACATGGCTATTACTGGATCTTCACATATTTTTGTCTTTTGTCTAGTCATTCAGCCAACACTGACTGAGCCATGGAGTACAGGGGTAAATAGTTTGACAAAATTGACCAGTTATAAAGAGATGAGTTGGAAATTTGGCTTGTGTATATTAAGTTATGACCAGTTTGTGGATTTGGGAACACAGAGATGAATAAAGGTGCCCATAACAAAAGAACTCACACCAAAATATGTAAATCATGGGTCAAATCTTAGATGTTGTGTTTTGGGATATTTGATCATACTATGAAACTCTAAGTCTGCGTTAATAAAATTATCTTTGGATCAGGGGGTGGAGCTAGCAACTAGTTGACAAGAATTAGTCATAGAAAGGATGGAGGAGCCAGGAATAAGGATAGAGAGGCACACAGGAAGTAGAAATGGATGACTTACAGATTCACTGTGATTTTGGTTTGGGATGAATGAAGAAACTCTTCTCTTGCTGGGTCTCTGGCTAAAATGGAAGATCAGCTGGTTGCTTCTCGGCTTCTCTGAACTGGCAGTTTTTCACTCTAATATCTGACTCCTGAGTCTTTATTGGTAAATAGAATGATAGAGATTTAGTTAAAACCTACATTTGTCAGACACAGTTGAGCCGGTTCTAGCAGGACCAGAAATTCTGCCAGGCTGTGATCTGAGCAGTGGGGTGCTGACTATGGAGCCTTGGGGTACAGACGATAGTTAAAATGTCAGTAGATCCAGGTGCAGCTGTGAAATTGACAGAAAAATAACCACACAAACAGAGAATCCATGATGCCAACTATCACTGCTGCAGTTGGCTACTGCTCTCACAAGACTTTGCTCCAGCCACTGATGCTGCTCACAGGGACTCCTCAGAGGACTCCAGAGGGTGGGCTCATGCTCAAGAATTGTGGAAGGGAATCCAAGCTCACCAATGACTGCTATATACAAATTGAGAAGTCAGCAGACTTGGTGAGACAACTAGGAAATTTTAAGGAGAGAGTTAAGTAATATTTTAAAAAAGAAAAAAATATGTCCTACATTAAAAATGGGAAAGATCACAATGCAGGGAGTTAGGACTTTGAATTGTGCTCCAATAGATGTCTTGAAAATGGAAAAAATAATAAATAAAGGGTTAACTGACTTAGCTGGGATTGACATAATTCTGATTATAATGACTATCAGTTTGATAATTCATAATTTTTACTTAAAAAGTGGTTTGGTAACTGCCAAATATAAAAATTTGATTGATAAGATACAAACTATAAAAAAGATTTACTATTGATAAGACACAAGACTTAGAAAGACCTACAAATGAAAATAATAAAAAAAAAACCTCAGAAACAGACAGAGGAGTTTAGAGCAGAAGTTACCACACCATTGCATTATGAAATTGAAGAGGAACAGCCCAAGGTTATTAGAAAACCAACTTTAATTTATCCAATTACCATTTAGGAACAACCACCACATGATAGACATACCCAAGGCTATTCAAAAATTAACTGGAATCCTATAGGAATGTTAGATTTGAAGAGATTCAAGGAAGTAAAAGTTTCATATGATATGTTTGTAGGGCGTTTACCCAACCACCCCCACAGTTCCCCAGAGTTTTCTTGAGTGCGAGCAACAGGAAATATTAGATAGAAGGATTTATTGCGGAGAATCTTGCAGAGATAAACAGATAGAAAATAAAGGATAGCCTCGAGAGGGCCTGGAACCTATTCCAACGGGCCCTGACTGTCTCTGCCCCAGGGTTTTTATAGAGACGCCAAGACCTCCTCCCCCAGCACAGCCAAGTGCAGACCATCCCAGACACCTGCACTTAGGCCCCTGGTCTAATCATCCTCTATGCGGACCTGCTGGGTAAAGCCACGAGGAACCCGAGAACAGGCTCCCACAGGTCCCCCTTTCTTAATATATAAAAAAATAACTATTAATGGCTTACAGCAATCTCCATAGCTGTTACACCTCCCAGTATGGGAGTAGAGGATGATATAGATGGCATTTCTCTTTTGAATTAGGTCCAAGGTGACTACAGCAGTCTTAGCTGCCTCAAGCCCTTTCTAAGCCAAAACTCTTAAGGCGGCTACAAACTTAAAGAATCCCTTAGCTTCATCATTACCATTAACAGGTTAACATAAATATTGCTATACATAGTCACAGTTCTCTCAATCTTACAACTCAAAGCAAACTCTTTTTTTTAAGGTTTGTTTTTTTTATTGATATTCACTTTAGTAACTTGAATCCACAGATATAAGCAGTATATAACCAGAGAGTTACAAGTAAACACAGATTATACATGCAAAGTTCTGCTCACAAAGGTCACATGTGCAGGTACATGAATTAGAAGCGTGCGTCTAGAATTATGGCCAAACTCTTTTTAAAATGCAGAAATGTAAAATCACATCCTGAAAATATAGAGATGGTTTACACACTTCAAAAATCAAATGTTGCTTATACCAGAGATGTATGACAGCTACAGGATTCAAGTGACAAGCAATAGGTTCTCAAGAAATTAATACTGGTCAAAGAGAATGGGAATATTTTTACATTTCACTGAAATAACATTTGACTACTAGAATACGAAACCTAGCAGGAACTCAGGGAAAAAATTACAAATCTAAAGCCAATTACTTAATATTTCTTATCATCTAAACAGCATGACATTAAAAGAAAACTGCACCTGCATTTGAATTGCCAATCTCACATGAATGAAGTTCTCTAAAAATGAAATGCAACCAAAACAGCTTCCAAAGTCAAATGAAAAGTCTGCAAGGCTCAGATTAAAATGTGGAATGTTTCAGATGAAAAGTAATAAAAAATACAATTGGTTTTGTTCTTTATTGAATGGAATCAAACGTTGACATTTCTTTGAAGCCTCAAACTACTAAATTTCATTTTTCTGAATGGTTCTATGTTATCTTTCTCTTAGTGATGCAAGTTGTTTTCCAAAGCTTACAACAGTCAATCTCTACAAAGTACTTTTGTCTGTTGCCATTCTGACGAAACAAAAACATTTTCATTAACTTAACCATATGTGTACTTTCTGCTATAACACTTAAACACATGAACAGACATCTATTATTTTTCCACTAAAACAAAAGAGTACAATAGTTTTCTAACTATCAGTATTGTATTTAAAAAAGGTTAACATTTAAAATCAAAGAACCATTGTTTTCTTTGAAATAATTAAGCCTCTTGTACATCTTAAGTTTCCTTCTTCTGTCTCCATTCTTCTGCCAATTTATTCAGATATTTCTTTAATTTCTGATAATGAGGAAAGCTGCTGCAATGAGTATTCTTTGCAACTTCTTCATTTGTATAAAAGAGTGAACACAGCTTACAGTAAAACCCTGTTTTAGGTATCACATAGTCTATACCAACAGGAACATTTGGCTGGTATGGTCCAATTCTATACTCATCTGGAATTGTATAATCTTCCTTGTTTTCGTCAGTTTGGCCATCTGCATTTTCACTTGTGTCTTTGTTTGGATCATCAGCATTTTCGGCAGACTCAGCACCTGCTTCTGTATTCTCCTCATTTTTAATCCCATTTTCCAAGGCAGCTTCATTTTCTTGATCAAGTTCCTCCATCTTTTCCACCTTTTTAAGTTTTTTCTTGGATACTGCTGAAGCACTTGCATCTTTTTTCACAGCTTTATCTGAAGGCTCCTTTTTCCCATCAGATGATACATCCCGTAAATTAGCAAGATCAGTCTCATCGCCCACCGAACTACCACTTTCTAGGAGAGCTGCTGCTTCTTCCTCATCGACAAGCAGCTCATCTTCAGACTCAAGAAGCATACTGGGTTCCTGTTCTGCCTGATCATCCTTGGTGTCTTTCTCACTTCACACTGAGGGTGAAATTACCGTATTTAGCTGCTGTAAGGTCTTTGCCAAATACCGCTATTAGGTGATATAAAGTATTTTTCCAAAGGAGCTAGTAAAGCCAAAAGCAGTACAGCTCCGAACTCTGTTTCCTCACTGCTTGCATCAACCAGTAACAAAACCTCAGAAATACTAATCGAGCCACTTTCATTCTGGTTCCTTTGTAGGAACGTCATTGGAGCTGACCCTTCCTTAGTTCCACGCTCCTTACCAGACGCTCCGGTAACCACCGAGCTTCATTCTCCTCTTGTGAAAAAACACAAACATGTCCTCGACCCCATATTAACACAGGATCAGGACCCTTCCATAATCCCGAGCAGGGATCTTTCCATTTCTCATTACCCTCAGCTAAAGGACCAGGAAGATTGGAGTGAGCTCTAATATGGCCCACAAAGCATGGCAGCTTTCTTTTGTGAATAGCATCTTGAATTTATTGAAACATTTTGACTTGGTTGTTGTTAGTTTCAATATTTTCACCAAAACTGTTACTATTCAAAGGAGTCAAGAACATAGATGTTCTTTCATGAAACATATCCTTCATTAGCTTACTCTGAGAAAAAAAAGTATTTTCAGGATTTAGTATTTTCACCTCATTAGCTTTAACTCCTGATGGTATTAGCAGCTGTGATATTTAGCATTGATTTCTTATAAGGAACTTTCAGGTGAAGCAACTCTTTTGTAAGACAGCTAGATTTTCTGAAGTTTGTTTCCATCTATAAAGCAGTCATTTCTTTTTGAATGCCTGTTTCCTTGTCTCCTTATTAGATTTACAAAGGAATCACTCATTGCAGGCTGTTCATTCAAGGCAAAGAACTTCTTAAATTTCAGCATGTTTCTTTATATCTAAGACAACGTTCAGTGTATAAACTGCTTTCTCTTGTTTTAAGGATTTTAAAGTGGCTTGTTTGATCTTATAGGTAGCTTTTTGTCATCCAACTACCGTAAAAATTTGCACAGCTATTAGGGTAAATAAGGCATTTTACCAAGGAGCCCCAAACCGTGAAGCACCTAGTTCCGTATCCTTTCAATTTTTCATTGGAACTGACACTTAAACTCTTAGATGATTTTCCTCCTTATTCTTTTAAAAGTTGTATTTTAAGTTTATCATGAACGTATTTTCGAGCTGACAAAAGTGTTTCAGGGCAATGTCGCCATCTTTAGCAGAAAAACTACCTTTCCCAGAATGCATTTCCCTTATATCAGTCCATAGTAATATCAGTCCCTTATATCAGTCCCTTATATCAGTCATTTCTCATAGTTCTTTTTGGGTCTGAGAGTCAACTTCTAAGTTCTTCTTTACCAGACTTGTTTACCAATTCTTGCCCAGGAGTTTTGAACAAAGTTTTTTGCTTTTGCAACGGGAGATTTGAACAGGCATTTTACATTTTCAATTATGGGACATTGGGAGGGTTCTGGTCTCTCCTTAGCTGGCTTTAACAGGTGTCTCTCCTTCATTTGACACTGGTCCCCAAATCAGAACTGTACCTGCCTAGTTAGCTGGCATTAAGGCTGGCATTTCTGATAGCAACTTTCCTAGGGGCTTGTGTTTGTCTTAGCCAGTCAGTGAAAAACAAGATCATTTACAACAGCTTTTCCATAGCTCTTTCAGAGAGATTCTCTCCCACTGATTTCATTTTGCTTGTTCCTTTCCCACAGATGCAGAGCTTCAGGTATATGTCTGCAGCTCTGTACCTCTGCTAGCTGCCTTTGGAGGTAGGGGCTTTTTTTTCTCCCTCCGAATCTGCCTCAAATTCTAGCAGCTTTTCACAGGTCACGTATTTTCTGGGGAGGAATCTGTCCCTTCTGTTTCTTCAGAGTCTTTCTCCCAGACAGTTCCCAGTTTGGTTTCAGTTTATCCCCTCCACCCCAGAAACAGTTTCCCACACTACAGTGACGGCTTTCCCTGCTCCTGAAAATAGGGGCTTTTTGTCCATTTGTTTTCTGGGTCTGTGTGGTTTGCGTACAGACTGAAAATCTAACAAGGGAGGTTTTTGCCATTTCTAAACTCCCATTAAGACAGGTGTTTTGTTTTATTAGGCCTTCACCTGGTCCAGTCCTCCAGTGGGTTGCATTTGCTTGTCTGGGTACTCAAGGACAGAGCTTATGCCAGAGGCAATCACCCCTCAGGGCTACCCTCCCTCATCTCAGGGAGTCAGTTGAAACAAAGCTTTTCTCAAAGAGGTGCTTTCTCTGACAGAAAAGAAAGCTTTACTCCTGGATAGTTCTGTTCTGCCCTGGCTGGGCTCTTTCCCCAGACAGCATTTTGACTCAGCAGCACAACTGCTTCAGACACAGTTCAGCTTTACTGTTTTCCCAGAAAGGTCTTTTCTCTGATAGGAAAGCTTTTTCTCATTTCTTTTTGCAGCTGTGGACCTATAAACCCGGGACTTGTAGGAAAGCAGGCAACTGTGCTGTTCCTACCCGCTTTAGTTTTGTTTGTTCATTAGCAATCTTCCCCTGGGTCCTGCACCTTCCTGCCTCAGCTCTGTGCTCCAGGAAGTTTACCACTGCAGGACCCTAGTATCCCCGAAATGCACTCCAACTCAGATGCTGGCCAGTCGCCTCTGGGTTTTTGGTCAGAAGCAAGGATACAATGCTTCAGGGGATCTTTGCATTAGGAAGATTAGGAGCACCTTTTCAAAGACACTCACTCAGAAACAAAACCCTTGATGCCTCAGCTGGGCTGTAACTGAAAAGCTTGGCTTTTTTACTTTTCTCAGGTAAAGTTTCCTGCCCTTTTGGGCTCTCCATAGCTCTTTACCCACACTCTCCCAAGCGTTTCCCTCAGGGTACTCTGACCTACTGTCTTTTACTGGCTTGAAGATACAGAGCTTAGAAGAGAGGTTTTTAGGAACTTGTCCCTGCCTCCTGCATTGCAGGGAGGATTGTTAAAGCTTGAAAGAGAACTTAGAGGTTTTGCTGTCTTAAGAGGTTTGTTGTTTTCCCTTAGAGCTAATCACAGGTGGTCCCCATACTAATATCTTCAGGTGATTCTAATTTGTCCTTCTGAGAAAGTTAAAGGCTTTAGTTTTTAAGTTTAAGAGAGCTTTTAGTTTGAGAAAGATTAAGACTTTTTAGAGAGTTTTTTCCCCCAAATTTTTCAAGAAAAGCTTTTTAGTTTAAGAGATTTTTTCCCCCCAGGAGAAAGACCAACTTTTCCCAAAACTTCCCAACTTTAAACTTTGGCTTTTTACACCCCCATTTTTGCCTCAGGGAGAAATCACTTTCTCCTGCCACTTGGACTTAGCATTTCAGCTGTCCCCAGGTCAAAAGCTTCCATAGGAAACTTTCTTCCCCATAAGCTCAAAGAAGAGCTTTTTTTACTACCCGTAAAGCCCAAAGAAAGATTTTTTTTCCCAGTTTGCGTTCATAGCCCCCAAAGTTAGAAAATTGAAGAGTTTTTCTGTCTAGTTGCCTTACTTATTTTTTCCTACACAATCTTACACTTCTAAGTTTTTCCTTCACTATGTTACTATCCTATGCCTTATACTTTTTCACAGAAATTGAGAAAGGAATAGAAGATAGAAAATTTTGACAGAAGAGAATTTCGCTGCAGCATCGGACATCCTTCCAGTCCTCTTTCCTTCTTTCTCGAGGATAAAACCCCTGCCTCTCAATATATAAAAATATATATATATATTCCATAACACCGGCATGCCTTATCCACTGGCAGGGCTGAACTCAGCACTTTCGCCAAAAACTCTGTAATAAAGCTATTATTTTCCTTATTCAATAGTCCCTATTACTTTGTCTTTAGTCCCTGTTCATTTGTCTTTAGTCCCCCCTTTTTTTAGTCCCCCTTTTTTTCTTTAGTCCCCTTTTTTTTCTTTAGTCCCTGTTCATGGCGCCATTCTGTGGGACGTTTACCCAACCACCCCCACAGTTCCCCAGAGTTTTCTTGAGTGCGAGCAACAGGAAATATTAGATAGAAGGATTTATTGCGGAGAATCTTGTAGAGATAAACAGATAGAAAATAAAGGATAGCCTCGAGAGGGCCTGGAACCTATTCCAACAGGCCCTGACTGTCTCTGCCCCAGGGTTTTTATAGAGACGCCAAGGGGTAGAGCAAAAGACCTCCTCCCCCAGCACAGCCAAGTGCAGACCATCTCAGACACCTGCACTCAGGCCCGTGGTCTAATCATCCTCTATGCGGACCTGCTGGGTAAAGCCACGAGGAACCTGAGAACGGGCTCCCACATATGTTTTCACCTTTTGTGAGCCAGATGCTGTCTCAAAAAAATTAGAAAATAAAAAAGGGATGTAGGCAAGGTATTCCAAGAAACAATGTTTTTTGAAGAGGTAATCCAAACAGAAGGTCCCATTCTGCAGTATGCAGAAGGTGCAGCAAAGGCTGATATTGTACTAACAAATGCTGATCAACAGTATTCAGGCAATTTAACCCTTTGCCTTTGGGAAATGTCTTAGGGAGCCTCCCGCAGGCCCCAATATTAAATTTGGTTCAGTCATTCATTGTCAGCATTGGAGAAACTCATCCACAGAGCAATTAAAAGACTTCATGTCTGTTGTTAAAAACCATACAGCTCTGGATTTAATCAAGGACAGAATAGCTTCAGTAGATAAAACTAAAAGTTCAAGAGAGACCATAAATCAAGTATTTTGGCAAAGTTCTATAAATGATTAAAGACCAAAGTTAAAATACAAATACACAGTTACAGATGTAACAATAATTTCAACAAAAATTGTCACCAAGATTGTCCACTTCAGGTGGTAAATATACAGCTTTTAGGGACTGGAAATTTATCTCAGGTAAAACACAGTACAAGGCGAGTCAAGTGTATAGGGCCAGATGGACAGATACAAAAATGTAAAGTGATATGTGAGACAGCAATGAATTTATGAGGACATGATTTGTTGCAGCAATGGAAAACGCAGATTAACATTACTCCAATCTCAGAAACAAAGCATAAAATAAACAATGCTTCTGAGAGAAATATTCAAAGCATTATCAAGAATAGTCACCCGCCATTCAGGTTGTACATAAGCAGGGCACAACAACTGTTGGTTTTTCCAATGTACCAACAGCCCTACTTTTAAAATGGTTAACTGACAAACCTCTGTGGGTGGGACAACAACCTTTAACATCAGAAAAAATTACAGACATTGGAACAGCTGGTCCAGCAGCAGCTAAATGCACAACATGTTGAAGGATTGACCAGTCCTTGGAATTCTCCTCTAGCTGCCATTAAAAAGGAATCTGGAAAATGGAGAATGTTAACAAATGTTAGCTATTAATAAGGTGATTCAGCCAATGAGCTCTTTATAGCCTCTAATTCCTGTGCCTTCTTTATTACCTAAAGGATGATCTCTGATGACAATTTGACAAGGCCCAGATTTATGAATATAGCAGAATATCATTAATAATCACTTCACTGTTATTTGTTTGTTGTTTTTAGCCAGTCTTATTTGGTTCTACACTAGGTCTCTGGGCTATCCAGGCTCCATTTCCTGGCCATCCAGGCAATGTACAGTATGGTCTTCCTCTCATGGTGTGGGCCTCAAGTTAAAGCAACATTGGTTGACTACTCCTACAAGTTCCATAATGGGATGTCACCTTTGCCCCAGCACATCTTACAGGCAGCACAGATTAGAGGTTGATGGGTTTATTGACAGATTGTAGGTCTCTCTTTCTTCAACCTGCAGAGAAATTTGAAGAAGGGTTTTATACATCTTCCAAATACAGAACGAGTTAGGGTTCAACACACTTTGAGAAGGACATCGAGGAAGAAGAAATAACCAAGCCACAGCTAGCCATATCTACAATCAGTTTCCTGCGCAATTCTGTAATATTCAGCTCTTAATTCTCAAGCTACTGTAAGCATTTTATGCTTCTTTTGTGTTTTCAGATTCTAATTAATAATCTTTCAGGAGCTTCCAAATTGGTAGTGTTCCACAATCTAGAATTACCACGGAAGATTGTCACTTGCTTTCTGCTTTGTGCTCAGCAATAAACCATATTCTCCATAAATCCTGGAGAAAACACTCCCCTCAAACTTTTGATTCTTAGTTGGATTTTAATTAAAAGTATAAAATTTCCCTACAATACAAAATATTTTTAACTTATTTTAATTTTATTTAGTGTGTGTGTGTGTGTGTGTGTGTGTGTGTGTGTGTGTGTGTACACTGAATAGCCTGGAGCTAGAGTTAGAAATGGTTGTGAACTGCTGGAAGTAGTGTTGGGAACTGAACGTTGGTTCTCTACAAGAGCAGCTAACCTTTCTTTATTCAAGTATTGCATTTTTTTTTAAATCAAAGAATAAATTTTACTAATTTTGTTGAGATTGCTCCAATTTTTAAAATTGATAAATTTAGGCTTCAGCTGTATTATATAAAACATTCCCTCTAGGCCCTTGTATTGGAATATTTAGTCCTTAACTGGTGACAGCTGTATTAGAAGGAGGTGCGTTTGCTGGGTTGTGGATGCATAATAACCCACCCCTATGTCCTACCTTATCTCGCTTTCTCTTCTTCCAAGATGTATGAAGGTTAGGAGAACTAGCTACACACCCCCACTGCTGTGTCTTTCCACCATGAGGGACTGCATCTAACCATGAGCTAAAGTAAAATTATTCCTTTCTTAAGTTGCCTCTTGCAAGGTTTTTGCTACAGCAATATTAAAAAGTAATTAATTCACAATCCAGTCACTTTCCCTTCCTGCCCTCCAGGTCTCATCAGGACCAATTAAACTAGGTAGTGACTAGTCCAAGGAAAGTGTAAATTGAAAGAATAAGGCAGAATATGTGAAAATAGAATGGAGATATGTGTTAACTTTCTGTTTATAGAAAATGTGAGATGAGAAATTCAACTCAGAAGGAGGAAATATTTACTTTAGCTCAAAGTTTCAGAGATTTCAGTTTGTTGTCAGTTAGTTCCAGTGATTTAGTTCCTTTGTTGAGGCAGTGGGTGGGATGTGTGGATAGAGCATTCAATACTGAGTAAAACATAAATTTATGGCCATTGAGAAGTAAAAAAAAAAGAAAGAAAGGGATTAAGAAATAAAGAGAAAGAGGATAAGAAGTTGCAGATGTAGAGGAGGAGGGGGCCAAAATAAAAGTGAAATATTATCACAATATCCTCTTTATGGGCATGACCTAAATAACTCAACTTTCTTCAACTTGACACCACCCATAAAGGTTTCATTATTTCTTAATAGAATTACAAGTTAGTGATCAAATGTTTAACATACATGTTTTTGGGAGTGACATTTACCATCTAAATGATAAGATATTATTGTCAATGATCCCTTCTGTTTTCCTCCCAGTCACTACAGCACCATCCAGGTCTGGCCCAGATACTTTCCTAGGTCCTCTGTACTTTCTTTTCAGTGGAAGTTCCTACTTTTAAAATGGAATTCCATTTTCTCTGAGATGGACTATGCCTTGATCCTAACTATTCCTCCACATACCTTATCTTGGGCACCTTGGGCCACAATCATAATTTAATTTCTGTGGAGAGGCTTTCTGATAAACTCCCTTAAAGAAAATTTGACTCAGTTGGAAATAACCTCCTTTGTGGATGTCCCTAAGTACTACTGCTTTTCCTCTCCTGCACTAGACCAAAAAGTCAGGAGGCAGGGTAAAGATTTTGAAACCCATACACTTTCTCAGAAGTCAGATCAAGAAAAAAAAAACCTCATCTTTCTTTGTTATTGACACTACCCAGCCAACACAATATTATTTTTATAATTGTTGGTTTTGTTATTTACAAATACTCCTAACACTGTGTTCCCTCTATAACAACATCTGGGTTAGCTGTTAGGACAGTGTAATATATCACAGGACAGCCCTCAAAGTATATACAGTACTTGGCACTGTCAGATAATGGGTAGACACAGTACACATTATTGGTGATCATTATGATCATATTCATCATAATTACTGTATAATTATATGAGACATAAATGACTGAAGGATACACCTAAACCCCAAAAACTTTCATGTGAGCTCTTCTTTGGCCATCCATTGCTACAGCAATGGTTTCCAACTTGTCATTTTAAGAGTGATGCACTCTCCTTAAAACCATACTTATTTGCCACTAAACCACTTTATGTATTTCACATAGAGAAATGGCTTACTTAAGAAAATCCCTGTTGTTGCTAGGAGAAAAAAATTTCCCCAAGTGCTACTGGCCTCTTGATACATCACTGTACTTTTCCGATCTTCCTAGTCTATTTTCTATTGATAGAGCAGAATACATGTGTGAGTCTAGGCACTTTGCAAAGGGGTTTATTTAATTCATAGTTTTGGGAGCTGGTAATTATCAATCAGCGATCTGCATCTCTATCTGTTCAGTTCTGGCAAGGGCTCCACGAAGTGTGTCATCACCACTAAGGGAGTACTTGTGAGAGATCAAGTGGTGAGACTGGGATGAGGCCAGCTTGCTTTTCAAAACAACTCACTTCCGTGGGAATCCAACCTTTCTATGGGTGGCACACTGAATGACTAACTATCTTCTACTATGCCCCAACTCATAAGGAGTCTCTGCCTCAGCAACCTCCAGCACACAGACTTTGAAGGGACATTTATACTATAGCCAAACTATAGCACCATCAAAAGGGGAAAGGCATTATGATGTGCTGGTATTATTAGGTATATTTCTCAAACTGTTTGGGAATACTTTATCAAAAGTCAGCTGCTATGAAGATTCAGTTCCTGTTTAAATTACTGGAAATCTGTTTAAAATTCCAGATGTAATGCATACTTATTCTAACAGAAATTGACTTGAAGGTGGTCACAGGGTGATTTGATTAGTCAAGCAGGATGGATGAGAAGGGAGAGTGAAGGATTTCATTTGGTTTTACAACCCATATATATGCACAGTGAAGCAAACTGCTGATAATCTATAATTTAATCTCAGCTGTCATCAGTAGAAACTACAATACCAGTCTGAAATGTTAAACAAGATACCACGCTTTTATCATAATTTTATACTCACAGGTTTTACCACATAGTTTCCTGCATAGCCACTCCTCTGTTTCATAAGACTTTAAAGACTTAACTATTCTTGTACTTTTGCAAATAATACCAAAGCTGAATTGGTTTTAGGCCCTCCAGGGTTCTGGTCATTTCGGTCTGGAACTGATGGAGACTGTGGCTTAGGGTTTGCAGATGTGTCTATTAGAAGTCTCTTCATTAATTACTAGTTAACCTGGGAAGTACTTGAGGAGCATGAATAAGATATTGGTTCACACTACAAATGGGTAAATCAATAAGTCCTCAGTTTGGTTGTAACTACATTTATGAACTGAGATACTATCTAAGCATGAGTCCTGTGAGTCCCTGCTGGTAAAGTACCCATTCTCAATGGTTGATGAGACATTACATTCTCACCCTGGAATCTAATTTGTGAAATTCCTAATCTCTCCCACTGTTTTTAGTATCATGGCTGGGGAGTCAGAGTCTGCCCCTTCCCTGAGTATTTCCTTCTCTTTATCTAAGATATAAGGGCTGCTTTAAACCCATAAATAAAGGCAGCTTTTTATACCCCTGGATGCTACACTTGGACATTTCTGGGTGTAAACAGCATTTAACCAAATATCATTACAAAACTGTGGTACCCGTATGAAAATGTACTGATCTTATTTTCTTGTTTGTAGAAGACAAAATATAGCAGCATGGGTTATAATGGGTCTATTCTTCTACTTTTGTTAACAATATATTCCTAAAGGGAGCTAGCTGAGGTTTCATGAGAACTGTTTTAATTTTCATAATATGGTATAGCAACTGTTTTATAGATTCGCATTGTATAGGCTACCACAACTAATCAAAGATAAGTTAAATCACTGGGAAGATTTTAATAAGTTAGATGCCAATAATGTATTATTTTATAAAGGAATTTGAATGTCTATGAGTAGACATGGAATTCCTAGGACCAACATCTTATGGAAACAGAAGGATGAATATATTTCAGGAAGAAGTGATAACTGGATCTATAAATTTCCTACTCCAGAGAAAACCCTTTCTTTTTGTGAGAGACAAAACAGAAAACAACTTTGCATATGATATTCATGATAAATTCCTGTGTAATATTTTCAATGATATTCTTTGACATTAAGAAATGTTGACTTTTTGAAGTATGACCAAATTATTCTCTGGATTTCCTCGGTGTCTGTTGTTATATCCCCCTTTTCATTTCTGATATTGTTAATTTGGATATTCTGTCTTTGCCTTTTGTTGAGTTTGGATAAGGGTTTGTCTATCTTATTGATTTTCTCAAAGAACCAACTCGTTTCATTGATTCTTTGTGTTGTTTTCTTTGTTTTGATTTTATTGATTTCAGTCCTGAGTTTGATTATTTTCTGTCATCTACTCCTCCTGGGTGAGTTTGCTTTTTTTTTTTCTAGAGCTTTCAGTTGTGCTGTTAAGTCACTTATGTGAGATTTTTCCAAATTCATTATGTGGGCATTTAGTGCTATGAACTTTCCCCTTAGCACTGCTTTCATAGTGTCCTATAAGTTTGGGTATATTGTGGATTTTTTTTTTCATTGAATCCCAGGAAGTCTTTGATTTCTTTCTTTATTTTTTTCTTGACCCAGAGATGGTTCAGTTGAAAGTTGTTCAGTTTCCAAGAGTTTGTAGGCTTTCTGTAGTTTGTGTTGTTGTTGAACTCTGACTTTAGCTCATGGTGGTCTGATATGATACAAAAGGTTATTCCAATTATTTTGTCTCTATTGATATTTGCTTTATGACCAAGTATGTGGTCAGTATTAGAGAAGGTTTCATGTGATGCCTAGAAGAAGGTATATTCTTTGGTGTTTGAGTGAAATATTCTGTAGATGTCTATTAAGTCTATTTGAGTCATAACATCTGTTATTTTCCTTGTTTCTTTGTTAAGTTTCTGTCTGGCAGGCCTGTCCATTGCTGAGAGCAGGGTGTTGAATTCTCCTACTATTAATGTATAGTTTGATGTATGATTTAAGCTTTACTATTGTTTCTTTTACACATGTGAGTGCCCTTGTGTTGGGGTCATAGATGTTCAGAATTGAGACTTCATCTTGATGGATTTTTCATTTGATTAATGTGAAATATCCTTCTCCATCTCTTTTAGTTACTTTGAGTTTGAAGTCTATTTTGTTAGATATAAGAATAGCTACACCAGTTTGCTTCTTAGGAAAATGTTTTCCTGACCCTTTATTCTGAGGTAATGTCTGTCTTTGAAGTTGAGATATACTTCTTGTATGCAGCACAAGGATAGATCCTGTTTTCATATCCATTCTGTTAGCCTATGTTTTTTTTCTTAGCAAACTGAGTCCATTGATATTAAAAGATGTTATTGTTAATTCCTGTTATTTTTGTCATGGTAGTGGTGATGGTAGTGTGTGTTTCCCTTCTTTGGGTTTTGCCATAGTGAGATTATCTATTGCCTGTGTTTTCATGGAGAAGAGAAAGTGGGAAGTAGCCTTGAATTATTGGCACAGGAGGTCACTTTCTAAATATAACACTGGTAGCATAGACACTGAGAGCAACAATTAATAAATGGGACCTCCTGAAACTGAGAAGCTTCTTTAAGGCAAAGGATATTGTAAATAAGACAAAATGGCAGACTACAGAAAGATCTTTTTCCTACAAGAAAAGATCACCAACCCTACATCTGACAGAGGGCTGATCTCTAAAATATATAAAAAACTCAAGAAACTAGACATCAAAGTACCAAATAATCCAAATTAAATTTGGGGTACAGATCTAAACAGAATATTTTCAACAGAAGAATCTCAAATGGCTGAAAGACAGTTAAAGAATTTTTTAATATCCTTAGCCATCAGGAAAATGCAAATAAAAACAACCCTGAAATACCATCTTACACCTGTCAGAATGGCTAAAATCAAAAACCCTGATGACAGCCTATATTGGAGAGGATGTGGAGTAAGGAGAATACGCCCCCCTTGCTGGTGGGAGTGCAAACTTGTACAGCCACTTTGGAAATTAGTATGGTAGTTTCTCAGAAAATTGGGAATCATCTACCTCATAATCCAGCAATACAACTCTTGGGCATGTACCCAAAGGATGTATATTTGTACCACAAGACACTTGCTCAACTATGTTCATAGCAGCATTATTTCTAATAGCCAGAACCTAGAAACAACCTAGATGCCCCTCAACCAAAGAATGGATAAGAAAATGTGGTACATTTACACAGTGAAATATTTCTATAAAAAACAAGGTTATCATGAAATTTGCAGGCAAATGGATGGAACTGGAATAAACCTTCCTGAGTGAAATAACCCAGACCTGGAAAATCAAACATGGTACATACTCAGTCATAAGCGGATATTAAAAGTAAAGCAAAGAATAAATAGGCTACAATCCACAACCCTAGAGAAGCTAGGTAACAAGGATAATGCAAAGAGCAACATGCATGGATCCCTTTAGGAAGGGGAAATAGAATAAATCTCCTGAGTAAATTGGGAACAGGGGGAGGAGATAAGAGGAAGTGGCAAGAGAAATAAGGGAATGGGATGGTTGATTTGGGGGAGGGACAGAGAGGGAGAGCAAGGAAAGAGATATCCTGATAGAGTGAGCCATTATAGGGTTAGGGAGAAACCTAGTGCTAGGGAAATTCCCAGGAACTCACAAGGATGAACCCAGCTAAGACTCCAAGCAATAGTGGAGATGATCCCTGAACTGGCCTTCCCATGTAATCAGATCAATGACTACCCTAATTGTCATCATAGAACCTTGATCCAGTAACTGATGGAAGCAGATGCAAAGATCCACACCTAAGCATTTGGTAGAACTCCTGTAGTTAGGTCAAAGAGAGGGACAAGAGATTATATGAACAAAGGGGTCAAGATCATGATGGAAAAATACATAGAGACAGCTGACCCCAACTATTTGGAGCTCACTGACTCTGGACTGACAGCTGGGGAACCTGCATGGGACTGAACTAGGCCCTCTGAATGTGGGTGACAGTTGTGTGGCTTGGGTAGTTTGTCGGGCATTGAAAACGAGACCAGTATTTATCCCTAGTGCATGAACTGTGTTTTTGGAACCCATTCCCTATGGAGGGATACTTTGTTTAGCCTTCATACAGGGCGGGGAGGGGATTGGTCCTGCCTCAACTTGATATGCCAGACTTCACTGATTCCCCATAGGAGGCCTTACCCTCTCTGAGGAGTGGATGGAGGACGGGTTAGGGGGAACTGTGCTTGGTATGTACAATGGAAAAAAAACTTTTTTTTAAAGATGGGATGGGATGGCTCTTAACCTCTGAGCCATCCCTCCAGCCCCAGAATAAAAACTTTTAAATAAAAAAGACATGGTTGAATTTTGTCAAATATTTATTTATTAGTCTATCAAGATAATAACATGGTTTTAATTTTTTCTCCTCATAGGAGGTAGGTATATCCTACTTATCAATTTTCATTAATTATCCCTAGGTACTTATTATTGCTATGACCAAAATACTTAACTGAATAGCTTAAATGAGAAAATATTTATTTTAACTGATAGCATCAGGGGAGTCAGGCAATGGTTTCCAGTCTCTGTTTCTGGCCATTGTGAGGCAAAACATCATGGTTGCTGAGGACCTTCTTTACCCTACTTTGTCTGGGAAGCAGTGGGTGGGACAGGGAGGTGATGAGGACAAGAAACATCATGAGATATATTTCCTTCAGCTCCAGAAGTTTTCAGAGGCTTCCAAGACAGAGACATGACTTGGTGATCATGTGTTCAACACATGATTCTGTGAGAGGCATTTCATATTTAAACCATAACACCCTACCCTTGGACGCCAAAGGTTCAGGACCATCCCATAATGCAGAATGCATTTAGTCACTCTCCAGACTCTCCAAATTCTTATCAGTACTAATATTCTTTAAAATTTCTGGATTCAAAGTCTCTTCTAAGACTCAAAGCTACTTTAGCTGTAATTATGCTCATTCAGCACGAAGTAAATATTCTCAAGCCGAAAAAGGAAAATACCAGAATAACAAGGTGTGATGGGACTGAAGAAAAACAAAACACAGAGGAAGATTTTAAATCCTGTAGTTCTATGTCTAGCATCTAATGCATCTCATGTGATGTAAACAACAGACATAGAAAGACAAATATTCTTTTGCATATTTGCATAGTAAAAATAGAGAGAACAGTGTTTGCCCTGTTTGGAAAGAACTAGGAAAAAGCAGAAATAAGGTGATAACAAATCAACATTTTAGCTGTGCAAGATGATTAAACTTTATAGATGTAATATACAAGCTGGCTTCAGTTAACACACTATCTTAAACATGCCTAGTAAGTAGTTCTCATGAGTACTTATGACAAAAAATCATATGCATCATATTTGAGGTAATACATATGCAAACTAGCTTGATTACAACAATTCAGGTTTTATATGTCAAAATATTAACTTGCATACATTAAATATAGGCAGTTTTAGTTTACTAATAATACTTCAATAAAGCTGAAAGGAAAAAATAAATTGGTTTTGTGCAATGTTAAGTGAGGGGATTTCCTTCACAAAGGAGTACAGCTGCTAGACTGACTTCATAAAGACTTCCTGTTTCTGGTGCCGACTTGCCTTGGCTTGGCTCAGGTTTATTAATTTGATTTATGCACTGTGACTGAGCTGGCTGCTAGTTTAACTCTGCCCTTCTCATTCCTCATCACACAGAAGCATTGGCTTCCACAGTATTGTTTCTGGGAACCTGGAGGAAGTAAGGACATGCTGACATTTTGAATTGATTAAATCACATTTGGGTGAGTAATCTAATGCTTTGCTTACAGTGTGATAGTGACTATTTGTAGGGTCTAGTCTGCATTTTTTTATTTCTAATTTCCCTAGTACATTGTCTTCTGATGTGTGTTGTTCAATAAGAGAAGTTTGGGGAAGACAGTTGGGGAAACCTTGTGAAGATCAATACTTTTCGTTTCACGGCTCAAATGCAAATAGATACTAACAAAGATAGTTTCAGAATACATGTTGCTTTCTCTTCTTTTGGTTATTACAGCACTAATAAAAACAGAAAACTCAGATGCTTGCTCCTCTTTAAGACAATGATTTATTCTTATTTTCCCACATCATCCAAACTGTTTAAACCACCCTCCCTTGGGTTCAATGTAGAACCTTATTAGAAATCCAAGATGCTGGGGTCAGTGATGGACCAATCTGATGATGACAGAAAGGACACATTCCAGCCTTACATGTAGACATACATCTGTATTATAAACAGGAGCATGTTCCTTATAACATCATTCATTTTGATCAGCTGTGATAATTTTAACTGTAGATTTTTAATTTAGTGTACCATGAAGTGATCACGGGGAGCATGCTTATAATACTTCTTCAACAAGCTGTGGTTTTATGTTAATTATCTAACTCAGTGAAGATGAATTGCTCTTCTCAGTGTGGCAGAAGTGCTCCAACATAATAAGTAATAGTGGGAAAATCTGTGGATGTTTATTCCTTACTAATGGCAGCTGTACAACCAGTGGTTTCGGGAGAAAGACAGGATGGAGGGGGGGAAATCCATTTCCAGCTCATAAACTTTCCTGTCTTCATCATGGCTGGCTCATTGAACAAATAATAGAGTTGTTCTAAATAAAGACTGATTGACATCCATAGGATGAAGCACCTTGTTCACTTGATTATTGAGGCTTCCTTACCAGTAGCAAACCTTGGTCAACCATGCTAGTTATACATGACTATGATAATAATTCTTGTGTATGTTGACAGATACAGTCATGTATTTCTGGGACCCCCTCAGTCCAACTTGATTCATTCCAAATTTTAAGTAACAAGCTGGTGTATATAATAGTTTTCATAAGTCAGTTCAAGACTTCATGGTCACTTAGTGTCTCTATCAGAGATTCAATTGCTCTAAATAAAATTGCTCTAAAATTCATTTTACTATTTGGACATGATTCAGTTTGATCTAAGGACACACAAGCAACTTCAAACACATAAAAGTACCTGAAGTGATAACAGAGTGCTTGTGGTCATATGTGTTTGCTGCCATCCCCTGGAGTATCCACTCACTAAGTCCTGGAAGTCCAGCATGGACAATTCAGACTCAGGAGGACACAGGCACCTTGTGTGTATTTCAAAGGCAGGAATGTCTGATGCCCAGGACATCTTGGGGCTTGGAATCATACTCAGTGTTTATGATGGACAGATCTGGGGCTGCTCTGTTCCATGGTCATGGCATGGTCTCTTGACTAGAAAGTGATGAGAGAGAGAGAGAACTCTGCAGAAGAGGTGTCCTGGGCCCTGAATATACCCAGGAGACATTGAGAAATAGCCTTGAGTGCCATGACCCAGACTCAGCTAGAAGAACACTGTGAGAATGCGGTCCCACTGATTTGGAGATTACTGATACCACAAGGGTATCACTTGAAGGGTGAGCAGAGGACCTCAGGAAGGAGACATATACTTTTCCTTTCGGAGCAGCTACAGCAGGATTTTTATTCTTGGACCAGCTGAAAACGTGTGTTCTGAAGCCAGGTGGGCACATGCTCCTTCTTTGGCATTTGGGAAAAGCACAGGGATGAATCTGAAGTTCATAGGTCCTTGTTTTATGAACTCAATTTGCATACTAAGTACATCATTCCATGAATGTAATGTACTTAGTATGTAAACCATGCTCATCCTTGTCCAGCAGCAACGCAGTGCCTTCTATATTCTGTTTGCATTTGTGGCTGATTGCTATGATTGTCATTACTGCTTTATCTTTAAGGCAGTGCTCCAACTATTTAATGATATCAACATTTCAGATTATGTCCTTATATATGTGTCAGTTGCAATTTGGAGCCATTCACCAACAAACAGTTCACAAATTTCATCACCTCTATGGCTATGTCCATAGGTTACGTGATAAAGGCTTTCTGTCATTCCTCTGGCAAATTGCTAGTTTTTAGAGTTCATTGGATTTGAAGGTTCCTAGGTAGTTGCTAAGAAGTAAGACACAGCAGCTGTGGAGTGAGCCTGCAGACACCGTGTTCGCAATTCTGCAAGATGTTCCAAGGACTCCTCAGGAGCTCCAGCTCTGTTAGGTGGTGTGTGTTAGAGCTAATCCCCTGAGAGCCTTGGGAAGGAGCAACCTTGCTGTACAGGACTCTTTCTGGGTCCAGGGGGCTGGTGTAATTCCATGTGTAATTTACTCTGCACTGGGTGTGGTCCACTCACAGAGCATGCTGGATGACTTGCTGGTAGTCTGCTAGAGGGTAGTCATGGCCATATTGCACCTGGTTATAGGACCCTCCAAAACTATGGTACTGATAGGCCCATGGAGCCCAAGGGGAAGGATTGAGAAACAGCTTTTATACACATGCTAGATACCTCAGAGGCCCAGGGAGGTCCTGTAGTTAACATGCAGAGCAGAACGGTCAATGGTCTTTCCAATTGCCTGATGCCCAGGACATCCTGGGGCTTGGAATCATATCCACTGTCTGTGATGGGCAGATCTGGGGCTGCTCCTATCAGGTGATGGTCATGGCATGGTCTCTTGGAGGAATCTGATTGGTCTAAGTCATGGAGTGGTTCCTTTGTTAAATGCCTACAAATGTTTACAGGATAACTGCCTCTTACCTGTTGCCTATCCAAATATTTTGCTACAAAGGGCCACCGTGAACAGTTACAACACCAAATAAAAATATTTACTGCACAGATTAGCATATGCATCAGTCCAGTTCTATAAATTTGTCCAAATATCACCGTTTTGGGGGGAATTTACCAGAGAAAACTGTTCAGACATGGAATAGTCCTTTGTTTTAGTTTTGAAAAGTGGTACTGCCTACGTACTGAGTTTTACAGCCTTCTACATGGAGTCAATTGTGCTTAGGTCTTGGAGCCTACGTAGTCTGGGGCCCTGTTACAATAGTACATATCATAAATGTGAAGTTTTACAATTTAATAATTTCAAATGTTGGGTGTTTGCTTGCACCAAGGAGCTCAAAGCCATCTTGGTCAACAATAAATAAATGAATGAATAAATAGATAAATAAATAAATAATTGAATCTTTGAATCTTTGAGAAAATAGATATTTATAGAGAGTCAATATCCTGAGATTTCCCACAAAATTATATATCACTATGTCAACTTCCTTAAAATCTGGTTAGATTTTACAATTAAGTTGAATTTATAGGTATAAATTAACAGTAAACTTATAAACAATACTTTGTCATCTATTTACTTGTTATAGCTTTTCATTCATGTGGATCTTTAATTTCTCCAAAAAATATTTTATAGTTTGCACTGTGCAAACCCTACTCTCATTTTCTAAGACTTTTTTCTATATACTTCATATTTATGTTATATTTATAAATTATACATTTTTTTTGGTTTTTCAAGACAGGATATTTTTAAATGTAATGGTCTAAGTATAGTACTCAAAACTAAATTTGTTTTGCTTTTTTTTTTTTTTTTTTTTTTGTGTGTGTGTGTGTGTGTGTGTGTGTGTGTGTGTGTGTGAGTGTGGTCAGAATCCAACATCAGGTATCTACCTCAATTACTTTTCACTTTATATAGGGGGCAGGGTCTCTCACCAAAGGTTAAATTCACTGGTTTGGATAGACTGGCTGGCCAGAAAGCCTCTGAGATCCTCCTATCTCCACTCCCATCCCTGACACTGGGATTACAGGTTTTTGTCTCCACATCCTGCCTTATATTTGCATTCTGGAGATATGCACAGACCACTCTGTTGTGAAGGCTCCTCTAATACATTATCCCAGATTTCTCCTCTTCCCATGATTTTATCAAAAGTAAAAACAGCTACAGGACTTTCCTAATTTAAAAAAAAAAAAAAAGAATTCCCCTACTTTCCAGAATCCAGGTCATTAGTTTTTGTGTTTTTAGTTCTTTCATGGGTATTGCCAATCTATAATTTCCTGGTTTACCACATTCTTATTTTTAGTGTGGGAGCAACTCTCTCTTAGAAGTTGAACTTTGAAACAACTTCCAATCATTCATCACTGCTTCAAGTATTAATGTAAAACCATCTCATCTCAGAGAATAAGACACAATTTATTCTGCAGCCAAGTTTGGGTGGCTGTGGTCCAGGAATACAAATTTAGGTGAAACTGCTGGAAACAGTTTCATGAAGTAACAGGACAAAGAAAATCATAAGTCAAGATACTTTAAAAATACATTAGTGGGAATATCAGATAAGTGGGCTACAAGCAAACTGGGGAAACTTCTATATATCTCAGATGCTGCCAGATGAAATTCATAGCTATTGAGTTGGTGGAAGCTAGGGGTTTGTTTACATATCCTTAAATTTTTATTTTATTTTATTGTACCTCTGTGTGAGTATGTGCATGTGAATGCAGGTGCCTACAGAAGTGGAGCTGGAAATACAGGTGATTGTGAGATGCCTGATGTAGGTGCTCGGGAATTGAATTTGAGTCTTTTGCTAGAGAGTATGTGCTCTCAGACACTGAACCATCTTTCTAATCTCACTGTCAACACATTGTAAAAAAAGAAAGGATTTTACTGATAGTCACAAGAGTTTTAAGTCAAACACAGTCTGGGCAACAAATGCCTATTTAGATGGCTAAAGGAAGCTCAAGATAATTGGTTCTGGACCTGCAATATTCCAGCTCTCTATAGTCACAGAAATTTTAAGCAATCTAGCTTTTAAATGTTTAACACAGGTAAGGTTTTGTCCCCAGGAATTTCAGTTCACACAAAAACAGTACAAAAATTCCAATCTATCCAGAGAATCCATTCCAGTCTTACTATTTGTTAGTGTAATGTTCTTTATAGTGAAATAAATCTATTAAGAATTATGCAAGGCACCCATGAGGTAAATCTTTCAAGTCTTCTTAAATCTGGAAAGATTTCTAAGTCCTTTTCTTAAGGAGTATAGAGTAAGTGTATTATAGAATACCTACCTGTTGGGGTTTGTATGATATTTTGTGATATTAGATGAACAATAATTATTTTAGCCTGGTCCATCAAATATGATTGTCCCATGTTGTTACCTACCATATATATACAATTGTTGGTTAGAAACTTTTGACTGTTTGATTAAAATGGTTTCTACCATATTTTGTTATAAAGTTACCTCACCCTACTTTTATTTGTAACTATTTTGTGAGTGGGTACTCCATTGTTTCTACATAGAATCTTGGTTCTCTTTTCAGTTTTATCTACTAGGTTTTGTGTGTGTGTGTGTGTGTGTGTGTGTGTGTGTGTGTGTGTGTGTGTGTGTGTTTGTGGTTCTTGCTAAATTAACTATTAGCATCATGGGAGTAAATGGAGATCTCTAATATTATAGAACAATCAATAATTCTAGGGTATTTGTTAAATATGTCAGTGAAAACTTCACTGTGGACTCTTGTTATAAAAAGATGACCAATACAATGGGGTTTTGGTGGAGAGTGAGCTTAGATTCAACTGAATACAGCACGAGCAAGCGGGAGCTCATAGCCCAGGACAGACTGTTGTAGGTGGATGGAGAATTTCTAAGTGTGAACAGTCATGAAGGGAACTCTGCCTGAACTGAACTAGCAGGATTGATTCTTGTTGTCAGACCTCATAGTGGATGGCAAAAGAGAGACTAGAACAGATATCAGAGAGGGGAATTCCTGCTAGACCAGCTTGGAAGATTTCTTTTTCTAAAACTTATATAGAAAAGTGTGCAGACAATTGTGGGAGGCTTAGAAACCTGACCAACCTGTTAAATGGATGGTCCTGCTCACTAATTTCAACATTTTAATTCATTTATAAGTTGACATTCTACCCTAAGGAAATCATTTTTCCTTTTCCCACTTATTTTTTTGTTTGTTTGTTTGGTTGGTTTGGTTTTTTCGAGACAGGGTTTCTCTGTGTAGCTTTGCGCCTTTCCTGGATCTTGCTCTGTAGACCAGGTTGGCCTCGAACTCACAGAGATCTGCCTGCCTCTGCCTCCCAAGTGCTGGGATTAAAGGTGTGCGCCACCACTGCCCGGCCCCACTTATTTTTTTCTTTTGTTTATTTAAAATATGTTTATATCACTTTGAACGTAGTACTATTTTATTTAACAGATATAATCCATTGTTGTGACATTTATTTCAAAACTCAAATTGTCTCTGATTTAGCTAGAGTGAGCCCCAAAACCCATGTTTTCCTCTTAATCTTATTTCAGTGTCAATTTTCTTCTTTCCATATTCTGTCCCTGGCATTAATTATTTGTTCAAAGACCCGGGGACATTGAGTGTAATGATATTTAGAGAACCTGTTGCAAGCTAAATGTCCTCAGTGATACTGAAATGTATAGCTTTAGACTTTCACAACAGATACAACTATCCTATACCTATCATCTATGAATCACCTATTTGTATATCCATTGATTCGCATGTTAATTCTCTATATACTAAAACATATTGAAATCAGTGACTTCATATAAATTGCTTTCATTCTAATTCAATGACAGAATTTATTTTTCTTTTGTATTTGTAACTTCTTAAATTATGAAGGAGATTGGGTTCTCTTATTCCTTCAAATATTTCTTTAGTCCTTGTGTATGTAACCAAAATTCTGATATCCAAGCCATTTACTGTCATGCCCTCCAACCACCAGGTCACCAAGTGCTTGTCTCTTGGTGGCTATTCTTCCTTTGGTCCCATCATCTTGGTCAAGTGCATGTTACTGAAACACTGTTGCCTTTCTAAATTGCTCTGTTGTTCTCTATTACAAAACACTATAATTTACTGTATGAAAACCATTAAAAATATTTGAACAAGTAATGCTTATTCTCACCATCACCAATGGTTGATATTGTTAGTCATCTTAAGATTATCTGTTTTCTAACTCCCACACCTAAGGCTGAGGGAATGTTGCAGAAGAACCACTATACCTGACTAGGAATTTACTATTTATAGAAATTTCCTCCTTCCATCTAGATTGGTATTTACTGATATTGTTCTCCCTTGTTCTGTGATCTTTAAGTTTTTTGTAGAGTACATCTGCAAGCAAAGAATTCCCTCTGCTTCTATTTTTTGAAGATGTGCTCATTCCTCCTTTATATTTTTAAAACTTCACACTTTTAATCTTTTTTAAAAGATCTGTTGCTCTCTATTTCAGTTTCTACTTAGATACTAAATAGTTATGGTCATGATAATTATTCTGAAGCTAAACTGAGTTTTCTCTGGCAGAGCATATTTTGATTTTTAAATATATGCAAAATTTCTCATTAAGTCAGAACACAACTCACAACATGAGCAGAAGTGTTCACATTTAAACTCAACACAGTGGTAAAATAAACATTTAGTATTAAAGTGATTTTTGCAAACAAATCTTTCATTTAAGTAGGAGGATTATAACTTATTTTAAAAGGAAAGAATACACATTTTTTTCTTTCCTGTGAAGTCTTGACCAGAATTAGTGAAGTACAAGATAACTATGTTGTGACATAAACCATGCTCTATTCATGTAAACCATTTGTTAGAGATTCAGATACAGATATGATCCAGTTCAGGAGTAATGAGAGAAAAGAGTTCACCATGGAGAAGGGACAATTTTTAAACAATTCTTTAAAAAATAATTGATTTATTTATGTGTGTATCTGTGTTTGTGTATGCCACGCAAATGCCAATACCTGCAGAAGCCAGAAGAGGGAGTAAGGTTCCCTCAGATGGAGCTGTAGTGAGTAGGGGATTGTGAGCACTAGAAATGGGTGCTGGGAACTGAACTCCAGTCTTCTGGAAGAGCAGTGAGTGTACTTAACTACTGGGTATTTCTCCAGCCCCAAAAGGTTTTATTGTAACAACTTCATTGAAGCCAATGTTTGTGTTGCTTACTGAAGACTGCCTTTTCGACTAGATAAACAGCTGTAATTGTGTAATGCTAGAACATGAGAGGAAATTAAAAGGGAATGGGTTACTTTTTATAAACTGCTTATTGTAATGGCATCAAACTGTAGCCAGAAGGTTTATCTGAACCTGCCCTGCCCTGAAGTCAGGACGAATCTCTCCCTCCCTCATCCTGCAGCTGCTTGGTCCCAAGCAAACACATAGAGGCTTATATTATTTACAGGCTGTATGGCCTATGGGTCAGGCTTCTTGCTAGCTAGCTCTTGTATCTTAAATTAACCCATTTCTATTAATCTATGCATTGCCACATAGCTTCATGATTTACTGGTACTTTTACATCTTGCTTCTTCTGGTGGTGGCTCTGCCCAAACTTTGCCTTTCTCTTTCCAGTCTCTCTCAGATTTTCTGCCTGCCTCTAAGCTGCCTTGCCATAGACCAAATGAGCTTATTTATTAACCAAAGGGAACAACATATATTCGCAGCATACAGAAAGACATCCCCCAGCATTTCCCCCTTTCTATCTAATCAAAAAGGAAGGTTTTAGCTTTAATATAGTAAAATTATATACATCAAACAGTTATCAAGCAAGAATTGCAGTTACAATATCTAGTCTATTTGCATTTGGCAAAATTAAAGAAAATATTTTATCATCTATCCTATATTTGTGAGTCTAAAATTTCATAAATAATTTATCTTTTATCATAACCAAGGAGAATTATAACTATCTAGTCTTCAACTACATCAAAGATCCCAGAAGGATCTAATATTACCTAAGTAAACAAGAAGAGCATTGTAAGCAAATTCCAAAAAATCTAGAATGACAGAGACAGCTGGCTGCCTGGACAGTCACCCAAAGTTCCTCTGCAACATTAGGGCATCCATCTTCAGCCTATAGGCCTAGAGTTTTTTAGTTGCTTCTCTCTGTGTCCTGCAGAATATCTGGCAGTCTCCTCTGTGAAGCAGGAATCTGAAGGACTATCTTGCCTTGTTTTGGCAAAATTTAGTAGTCATTTTTCCATGGGTCCTGCATGTTCAGTTGATACAACATTTTGTCAAGCAGTCCAGGCAAGAACATTTTCTTGCCCAAATGGCTAAATTTTGCCATAAAGAAAGCAAACTCCATATAGAGTGTTTTCAATTCCCATCTTCGTTTTTGAAGTAGATTGGGTGCTGCCAATAACAGACTTGTCTCACTGTCCAGAAAAGTCAAAGTTTTTAAATTTTAAATGCCATATTCTGTAAGTCTTTGAAATGTTTGAAGATTACCTGCCTAATTGAAATATACCTTTATATACCTAAAAGCCTTAACTAACATGACTATAAATTTGATTATCCTAGATAACTATTAATCTCTATTTCTTTATTATTTATACAATTTTAAATGAGCTGCATAAACATAATACCTTAAACAAGAGTAGAAGTATACATACAGTATAACAAAATTAACTTTAAACTTGTATCAATAAACTAAAATCCATAGCAACATAAAATATTTTAAACAAGTTGTTGCTCTTTAAAAGTAGATTTAATAATCTACCCTTTTATCCTATCATATCTATATCTTACATTTCTTTTTTTTTTTATTTTTCGAGACAGGGTTTCTCTGTGTAGCTTTGCGCCTTTCCTGGAACTCACTTGGTAGCCCAGGCTGGCCTCGAACTCACAGAGATCCGCCTGGCTCTGCCTCCCAAGTGCTGGGATTAAAGGCGTGCGCCGCCACCGCCTGGCCTTATAGCTTACATTCTATATCATCTAACCATTCTGGCCAGGTATGGAATGACTTCATTTTTAATCTTTAAAGAAATTGTTTTGTTGTTATTGAGATAGGCATTTACTATATAGTCCAGACTGCTTTGGAATTCACTATGTATCCCAGGATGGGCTCACACTCTTAGCAATTCTCCTTCCTCAATCTTCAAGTTCTGTGGTTCCATGTGTGAGTTAACCCATTCAATTTACAGCTCAACATCCTTCCCCTTCCCTGTTCTCATCTTCCCTCTGTGTGTGTATTGTGAGGTATATGTTCCATGATCTGTTTCATGCTTGTGTCTTAAAATATAAAGTCAGCTCAATAAATGTCAGTAATTTTAAACTTGTTCATTCTCCAGTATTTTTTTGCACCAATTCAGTGTTTATTCCACCTTCCTGTCATATTTCTGTATCTTTCACCAATGTTCCATAAAGAAAAATGTTCCAAAAGAAAAGCAAAATAAATGAAAAACTGAAATTAGAATCACTAAATGTTATCAAATAGGAAAACAAATAAAATCTACAGCCATCAGCAAGAGTACAGCAAGGAAAATATGAAAAGAAATCAAAGATTCCTAGAAAACTGTACTGAGGCTCTTATATCAGCAAAATATATTACTGCATGGAGTGGAACAGAAACAGATCTTTTTTCCTGCTAAGGTAATATAAATATACATTCTTTTTTTTTTTAGTGCTGTGGAAAGGTAAATGTGATTGTAATGGTAATTCCAATCAGCTGTTACAGAGCATTCCAGGAGCACATTTGTGGATTCTAGAGATGACACATACTGTAATTCTTTTATTGAGATAGTGGACACTCTAGAAAAACAATGAACACAGAAGTAAAAGACAAAGGTGAATGAAATTTCTCTTACATCTTAGCAACATTTACATGGAATCAAACTTCAGTGTAGTTATTCTACTCTGATGAGGCTTTGCTTCAGCCCCCAATCTCAATTGCTTGTGAGAATACTCTCCTGTGAGGATACTTAGAGGGTGTCTTCTTCAACAGCAAACCTATTTTTAGTGATGGAGCTGCTTTTTATTGTAGCATAAATTGCTAAATAGTCTTATTAGTAAAACAAACAAAAAAACAAAAAAACCAGAGCGGACTCAGATATTGGGATGAAAGCTGAAAGATCAGAGGAATACAACATGCCAGCCATAAGTTCTTACCATTAGGAAATCCTCAGCCCAAGAGAGCGACTTCCTGTATACTCACACCTTAGATATCTTTCTGTGCCTGCTGTCTTATTTCCTCTCTCCACCTAGCTACATCACTTCCTCTTTCTTCCCAGATCTATCACCTTCTGTCTGTCTGTACAGACCTGCAGATCTCTATTGTTAACTAGTACTAGGGTCAAAGGTATGTGCCACCATGTCTGGCTCTGTTTCCAATATGGCCTTGAACTCTCAGAGATCCAGATGAATCTCTGCCTACTGAATGATAGGATTAAAGGTGTGTGCTACCACTGCCTGGCATCTATATTTAAAATAGTTTCTGGCTTTGTCCTTTGATCCCCAGGCAAGCTTTATTTGTCACCACATTATTATTATCACCACATGCCGGGTGGTGGTGACACACACCTCTAATCCCAGCACTTAGGAGGCAGAGCCAGGCGGATGTCTGAGTTTGAGGCCAGTCTGGTCTACAGAGTGAGATCCAGGACAGGTACCAAAACTACACAGAGAAACCCTGTCTCAAAAAACCAAAAATAAATGAATAAATAAATAAATAAATAAATAATAACCACAGTTCATAGTGTCTTATTGGAACTGATAACTAACCATTATCTTTGAAGCAAGTCCTAACCTTTCCTTTTATACACTTTATATGTGTGTGACTGCTTCTCTGTTTTCACACTCAGGACTCCAAATTGCTATCTTATCACCATTAGCTCTGCCATTATCAAGAGCTTCACATACATCATCACTAGAGTCATCAGAAGATTCTCTAATAAGGTATAGCATAGTCTAGCCAAAAGTGATCAAGCTCACTTTGTCTCTGTGTTTGTATCTCATCTTCCCACACAGGCTCCATATTATCATTAAAAAATCATTAGTCACAGTAAGGCAATTAATTACTTTACAACTGAATAAGGTTGTACAGGGTCTCAAAGTCTTCCACGTTGTCAAACTCAGAGATCAGTTGAAGGCTTGCTTGCTGAGTTTGGCTTTTTATCATTTTTAATTTATTTAAATATTTAATATGGTTCTCTGGGCTAGTAACCTTCTGATTAGTGTCTTTTTCCTCTTCAGTAGGGAGAGAATTAGAGGTAGGGGTGGTTTCCAGTTTCCACAGTCAACTTAGTGATCTCTCTCCCCTTCCTTTTGATTTAATTATCTTTATTTTTATGTTTATATCATTTCTAGATATGCTCAAAACCCCCAAATCTCCTATCTTGAAACCATTATATCCTGAACTTTTTCTAGTTTATAACTTAAAAATATTAAAATGTAAAACTCCTGACATATATGTAAATGCTGTATGTACTATATATCTATGTAAAGTGTTTAAAACATTCTGAATTATTTTTACAGGTTTTCAAGTGTTACTTGGTTTAATTGAAGCTTCATTATAGGCTAGAAGGAGATATGTGGCATTGTTCCACTATAACTCAGTACCAATGTCACCTTTTAATGCTGCAGCTTAAAGTGTTTCAAAGTGATTATTTAGTTGAACTCCACAGCCTCCCTCTGACACATTGCTTTTATTTCTGGAAGAGTAACCAAAATTTCATCTATGTTGTATAGGTCAAGATTTACTCCCTTTTTTTCCAATAATTTTGAGATTAAGCTGCTCTATTGCTCTTAATATTCTGATAGCATGGGACTGTAGAGATGGTTTAATGTTTAAGAGCACTTGCTGTTCTTCTGGAGAGCCCATGTTCAATTCCCAGCACACATGGTGGAGCACTACTGTCAGTGAATCCAACCTCCTATTCTGGCCCCAAAAGACACTGTGATCATGAGGTACACAGACATACATGTAGGCAAAACATTCATACATATAAAATAAAAATAAATGTTAAAATATTTTGATAACATTATGTAAGAATTTTATTGAATATATAATTTAATATAAAGGTAACTTGTGTCTGTAAATTGAATCATTAGTATTATACTATCTGTGACTACCATATATTTACTCAGCTCTACCGACATAATATCTTTAAACTCTGAGAAGATCTAATGCATTTTTAATTTTATTGAAGCTGGAAGAATACTATTTTGTGCCCATTTATATTAAGCAGTTTTCTTATTGATTTCTATATACACTATCATATTCTCTATATTTATTTAATTTCCTTTTTTTTTTTTTGCTGTAGCTGAAGTTTTCTACAGTCCTGCCTGGTCCACAAACCTCTCACCCGCCAGTCCCACAGCCACTCAGACCTAACCGAATAAACACACAGAGACTTATATTGCTTACAAACTGTATGGCCATGGCAGACTTCTTGCTATCTAGTTCTTCTATCTTAAATTAACCCATTTCTATTAATCTATAAGTTGCCACGTGGGTCGTGGCTTACTGGTACCTTACATATTGCTTATCATGTCAGCGGCTAGCAGTGTCTCTCTCACTCAGCCTTCTACTTCCCAGAATTCTTCTCTCTCCTTGCCTGCCTATACTTCCTGCCTGGCTACTGGCCAATCAGCATTTTATTTATACAGATGATATCCACAGCACTTCCCCTTTTCTTTTTTTTCAAAAAGGAAGGTTTTAACTTTCACATAGTAAAATTACATATAACAAAACAATTATCAAGCAAGAGTTACAGTTATAATATCTAGTCTATTTGTAATAACTAGTCTATTTGTATTTGGCAAAATTAAAGAAGATATCCTATCTATCTTATTTTTGTGAGTCTAAGGTTTCATATCTAACTTACCTTTTACCATAACTAAGGAAAATTATAACTATCTAGTCTTCAACTACATCAAAGTCCTCAGAAGGATATAATATTACCTGAGAAATGGGAGATGTATGCAAGCAACATTCGAGAGTCTTGCGAGAGTAGACAGAGACAGCTGACAGCCTGGACAGACATCCAAAGTTATTTTGTAAAGTTGGGGCATCTGTCTTCAGCCCACAGGTCTAGAGTCTCTCAGTGACTTTTCTCTGTGTCCTGTAGAATATCTGGCAGTTTCCTCTGTGAAGCAGGAACCTGAAGGACCATTTTGCCAAGCAAAGTTCAGTGGCCACCTTCCTATGGATCCTGCATGTCCAGTCAATCAAGCAGTCTATGCAAGAACAGTTTCTTGCCCAAATGGCTATTTTTGCCAAGAAGAAGATAAACTCCATATAGAGTGTCTTCGATGTTCATCCTCCTCTCTGAAGTAAATCTAGTGCTTCCAGGAGCAGACATGTCTCACTGTCCAGAAAGCCTAAATTTTTAAATACTATATTCTGTAGGTCTTTGAAGTGTTTGAAAATTACCTATCTATCTATCTGAAATATATCTATGTATACCTAGAAAACTTAACATGACTATAAATTTTACCATCATAGAAGACTAATTGTTCCATTACAATTTAAATGAGTTGTATAAACATAATACCTTAAACAAGAGTAAAAATACACACACAGTATAACAAAATTAACTTTAAATTTGTATCAATAAACTAAAATCCATAGCAATGTAAAACATTTTAAACAAGTTGCTCTTTAAAAGTAGATTCAATTATCTACCCTTTCATCCTATCATATCTATATCACATCCCCTTATCTTCTTTAGAAAGAGATCGCATTTATAATCAACCTGGTTTAAATAAATACATTGGTTTTTCTCTGTCTCACACCAAAGGGCTCTTCTGATATGGGACAAAAGAGTTTCTCAACTTTTTTTTAAGCAATATGTTTGGGTTTAGAGAAGGAATGAGCCAATTCTCCAAAGCCAGCTTGGTATATTTGAGAATTTGGGAATAGCTTCTCTTACTACTTCCTGCTGGATGGGGGCACTGTATATTATGGGGACACAAAGAATATTTTAGGATTATGGAGTAGTGTGTGAGGGTGTGTCATCTGAGCCAGTTGCCTTGAAACTGTTCTGGATGTTGGATCATCTGGGCCATGGTGTCACTGGAGACCTTTCAGGGGGTCTTGGCTGATCAAACCTGATGTATCTTAATTGGGAACAAATCCATAGCCTCTGGCTTTCTGTGGAAACAAAAGCAGAGCCTCCTTTTCCAAAGCAACATATCCTTAGGTCCAAATTTTGAAGTCAAGGTGTCTTTAAAATATACATATTGGCTTAACTCAACAGCTTTTACAATCAAATGTCTTTCTGCAGTTAAGAATATCAAAGACAACATAATCCAGATTTTCTGTGTAATATTCATCTTTATGTGGCTTATTTTTATACTACCTTTACTGTCTCTTTAAAGACTTTATAAACCCACTAAAGTGTAAGTGTATTAATTTGAAAGACGTTATAAGATAGTTCTGTTAGTAATATAAGTTAGGATAGAAAGTGAATCAGGTTGTTTAGGTATTTACTGCTTGTATGTATGGTATATAGTTAGTGTACTTTTGTGTATAGTTTTTCTTATATTAGTTATAATATATTCCTTTATATTCCTTTTTTCTTTTTATTAAAATAGAAAGGAGGAATATGGTGATATTTTATTTGTACTGAAATGTGATTTTATTTGTATGTTAATAAATAAAGTTACCTAGGGGTTAGAGCTAATAGCAAGTCATAGCAGAAATCTGGCAGTGGTAGCACATGCCTTTAATCTTGATCACATGACAGGCAGATCTCTGTGTGTTCAAGGATACCACCAGCATGGAGACACATGCCTTTAATCTCAATACCAACCATAGAGACCTAGAGGTCTGTATAGACACGCAGGGACGAGGAGATCATGTGGTTGGGTTTACAACCAAGAAGGCAGAACAGGAAGTCAATAAAAAGACAGACACACAGGAATTAGGCCTCTTTTGGAGGGGAAGAATGGCAGTGGCAGCAGAGGGTAAGAAAGGGTTTTCAGTATCAGCTCTTAGCTACTACTCTGATCTCTTGGGCTTTTAACTCTGCATTTGACTCTGTGTTTCTTATTTAATAAAACTGGTACATCTACATTTTACAGTATTTATGTGCCACTGATACCTTTATTTTCTCATGGTGCCAGATAAAGTATTTAGTTCTCCAGAATTAAAGACTAAGATTTCAAAGATTTTTTTTATACAAATGATATTTATAATAATTTTTAAGACAAGTTTTTAAAACTTTATCAAGATAAGTAAGGTCCCTTAGTTTCCAGTTTCAAAGACTCGGAACATAGTCCACAGCATTTCCCTATGTCATATCATTATGAGAACTTTGGGGATTTCTTCACTGTAGCCATTTTAAATTGCCCAGATCATACAATAAATAATAATATTGCTTCATGTTTTATTTTCAGGGAGAGTCAAGTCAACCTAAAACTCAAACTTACTTGAGCATTATTGGTGGAACCCTAATGTTAAAGATGAGCTTAAACAATCCTAAACAGGGGTGGGGTGTAGATGTAACCAATCTTCTTATTAAATAAGAAACCCAGAACCAATGCAAAAAAGAAAGCCAAGAGGTCAGAGCTAAGAGCTAAAACCTTACCCTTCCTCCTGCGGTGGTCCTACCTCTCTGAACCAGAGCTACCCCTGTGTTAAAGTTATATATATTATATACTTTATATAGAGTTCCTGTTCTGCCTTCTCATTGGTTGTAAACCCAACCACATGACCGCCTCATCACGGCCTGTCTGTATAGGCCTCTAGGTTTTCTATGATTGGTATTGAAATTAAAGGCATGTGTATCCAATACTGGTTGTATCCCTGAACACAAAGAGACTTACCTAGCTCTGCCTACCAAGTGCTGGGATTACAAGCATACGCCACCACTGCCCTGCTTTCCTATGGCTTGCTAATAGCTCTGACCCCCGGGCAACTTTATTTATTAACATACAAATAACATTTTAATACAAATAAAATATCACCAGTGAGGTGCCACCCTCAGCTTTCTCTTGAAATGGAATGTACATTTCCGAGTGGAAAAATAAGCTGCTGGGTGCATCCATTCCCCAGAGTTCTCACAGAAATCCCTACTGACTATCATCTGTCCATAGCACATCTTATAGTGACTGTTTTAATAAAAGGGACACAGCTGATTGATGCTCAGATACCCCATGTAGTCAGATAATATTATTTCTACATTGGTTGTCTTTATTTATATGTCCTCTCCTTTCTTTGGTGAAGGATGTGAGAAACTTTACAGCAGTTTTTAAATGGCCTATCATGGTCATTGCTCATTTGCTTGGTCATATGCTCTGCACATTATGCTTCTCTTTATTCTTGACTTCAGAGTCATTTTATTCTGTCAAGATATTTTGTTTTTATTTCCCTTTCATTTCTTTGATATTTTTAAGTACTTAAGCAAAGAAATATATTGTAGATCTTTATTACTTCAGATATTATATTCCCATTAACTTTCATTAGCTTAAATTTAGTAAAGAGAAACAAATAGAAGTGTACTGAGGACCACCATGGCAAATACATACTGTTCATCATTTTGAGCACCTGATAATAATGAAGAATGTGATTCTGATAATAATGAAGAATGTAATCATTTTGTTTTAAAGTATAATTAAAATAAGAGTAAGCTAATTGCTGTATTTTACAGGGAGAGTAGAAGCCAAAATTTTCCTTAGTAACAAAAATAATTTTAAAAGATCATGATTATAATCTGCCACATATAACTTTGCTGGTTCTAAACACATGGATGTGTGTGCTTGAAAATCAAGAGATTCTGGGATCCAGAAGAAGTAAAATCAATATGTTGTGATACCCACATTCAATGTTCATGAATCAGTTCACAAGTTGACAAGAAATGGAAAACACCTATATATCCATTGAGGGTTGATAAATGAGGAAATATGTCATATATGTGTACTGAAATAAAGTCCTATCTTTCAAAAGCAGAAAATCCCAGCACTTGTGATACACTAATTAAACTGGATGACATTATGCTAAGTGGAATAATCCAACACAGAGCAACATACATGATCTTCCTTACACACATAATGTATAAAAGCTGAACTCATATAGGTGGAATGTAGAATAGTGTATGCTAAGTGATAGTGTATGGGCTGGGCAATATTGGGCAAAGCATATGACCAAATTTTCAGCTAATCGGGATGAGTAAGTTCTGAAATCTACTGCATAGCATGGTGACTGTACTTAAGAATAGTGTATAGAATACTTGACAATTTCTAAGACAGTAGATTTTAAATTTTCTTATCACCCACACAAAGGTAAGTATTTTAGCTGATAGATATCTTAATAATTTGACTATAGAAATCATTTCACAAGATCAGGGTGTATCAGAACATTGTGTTGCACACAATTATTACATGTGTGTGTGTGTGTGTGTGTGTGTGTGTGTGTGTGTGTGTATTTGTCAGTAACACCTCAATAAGGAAAAATAAGAAATGAATACATTAATGGAGTTGTACTGAACATTTTCTTTTGTTATTTTACTCATAGAGATGTTACATTGTCTTATAATGATACATCTGTTCTTGTCCTAATTTCATTAAATGTATCATTATAAGACAATGTAACATCTATATAGTCTTATCATTCACATTCATATTATTGATTTATATGGGTCATATTTACATATGATGTGAAGTGGTGATTGTGTGTCTTTGGTTTTCTGAAGGAACTATTTAGGCAGACTTTGTTCAGAAGTAATTTTCTAGTTTGACTTTGGTTCCACACATGCACAATGTAATTAGGTTTCTGTGTCTGACTTGTATTGTGAAACATAATGTCCTCCAGTTCTATCCATTTTGCTAAAAATGACAGGATTTCATTCTTATTTATGGGTGAATAATGCTCCCTTCAGTGAAGTTAATCTCTGGAAGGCATAGAGCCAAGTACAAAACAAGATAGGATGCTAGAAGAGATTGCCTCAGGGGGTTACCAGCAGTCATTAAGACTTCCTTGCAGAGGGAATTTTCTCACAAGACAGATTTTCAGAATGGTCTCTTGTTGTATTTCTCTGTGTTGTCATGATTCTTACTGCCCCAATATTGATACCATGATTACAATTTCATTTCCCAGGTATGATGCAGCCTGCAGCTTCGTGTTTAGCTGGATTCTTCATGGCCTTTCTTCTCTTACAAATCACCGTACACACCCAAGGTAGAGACATCCTCCCCATTTTATTGACTAAATTTCTTCTTTGACAATTTCATACATGCTTACAAGACATTCTGCATATTCCCCCCACAACCCTCTCTAATTCCTCTTTCACCGTTGTCATCTCCTCTTTTCCCAATGACATGTCCCCTCCTCAGGATCATGCTTTTTGCTTTGTTTTATAACCCATTGATTTTAACCAGGATTATTTGTGTGCTCACAAGTTTGGGACTGTTAGGGCATGGTGGACTCAAACAATAGAAGTCAATGACTGTCTCTGCCTTAAAATCCACCAGTAGCCAATAGTTCAGTGTTGATGGAGATATAGAACCATCACTCATGGGTATGAGTAATTTTCTGAATGACGATGACAGGCTCAGTCTTATGAAGGTCCTTTGCAGGCTACTGAAGCTGCTGTGAGATTGTGTTTACAATGGTTGTGTCATTCTTTAAGACAGCATTTTGTAGTAGTTTTTCCGATCACCTGGCTCTTACATTTTTCTCTGCTTTCTCTTCCCCATTGTTCCCTGACCTATAACTATCATTTACTGTATCTTGAGCATCCACAAGTCTCTGCATTCACAACACAGTAGCATAGGAAATAAGGCCAACAATAGGCTAATGGGACTTCATGAAATTAAATAGTTTGTTAGCAAAGGAAATTATCAATAAAATGAAGAGGCAGCCTTTAATCCTAAAGGCTGGAAGGCAGAGACAGGTGGATCTCTGTGAGTTAAAGGCCTCCTTGGTGTACATCAAGAGTTCCAGGCCAATCAAGACTACATCATGAGACTCCATCTCAAAAACAAAACAACTAAACAAAACAAAACAACAAAACAGGGTGTGTTTGTAACAACAATTCAAGAAAAAGAGGCCAGAAATTGAAGAGAGAGCAAGGGGTGCATGAGAGGGGTTGGAGGGAGAAGAAATGAAAGAAATTACATGACTATAATGTCATAAATAGCAATATTATCTGCAATATGTTTTTAATGAGGAGAGAATTGCATCACTTTCCAGTCGCTCCCAGGTATCCCGTGTCCAATTCCTCTTATGTCCTTCCCCTAATCTCAAGTTGATAGCTTCTTTTTCTTTAATTATTATTGTCATGCACAAATGTATAAATATAATCTGTTGAGTGGTGTTTTTTTTGCTATTTGTATGCATATTGTCTCAGGGCTGATCATTGTGCATTGGACAACCAATGAAGGGGCACCTTCTCCCAGCAATCATTAGTTGCTTGTACTTCTTTTTCTGGGGTTGGACCACTGAAAAATTTCCTCCTTCAACATTAATATGTCTATTGATATTACCAGTGTTCCATCCATTGTTTACTAGCCATCTCTAGGAGAGACTGTCTCATTCCCACCTGGTATTTTGGCTCTTATAATCTTTCCACCTTCTGCTTCTGCTATGTACCCTGAGATGTAGAATCAGAAACTATAATATAAATAAATGTAGCTTCTGGGTTGGGCTCCCCACAATCTTTTGATCTATACATGTGTCTATCCACAGTTTCTGGGATGGTCTCCATTTTCTGTAAAGGGGTATTTGTTAGATAAGGGGGTAGTAGCCTCACCTGAGGATATAAATTTTAAAAGATCCAATTGATCCATTGTGAAATGTCATCCTTTACATAGCTATGAAATTATGAATTAATATCCCAAATGAAGCTAAAATAATTTGCATCTTATATATCAATACCTGAGATTATATGCATAGAAATACACATATACAAACCAAATATAAAACAAATATGCACATATATATATGTATATGTACAGAAATGCATGCAGGGATATGTATATGAAAACACTTATGCATCCAAGTATTCTCAATACTTTTAAATGAATTATGTACATGTTTTGCAAATTACTTTTAAAATATGAGTTTTAAGTAACTTTATATGAATATTTTACTATTACTTTTACATTTGTGGAGAATTCTGTCCTGTGATCACTCAAAATCACTTTACCTGTGTTCTCCTATGTAGATCTACTGAACTATTATGCTGAACCATTAAATAATAATGAAAGATAGGTTAAAGAAACATATACCATTAAAATAAGAATGAAAGATTTATTATTTCAAGATATTATACATAAATTCAATACTATAATTTAAATTATTACATATAAAACTTCACATATGTATAAATGTGTGTATGAAAATTTTAGCATTGATCTATCAGGTCACATGGGACTCTGCATCATCCCTTGTAATTTAATTTCACATTATTGAATTGATTGAGCTTTCTAGAGAGTACTGACACCTCTGTGTGTACCTAGAAAACTTCCTTCTACTTTGATTTGGCCTCACAAGAGCACAATCCACAGCATCCCCTTCTGTAGTACAGTTGCTGCAAAGATAGATGATAAACTCCCCCCTTGAAGAGCTCCCCCAGCTCCTACAGGCCTCCAAACTGCTCACTGTTTCTTTTCTCTCTTCTTGTACTCATCCTGATATGAGATGGTTTGACCCAACATCATCTTTACCCGCTTGGGCTGAGAATTCTGATCATCAATTATCACCTTAAATTATTAAAGGGGATAAAATAACTAGTTCCTTCCCACAATAAGTAAATGTTATAGAAGCAGATGCATTGAGTATCTCTCTGCACCTAGTTGGTTCCCTGTTTTGAACATCCAGTGAATGCTTATTTTATTGGGTTTTTAATTATTTTGGGAAATAATTTTATAGTTTATCCACTTTTGGAGTTGGTCTTCATTAAGGAAGTTGTTTCAGTTTTCACATAATTCTTCATTACCACATCACTTAGAGTTTTCACAGCAAGAGCTCTAAATGTATTAATATATTATTTTTAAAAATTTGTTTTAAAAACTATGTTTATTTGCTATTTGAATAGTAGTGTAACCTTCTAAAGAAATTGTCCCAGTGTCTATGCTCAGAATATGGTGGTGTAAATGCCAAAGTAGCTAGTGTAGAGATGGGAATACCTAGTCAAATTTGATTTTGTCTTGAATTTATTGATATCTTCTAGTCTGTGGCTTTCTCTTTTTGCCTATAATGATGTACAGAAATTACTAAATTTCATGAAATCTGATTTATCAGTTTTTTGTGATTGTATTTTTGTTTTTTTCTAGCTTGTGTTTACATAGAAGTATTGCTTTTGCCCTAATTGTGGCTACCCACACATGGGGCACAGGTAGCATAATATTGAGAGTGAACACTTCCACAAACTTCTCATCTCTTGAATCCACACTACCAATCATAATATCATCTTTCTCTTCTTCCTAGCTATGAGATTAGATATACAGATTAACATTCAGGTTCCAGATGCAGAAGGGGTACTGGTGGAGTGTACTTCAGGAAGTTTGATCCCACCTGCTGAGATGACATGGAGAGACAGCAAGGGGAATGTAATTCCACACTCACCAAAATTTGACTCTCAGGATGGATTATTGTACTTGAAGAGCAGCATTCTTCTGAAGAACAGAACACATGGTCCAATTACTTGTTCCATTTACAATGTAACTACTAATCAAGAGAAAAAGAGAAGCATTTTCCTCTCAGGTAGGTTCTTATGACTTAGTTATGTCAAAGATGAATTGTTTTATTCAAGGATTCAAATTAAGAAGAGAATTGATTTAAATAATAACTGCAAGGTTATGTTACAAGCTATAAACTGCTGTAGAGCTTCCCTATTTGAGTTTCTGGAAATCAGAAAAATACTGAATGTTATGGGGAACATTTTAAAGAAAGGTATTTGGGCTGGAGAGAAGTCTCAGAGGTTAAGAGCACTTGTTCTCCTTGAGGGCTTGTTTGGGTCCTAGCAACCATACTGGATGGCTCACAACCACCTGTAACTCCAGCTCTATGGGATCCAGTGCCCTTTTCTGGACACCATATTTTCCTTCAGGCATGGGCACATGCACACTCACAGACATCCACTCTCACTCATACATAGAAAATAAATCTTAAAGGAGATACTGAAATAATTTGAAAATGAGCTCCCATTCTGGTTGTTTGTTAAGGATTCAAATGCTATATGACTTCCACATAAATTTCTAGATTTCTATTTCTAGATTTGTGCCCTTGAATACTATTTCTCCTTTAAAATTATTGTTTTGTCTCCTCTGAAAAATAGCATATATAACTTCTGAGATAAAAGGAAGATTAGTATCTTTGTGTATGTGCCTTTGCAGATAATAGGAGTCAAGACAACAGGGGAAAGGACATATTATAAATACAAAAATAAAGCACCAGGAAGCATGAAAGAGATGATGGGAAGATAAAAGGCATAGGAACAAGAAGATTACACAGAGAGAACCAGGAAACAGCCTCCAGCCCCATCCCAGATTGTGGAAAGAGAAGTAAAGACAAAGCTTCAACCACAATCAAGCCTTGGCAGCCTTATGACAGTCTAGTGAATATGCCTGTATGTTCTCATGAGTCCAGTTGCAGGGGATTTGATGTAATAGTGACTCCTCTTGCATGACAAGACAGTACTGGTGAAAAAATCCATTTTTCCGCTCTCTTTGTCTCAGAGCAATGTACATGGACTCTGAGCTAGCAGTTCTACCTATCCTGTGTTACCCTCCATGGTGTTTGTCTTATCAGTGACCCAGAAACCAAGGAGCAAGGCAACCTTGGAATAAACCATCAGAAATCATGAGGCGAAATAAGGCATTCCTCCTTTAAACATTTTTAAAAGACATTTGTTATAGTAATAAAAGTGTCTAATGCAACCTGTAAGTAAAGAGGCAGGATTATAAAACTTAATTATCCATACAAAAGTGCTGTTGAAGAAGAAAATGTGTGCCTAAAGGCTGCACTTCATTCTGTTCTTTGTACTATGGATGTCGATGCAGGCTGTTAGTTAATAAAACTGGACTCAGAGGAAGAACAAGATTTTGAAGTTATTAGTCCTGTAATAGGACAGAATTGGATGAAAGAAGGATCATGATATTTTACCCTGTTAGCAAGGGAAGCAAGACAGATAAGCAGTTAGAAAACCTTTGGACAGCTGCCTTTAATCCCAGCACTTGGGAGGCAGAGGCAGGCAGATCTCTGTGAGTTTGAGGCCAGCTTGATCTACAAAATGAGTTCCAGGAAAGGCTCCAAAGCTACACAGAGAAACCCTGTCTCAAAAAAAAAAAAGAAAGAAAGAAAGAAAAAAAGAAAACTTTTGGACATTAATTCAGTTCTTGAGACTCATATGGTTGAAGGGAGAAGAACCTGATACTAAAACTGGGGTCAAACTCTGTGCCAAGGAACCACTTTAAACAACAAAGTTAATAGAGAAAAGCATTGGGAAAAGAGGCAAAGAGACCCAGTGATTCCTCAAGTCAATCTTCGGGAACCTAAAGTGAGATTACAGTTTTAGTTGATAGCCAAAGGTATGTTCATTCAGTTTGGGTGAGTCTCTTTGTGTGAGGGTTCCTGGTATGCAATTTGCAACCTTCAAAACAAATAGCATGCAGAGTGGCCCATGTACAGTTTTTGGAATTTAATATGAGCTACTACACACAAAGTTTCCAGTTGTGCAATTTCCTCCATGCTAATAAGAACCCTGTAAGTAAGAGAAAACCCTTCTGGCTAAAACTAAGGCCCAGCTAAAAGCTAAGATGTCCTGGTCAAGGTGTTGTAGCCCACTACCACAACTGACCCATCATTGTTTGGGTTTCAGTTTTATCCTACAAGGGAGTCTGACAAGTTGCTAGATCTGTGTGAAATATCTATGTAGGGGAGACAAGTTTCCTCTTGTACTAGAAACTTTTCCTTCTCCCTGAATGAAATTCCAGAAGAAATTCTCATTTCTTTGGGAGTACATTGTTTCTTTTTTTTTTTTTTTAATTTTGAAGTTCATTCGTCTATTTTATTTTCATGTAATTAAAAAAAAATCTTCCCTCCAATGATGGGCACATAATAATGAAACCAAGCATATAAGCAAAAAAGTATTCTCATTTGATCAGCAATTCAAAAATTTAAGTAGTTTGAAAGTTATATGTGAAATATAACCATCATTTACACATTTATATATCAACGATAAAGATATCAATTGTACTTTTTACTGAGCAAAACAAATTTGTGCTGAGCAAACAATCTGTCAGAAAAAATACTTGTCCACCTTCAGAATTCTTCAAAAATTTAGTTAAGGAGAAGCAATTTTACAGCCACTGCTAACCTTATAGAAGTAGATTCTAGTGATGACAAAGGCTGCTGATAGTTCTATCTTCTTTTTTGTTGCTTTGATTTCTCATATTATATTTTAGAATGAGAGACACAAATGTCTCCAAAAAGTAAGAATATTTGGGAGAAAAATTTGATTAATTGTCTTACCCACCTGTGCATCCTGTAAATTGCAATAGAAACCAGCAGGACATGATTTTCCATAGGTATAATAGTAGCATGATTGTTATGGGTAACCAACCACTTTCTAATTTGATTTAAAGTTTGCTCCACAGGAAGAAATATGTACCTGGTACCTGTAAGTCATAAGGGCCCCAGAATTGAAACTACTATTATTTTTCTAAATGGACACAGTATCAAACTGCCTTTTGAATTGGAATCTCTCTACCTACAGATTAGTGTAGCTTTAAGATCATTTCAGGGAAGTTTTTGTGCATTGGATATTGGTTAACACAGAAACTCACAAATGGTCAAAATATAAAGAATAGGTGTTTGTGGAGTGCTCAACCACAAATGGTACATCCAAGCCAAATAGTGTTACCCACATATTTGGGGATTGGTAGACATAAACAGAGCACTGGAATCTGAACTGGACAGGGAGGATATAGTGAATCTAGCACTCTTCATGCTGGTCCTGGTACTCTCAGGCCCTGCTCAAGTAACCCACATTGCAGAGAAGAGACTGAAGAAATCAAACAATCTGCTACACCTGATCTCCGGGATTTCTCTCACTCTCCTTTCCAGTGACAAACCACATGTGGCAGAAAGACAGGTCCAGATGCCGAAAAATCAGCAATCCTCAGTTCCTATTCTTGAATGGATCTCTGACCATCATGATGCTCAATTCAGAATTTCCTTCTGCCTTGGTGTTTCCATATTTGACCTTTCTTCTCTTCACAGCTACTTCAGTGGCCTTGTTTCCAGGCACTGTGGCAAGGGTCCCCAGACTCCTTGAGTATTTAATCTTCCTTCTCTTTAGGTACCTAGATTATTTTGGTTTCAAATAATAACCAACTCACAAGATGGCCAAGAAAGAGAAGTTGGAGGTAGGACAGGGGCCAGATATATTCTTCAAAAGCATGTCCCTTACTACTTACTTTATCTGCTCAGCCCCATTGACTAATATTTTTGTTGTTTTCAAAAAATCCCATCAAATTATGAGTCCATCAGTGGATTAATCCACTGACAAGGTAAGAGCCCTCGTGATCCAGACAATTCTCAGTGATTGGATTTGCCAACTAGGGACTAAGCCTGTAATGTGAATCTCTTAGTTGGAAATGCATATCCAGTTCCTAACACCAAGTCCTTCTATTCTCTTTCAGATGTCCTCTTCAAACCAGAGTATATGTCATTGATGTCAAACAGACCTCCATGTCCTGTAATATATTTAAGCATTATACTTGTTCTTCATTGTCTCAGAGGAATACTTGTTTTTTGTTATCTCAGATGGAGAAAAAAAAATGTAAATGGTAAAGAGTTCTGAAACCATTTCTTTTTGAACCCCAATACACAGATGTGATGCATACAAAATTATTTACCCCAGAACTTCAGTGCATCCCAATACTCTTTGTCAAAGGAGGTTTCAAAAATCTTCAGAGATCCTCAGGTTAAGCTGCCACCCTTCCTCCTTGTGTGGTTCTTCATGGCTAGCACGAAGCTATCATCACAATTCCTCTCAAGGTCTCGGGATTCCTTCAGAGGCATCATTAGTGATTTCCTTTCACTTTTGGTGTTTATGGAATCTGAATCATAATAGACCTTTTCTCTTCCACAAGTACTTGTCTGCTTTTAGAGATATTGCTGAAAACTGTCAGGCACCAGATTGGAGAAAGAGATGAGTGACTGGAGCTCAGGGCTGGATAGCCCTGCGCTCTAGGCCCTAGGACCTAGGGCACATCCCTGACACTCCTCAACCCATCACACCCACAGCAGCCTGTCAGCAGCATTCTCCCCTTCCAATCACCCTCACACCCCACACCCCGGGCATCAGCAACCCCTGGAGGCACTGGCTCCACCTGTACCAATTGGAGGAAGAGCCACTGAGGGACACAGGCTCCACCTGCAAATCCTACAACCTTTAGGCACTTAAGCATTTAGACAAGGCTGTAGTTAATAGGGTTCCACAGCATCCAAGACATATTTTCAGGCTGCACAGTCACAAGAAAAGTGAGAAGATATGTATTATTTGATTTTGTTTTTAAGCCTGTTCTGTCTTCATCCTAAATGACCATAAATCTTAGCTTCACACAATCCTAAATTCTATCTTCACTAAAAATTCCCAACTGTAATCCTAACCCTAGTCCTAAAAATCTTGCTTATGAAGCTTTAGCCCTGACATAGGTTAAATGAACAAATGAATACAACTCTGAGACCTTTAAGACACTACCTATATTCAGTATTTCTCTTGCTATTCCAATGCATTCTCAAAGTCCTAGCCTCCTTAATCTTCTTACTGACTCTTTTCCAGGTTCGAATAAAATGAAGCTTTGCTATGAGTTTATGTGGGAGTGTCTACCACTATTTTTGTATATTGGCTTCCTACCTCTCTATTTGAATTTCAGGAGCAGAGGTGAGTGCAATTAGACTGGGATCTGTCATTTCACCTTGCCTTTGCCCAGTGTCTTCTCATCTTGGAACTATGTAGACAAAGCTGAGTAGTCTTTGTTGCAGAAGTAGCAGGCTGAGTTTCAGTGACATCTCAGTGGCTTCACATGCTGTCCTTGGAAATATAATTTGCTCAAATTTTAGGCTTCTATCATGGCCGCTTATATTTTCATACACATAGTTACTGCTGCTTGTATAGCAATGAAAAGATTTATTTCTCCAAGTCTGGCTTCCATTTAGTCCTACATGCACAGGCATTCTTTTACAAAGCACATTTTTAATGTTACCTATCATTTACACTCAGCCAACAATTCATAAATAGTTAAAAAAAAACTTTTGGTTTAGAGATCCTCTCTGATAATTAATGGGAAAAAGTACAATTTTTTTTGTTTCATGTTCCTTTTCTGAGACTGCTGAAAGCTAATGTTTGATCCTCTTCAGTGTGTATTTGCAAGGTATTTGAAAGTATGGACATACTGCAACATACACTGTATATAGGATAATATCTGAGAATTTAGAAAAACTTTTCATTTCATTGTGGATATTGGGAGGAAGTACTTTATTTAAAAAAACATTAAAGTAAGCTGAAAGTTCTAATTACTATAAGGGATTTACACTCATCCATAAGAAAAAATTAAATCAGACATCAGATATAGATATACCTCTTCTGATTTAACATATATTTCAGAATGTCTGTCAATAAAACTCATTCCATCTATTTCACTACAAATCATAAAAACAAGCCTCAACTCCTAAACAAATGAACCCAAAGGAAATTTCTCAGAGTCAATGGAAAAATAGCAAAAGTGTATAAAGATATGGAAGGTATAATTAACTTCCAGCATTATAGTGTTGTGTGATATTTTGTTTGTGTTCTGACAAATAAAGCTTGCTTGGAGTCAGAGGGTGGAGTTAGCCACTAGTTAACTATAGAGGTTTGGAGGACTGTAGAGAGAGGTACAGGAAGTAGTAAGGCAGGGCTGAGACTGGATCTCGGCCCTTTAGGTCAGAGGAACAGAAGAGGTAGGAAGTCATTGATGGCTGCTCCCCTGCTTCTCTGATCTGTCAGGTTTTTACCCTATTATGTGATGCTTGTTTTTTAATTGATAAGATAATTAGATTTACCTATCACTATGAAATACACTAAATGTCCTAAACTAGTATTTCTGATTACAATACATCTTCCCATCCATCTAACACTTACACAGCTATGAAATTTTAAAGTTATTTTGGCCACCAAGAAAGCAAGAACAATATTTTGCATAATAGAAAATATAAATATATATGAATCTTTTCTCCCTATCTCCCCCCATCCATCTATTTTTATGTTTTTGTTGGGATCCTGATACCCTGGTTTTAAAGTCCACATCAGGATTAAATGGACTAATTTTAATTCTTAGAACCCTCATAAAGGAGGAGTATAATAGAGATATCCACATTCATCTGAAGAGCCCAAAGTAGTGAACACTGAAATGGTCTGGAAAAAAAATTGGCCAGGCGGTGGTGGTGCATGCCTTTAATCCCAGCACTTGGGAGGCAGAGGCAGGTGGATCTCTGCGAGTTCGAGGCCAGCCTGGTATCCAAAGCAAGTTCCAGGAAAGGCGCAAAGCTACACAGAGAAACCCTGTCTCGAAAAACAAAACAAAACAAATTTACCAAGTAAAACAGGATGTCTCATGGAATACTATGAAGAGTAGAATTCAGGGACTGGAGAGATGGCTCATTGGTTAAGAGCACTTGCTTCTCTTGAAGAGGATCTGGATTCTACTTCAGCATCTATATGGCAGCCCAAAACTCACTATAATTACAATTTTAGGAGTTCTGAAGACCTCTTCTGGCCTCTAACATTTATACACATAAAATAAAAAATAGGAAAATTTTTGCAAAAATGGATTGAACTTAGAAATTACTTTTCCTTAGCAAGATTGCAACTATTAATTTGTATGAATTCCATGCAAAACTTGAAGACAAAGGCAATTGATGGGCTCTCCCCTGGCATACTGAAGGGTAGTTGTCAAAGTTATCAAAATTATCAGTGATGGTCTGGACTTCCTTTATATATATATTAAGCATATGAAATATATCTTTTGTATTTAAAAATAGAAGAGTGAACTTAAAATGTGAGCAGACAATGAAAAACTATAATAAAATATGATAATATTTCAAAAGACCAAGTAGAACATCTATATAGATTCAATCATAGTAATTGAAATTTCAGCAATAACCCAGTAGAAACATTAAACAGGAGACTAAACATAATGAAAAAGAACTGGACTTCAGATATCAGGTAAGATGCAGTGTGTACATAACTATCACATGTGGCATGGGCCCAGATTATGCATCAGTTGGTCTTCATCAGAGACTCTCCTATTAATAGTAGATGACAATCAATACAGAACTCAAGGTGCAGAGCATAAAAGACATCTGGATGGTCATTCCTAAACTAGTTATTTATATCCCGCCTTCCTCCAAAGGCTCATGGATCATTAAAGAAGACAAGAAAAAAGGTGGTGGATGACTACAAGAAAACAGTGTTTTCCATATGCAGCAGGGCAATTACACATATGACCTCATAGCAATTGAGATGACACACACAAGACCTGTGCAGGCTCTGGCCAGACAACTCCAGCATGTATGGGCAGGTTGTGCATGAAGTCACACCCCTAGCTATAGAGGTATTGGTAGCTGATAACTTCTGGGAGAGGGAGAGCCAATTTTCTTTAAGACTGTGGCTTCTGGTATGCTGACTGCCCTCCAGTGAAGGACACATGTCCAGTATTACAAAGGCAGCATAAACTGTACTTGTGGTGTGTGTGTGTGTGTGTGTGTGTGTGTGTGTATACATCTCTCTGTGAGAATACTTTCGTTTTTCATAGTAAATATCTGTTGGACACCATAATATCCTCTGTTAGAATGTTCCTTATGGCCTGAAATATTCTTATTATTGCATCAAATACTTCCTTTTCTCCTTTGTTTAATTCTTCTTTAATATTTTTGGATGACTACTGATCTCAGCTTTCTAATCTAATTTCTACTTCTTACAGTATTTTCCACCTTCTCTTGTTAAGAATTTCTAACACAAACTCAAATGTAGTAATTACAATTATAATAACCTATCCTTTGCATTCTTAATTTCATGTACCTCATTTCAATATACCTATCTATTTATTACTTACATGGATTGACTTTGAGTTCTCAAATGTTACGATCATATTCTTGGTATGCTGCATGCTAGAATCTGCTGTTCTACTGAGCTGCAATGGCAGACAATGTTGGCTTAACCAACTGCTCATTAGACCAATGTATTTCCTTTGTACTTTTCCTGCAACACCTTGCTTTGGCAACTCTGAACCCAAAGAATAAAAATAAACAAGAGGATGTTCTCAACTATCTGTGGATAAATGAGTAAGAATAACATCTTACAATTTATATGCTTGACTCAAACTAAACTACACAAAACCTTTGATACCCTTAAAACTGTAAAGTTATGTCATAAAACCTTGGATTGGTGGCCTAACCTTTGTCCCCCAAATGAAGTCTACTCAAAGCCTCCTTTTCTTCTTTCTTGTTGACTAAGAGCCTGTGATCTGGCTTCTTAATTTATGCATGTTTACCTGTCTCTGTTTTACTTACTTTAAACTGGGCTTAATATTTCTTTCTCTTTTTTTTTTTCAGCTTCTATTTTGGACAATGCATACCCACTGTACAGTAATTGGCTGTCGGATGTATGCATAATCTTGTTTGTGATGATGGTATTTTTCACTGGGCTCATTTTGCTTCTACTTGGGACCCTAAACCATAAGTAAGTGAAGCAGTGGGAGTGGGAACTCAAAGGATGAGTCTCCTGTCTCTCTACATGCAATCCCCATAAATCTAATCTTCACTTGGTAAAACTAGAGGAAAATAGAGGCTTAGGTTATTGCTATCTTTCTTTACTTCAGAATTCACATAGGCCTTGCTAACTGTTCATTAGAATAGCATGTAGGCTTGCCTGTGGGAGACCATCTTTATTAGGTTAGTTGAGATGGGAAGATTGAGACCTTAACTGAGGGCTTCCTTTTAGCATTCGCTGTTTCTCCTTTGATACTTTCTGTGATATTAACCTCAACTATGAGGAGCTCTGTCAGCCATCTCTACCACAGTGCCATGTTACCATGTTGAGCTTTGCCACCTGATAAAGTCTAATTTCTCACTTTTAATGCTGGATTCTCACTGAAAACTGTTTTAAGGAAGCATCTTCTATAACTTACCAAGACTAAATTAACCCCACAGATTTTTCATTTATCCACCTACTATATCTAACTCTCTTTGAACTCTTACAAAGACATTCAGTAAAGCAGACTTAGAAAAGGTCTCCAAGAGTGCCCAGAAAGAAAATAGACATCCAAAGTGATTTAAGCCTATTAAAATAGAAAGAATCTTGCTTTTCTTCTTTGGGTTCTTAGTTTCATCAATAAAATAATTTAAACACAGACAAGAAGGAAAACTTCTTTTTATTTTATTTTATTAATTTAAGAGAAAAATAACAGGACCAGTTCAGTTTATGTATTTGCTATTACTAGGAGTCTAAGCTGGGCTCTTCCTTACAGATTCCTGGGACATTCCCTTGTGCCAGGTTTTTGCCTGACCCCAAAATGTGTCCGTTTTCAGTAGTCTCTTTCATTATTCTCATTTGTCCCCCCATAACTTCGTATTTCATGTTTATATCCCCACTCTGCAGTGATATTTTATTTGTGCTGAAATGTGATTATATTGGTATGTTAATAAAGTTGCCTGGGGATCAGAGCTAAGAGCAAGCCATTAAGCAGAAGTCTGGTAGTTGTAGCACATGCCCTTAATCTGATCACATGGTAGGCAATGCCTCTGTGTGTTCAAGGACACAGCCAGCATGGTAACACATGTCTTTAATCTCAGTACCAACCATAGAGACCTGGAGGTCTGTATAGACAGACAGTGATGAGGAAGTCATGTGGTTGGGTTTAGAACCAATGAGAAGGCAGAACAGAAAGGCAATAAAAAGACAGGACACAGGAAAGAGGTTTCTCTCTCAGGGGAAGGACAGCAGCAAGTGGTAAGACAAGGTGGTCTTAGCTCTTGGCTACTGCTCAATCTCTGGGCTTTTAACTCTTTATTTGGCTCTGTGTTTCTTATTTAATACAACCATTTAGAATTACATCTATGTTTGGCACCCAACATGGGGCAATAATTCATTAAAAACCTTGGTGGTTATGGGCACGGCTCAGTCCAGCTCGGCCCGGCTTGGCCCCAACTCTGCCAGAGTTTACAGGCCCTAGGCCCAGCCAGGCTACTGGTCTGGCTGCATGAGTTAGAGATGCACTCAACCATAGCTGCTTATGGCTGAATCACTAACTCACACTGTCAGAACTTAAGGTAGCTGGAGCTCAGGCCAAATTGGCTCAAGTGGGGGCACATGGCTGGATTTCAGCTTTTAGCCAGAATGTGTGGCTACTCTCTCTCTCTCTCTCTCTCTCTCTCTCTCTCTCTCTCTCTCTCTTTCTCTCTCTCTCTCTTTCTGAGCAACCACACTAGGTAGCTGTTTTGAAATTCCCTCAGATTTCTACTGTTCTATGCAGACTTGGTAAGTCAATTAAGATATCAGATATTTTAAAGGGAAAAATACTTAAAAGAAAACAAAAATTTTTCCACATTAAAAAATGGGTATTATATGTACAATAGAACATAATTAGTCTTTGTGTGATAAAAACTTTAGGCAGTCTGAAAATGGAATAATTATATGAGAATATTAGTGTTGATGGGATGTACATTATACCAATTATGCATATTATTACTTTATTTATCCTTATTTTACAATTTAAAAAGATAGTCAATTTAAGGGCTAGGATAAAAGATTTAGAAAAACCTGTCAAAATAAATTATAGAGAAATTCAGACTCAGACAGAAGAATTTAAGGGTGAAATTATTTCAGGATTGGATTATAAGGTTGCAGAAAGAAAGCCTGTTCTCAAACAATCAACCTTAATTTATCTGGTAACCATACAGCAGCTACCTGGTCAAGTGAATGTACAAAATAATTGGACTCCTATTGACATGTTAGATTTAAGAAGGTTTAAGGAGGCAATAGTATCTTATGGCATGCATTCCCCATTTGTAAAGCAAATGTTAAACTCCTGGTCAACTTGTAATAGGATTATTCCTCAGGACTGGAAAGAGCTGGTAAATGCTGTCCTGGAACCCAGAGCACAGCTGCAGTGGTGAATGTGGTTCAGAGATAAGGCTAAAACCATAGAAAGTCAGTGGAGGCCTAGAGATGTGGAAATCTCCCAGGATGAGCTTCTTGGAGAAGGCCAATATGCTGAAATACAAAGACAATGTTTATATGATAACCTAACCCTAATTCTATGTTAAATGGCAGCTTTAAATGCAGGGGACAGAATTGAGGAAGCAGGAAAGAAAACTGAGTCATTCACAAAAGTTATAAATGGCCCAAAAGAATCCTTCACAGATTTATTACAAAGTCTGTCTTCAGCAGTAAATAGAATGGTCCTGAATTCAGAAGCTAGCCAGATAATAATCGAATCTTTGGCTTTTGAGAACGCGAATGCATCATGCAAGAGAATAATCAGGCCATTAAAGGCAAGATCTGCACCTTTGGAAGATTGGATTAGAGACGTGATAAATGTTGAATCTCATGGCCATGATGATATGTGGATAGGAGAAGCAACTTCAAGAGGTTTGAGGAATGTTAGATGTTTTGGATGTGGAAAGCAAGGACATTTGAAAAGGGGCTGTAAACAGGTCATTCCTAGAAACGATGTTTCTTCAAGGAAAAATAGCAACAGAATGCCCCTTCCTTCTGGAGTATGCAGAAGGTGTGGTAAGGGTAAACATTGGACCAACGAATGTGGATCAACAAGGGACAGACAAGGTAATTCTTTGTCTCCAACAGGAAACTCCCAGAGTGGCCTCAGTCAGGCCCCCACAGCAAATCCAGTTCAGACCTTTCCTGCCATCATAGAAGAAACACCTACTCAGAGCAATTAAATGAACAAATGCCTATTGGAATAAACCAGGTTGCTTGGGATGATGGAACAGCTGAGTCAGAGAGAACAGAAAATTCAGGTGAAACCATAAAGAAAGGTTTTTTTTGGCAAACTTCTATAAATGAACAAAGACCAAAATTAACAATAAGAATAAATAATATTTTGTTGTCTGGTCTGATAGACACAGGAGATGATGTGACCATAATTGCACCAAAATTTTGGCATCTAACTTGGCCTCTTTAGGAGGTAAACGTTGAGTTGTTAGGGATTGAAACATTATCTCAAGTGAAACAGAGTGCAAGATGGCTCCAATGTGTAGGTCCAGAAGGACAGAGAGGAAAACTAAAACCATATGTGGCTAACATAGCTATGAACTTATGGGGTTGAGACCTGTTACAATGATGCAATACTCAGATTAACATCCCCCCAACCTCAGAAACAAATCATAAACTAACACATGTTTCTGAGAGAAATATCAGAAGGTATTATTTTAACAAGTGGTCACCAGCTATCCAGATTGTATAAGAACAGGGCACAACAACTGATGATCTTCCAAAGACACCAACAGTTCTACCTTTAAAATGGTTAACAGACAAGCCTGTATGGGCTCAGCAATGGCCTTTAACAGCAGAGAAACTGCAGGCTTTAGAGGAGCTGGTACAAGAGCAGTTAAATGCTCAGCATATTGAAGAATCAACCAGCCCTTGGAATTCTGTTTCTGTTATTAAAAAGAAATCTGGTAAATGGAGAATGGTAACAGACCTTAGAGCAATTAACAAAGTAATTCATCCAATGGGCTCTCTACCATAATTCCTTTGCCTACTTTGCTACCTAAAGGATGGCCTCTTATAGTTATTGATTTATAAGACTGTTTCTTTTCAGTATCCCTACAAGAAAAAGACAAAGAAATATTTGCCTTCACAGTGCCTACTTATACTAATTCTCAACCAGTTAAGAGATATCAATGGAGGATCCTCCCACAGGAAATGTTGCATAGCCCAGCTGTGTGCCAATATTTTGTACAACAGCCATTGGAAACAATACATAAAAAATTTCCTAAATCTATAATTTATCATTGTATGGATGATATTTTACTAGCTGACTCAAATGCAGACACTTTAGAAAGAATGTTTGAAGAAGTAAAGAAAATTTTGCCTTGCTGGGGATTACAAATTGCTCCTGAAAAGATACAGGGAGGAGATTCTATTAATTACTTAGGATATAAAATAATTCTACAAAAAATTAGACCCCAAAAGGTGCAAATTAGGAGAGATCGATTACAGACTCTTAATTACTTTCAAAGACTATTTGGAGACATTTCTCATCTATGAACCATTGTTTTGGTAAAAAATGATGAACTAAATAACTTGTTCAAAACCTTAGAAGATGACAAGGACTTAAATAGTCCAAGAGAATTATCACCTCAAGCTGAGAAAGAATTGGCCTTAGTAGAAAAGAAAGTATAGGAAGGACACATGGGTCATATCGATCCAAAGCTAGATTGCATTTTGGTTATTTTACCCTCTAGGCATTCTCCTACAGGAATTTTAATACAGAGGGAAGATTTTATTTTGGGATAAATATTTTTTTTACCAAATAAGTAGAGTCAAAAATTAAAAACTTATGTGGAAAAAATCTCTGACTTGATTTTGAAAGGAAAATTGAGACCGTCAATTAGCAGGAATAGACTGAGCAGAAATTGTCTTACCTTTAACTAAGGAGGATACTGAAAAATTGTGGGCAGTAAGTGAACCTTGGCAAAGAGCTTGCAGTAATTTTTTTGGAAGAGATTAACAGCAAATATCCCAAAAGTGATAGAATTGATCTTATAAAGAGAGTTGATCAGATTTTCCTTGTACAGGAAACACCCATATCTGGAACCCATACCTTTTATATAGATGCAAACAAACAAGGAAAGGCAGGTTAGAAATCAGAAAACTTAAGTAAAGTGGTTCAAAGTCCTTATTATTCAGTTCAAAAATCGGAATTGTATGCTATTCTGTTGGTATTAATGGATTGTTCAGAAACTCTCAATGTAGTTACTGACTCTCAGTATGCTGAAAGTGTGGTATTACATATCGAGGCTGCAGAATTTATCCCTGATGAGTCAGAATTAACTTCACTATTTATTCAGTTACAAGATATAATCAGGAACAGGAGTCATCCTTTATATATAACTCACATCTGATCCCATACTGGTCTGCCAGGCCCTCTAGCACAAGGTAATGATGAGATTGATAAATTATTGATAGGAAATGTGCTGGATGCCTCAGAATGTCATAAAAAACATCATGTAAATAGTAAAGGTTTAAAAAAGGATTTTTCCACAACCTGGCAACAAGTCAAAGAAATTGTAAGGAAATGTCCTCTTGTTCCTTTCACAATCAGATGCCATTACCAGCAGGTTATAACCCAAAAGGTATTCAGAGGAATGAAATCTGGCAGATGGATGTGTTTCACTTTGCAGAATTTGGAAAATTGAAATATGTACACCATACCATTGATACTTATTTAGGATTTCAATGAGCAACTGCTTTGAGTTCTGAAAAAGCTGATTCTGTAATTACTCACTTGCTAGAAGTTATGGCCATTATGGGTATACCTACACAAATTAAAACTGACAATACTCCATCATATGTCTCTGTTAAAATGAAACAGTTTTTTGCTTACCAAAATATAAAGCATATTACAGGTATACCACATAATCCTATAGGCCAAGCAATTATAGCAAGATCAAACAGAACTCCAAAGTATATGCTAAATAAACAGAAAGGGGTAACAAAATCCCCAGAAATAGACTGCATAATGCTCTATTAACTTTGAATTTTCTCAGTGCTAATAAGAAAGGAAAAACAGCTGCAGAGAGACATTGGATCATATAAAAAAAAACTACAGAATTAAATCAGCCTATATACTTTAAGGATGTGCTGACCTCAGAATGGAAACCAGGGTATGTGGTATGTTGGGGATGAGGTTTTGCTTTTCTTTTCTACAAGAGAAGATAAGCTATGGATACCATCAAAATTGATAAAGGTTCAATTTGAACAAGAGAGACCTCTTAATTAGAAGAGGTGATAGTTCATCAACCAGCATGAACATCCAATTTAAACTAACTTATACCATTAACACATGCCTTTTCATTTAATCAGATATAACTTACCAAAAAGGAACCTCCCCAAAGTTAGTCTTGGTAAAAGGTTTTTGTTTTTGTGTTTTAGGAGAATGAAGGCTAAGGAATCTGAAGAACACTCGACAAATGAGACAACTGAAGAAAAAGGACAAATCATCTAAAAAAAAGTCCCAAGAAAAAAGAATAAATTGGCCTATTGGTATATCATCTATAAAATTTCATAAGTCTTCCTAAATGTTTGTTTCTGCTTTTCTCTAAAGACATTTAACACAAATGGTCTTCTTGTAGTCCCAGTTCAATTAAAATTTAAAGCTGGCTTTGGAATTGGAGAATGGCTTTCTCCTTCTTTAAACTCAAGCATGTTGTTAAAAGGAAAATGCAAACTCCCTGTATCATGCTAGAAGAAAGAGCCATATTCTGTTATGGGACAGGAGAAAACAAAAAAAATTTAAGGGACTATTCTATTACTACTAATCTCAATTCTTTAATTCTATTCTGATCCTTTAAACTTTTCTTAAATTATGAATTTTATATCAAAATTTACAAGATATATATAAAACACTTTGTTAAGATATTAATGTTCATATAGAGCACTAACTAATTCTAGAAAAAAAGGCTTCAATTAGCTGCCTCTACATGTCTTTGGGTTTGAGTCTCTATCAGTTTTCCACAGGAAATCATGGCCAGGCCTAACATCAAATTTGAAGTCTCTGGGAAGAAGATGGGGCTCCACAACAACAACAATTCCACGTGGACAATAATAATACCACTAAGCTGACTAAATCATCTACAGATCAACTTTGGAGTGCAAACTGCTCAGAGCAATTTTGAGATAGCTAGCTGAGATGATCCAGTTTCACAGACTACTTGGATAAGGACTTGAAATAAGTCCCAAACTTTGGCATTATGCGCAGAGTTGGACAACAAAGGATATAGTTACCTTTCCTAGAATTTGACAATTAACCCAAAATTTTTCTTTTCAGAATAAAGATGCCTTCACCCATATCCAACAGGAAGCAATTTTAAGAACAAAATGCCCACATTCCCAAAGAGGTGGTATGGGGCAGGTGGTTTTTGGTCTTTCCATGGGTTTTGGATCTGGGATAGTTTTCGTTGTTTAAGAGGGTTTGTTACAAGTTGTTAAGGGTTAGGAAAATGACTAAGCAAAGGAAATTAGATTAAGGTTCTTGTTTTTTTTTCTTATAAAAAGAGATATAAAAATGATAGAATAGAGGGTCAATTATTGAATCTACTCTGAAACTAAAGAGAAGATATAAAAAGATACAATATAGATAAAAAGATAGATTATTGAATCTACCTTTAAAAGACAATTACTAGTTTTAAATACTTTACATTGAATTGGATTTTTGTATATTGTATACAAATTATGTATATTGAGATTGATATTGTTAGAAAATACTACACATTTATTTTTAATCTTGTTCAAGATATTGTACTTATACCGTTCATTTAACAATGTAATGCAATTTGCTGATCTTTGAATGTTATTATTACCAACTATTAGGATATAAAGAAATGAAAGTTAATAGTTAGACATTACAGTTGAACTGGTAGTCATATTAGGTATGTTTTCAAGATGGAGCAGATATATTTTAGATAGGTCATCTTAAAATCCTTCAGAGATCTACAGAATATGGAATTTAAGATGTTTTAATAACAGAATTTTTTTCTTTTTTTATGACTATGAGACATGTCAGCTCCTGGCAGTACCAATCTACTTCAGAGAAAATATGGGAATTGAAGAAACTGCATATGAAGTTAACTTTCACTGTGGCAAAAGTTAGCTACTGGACAACAAAGTATCCTCAATTCAACTGCTGACAAACAGGACAAATGGACAGGCAGGACATGAAACAAAGGACTACCAATTCTTGCCAAGACAAGTGTGGTTGTGGCTTTAGCAACAGGCATCCTCTGAGGCCAGGACAAAATGCAACCATCCCTAAAACGACCTTTGCAATCTGGAAAAGGTACAGTGCACCTTTCTTCAAAGGCATCTGTACAGACAGTGGACTGATGGCTTCTGATGTGCAGTGGAACAGCAGCTGAAACCGTTATTCTTGAAAGAGTAACTAAGTTGATGGAGTCTAACCTCTCAATAGTAGACTGGCATTTAATAAAAGAGATGAAGCCACCCACAATCCAAGAAGAATGGACAACTGAATTAAGAAAATATCAACAATTTCCAGAATTTAAAATCCTGAATCATGACAGGACACTAGTGGAATTCAAGTGTTTCTGGTACATGGACTACTCTCACCAAATATGAGGTCGAACTGTTGGCCTTATGTACATCTTATTTCACAAATGAGTCTGTCCGATATGCTAAGCCTATAGGCTGAAGATGATGCCCCAATGCTGTGGAGACACCTCAGGTGACTGTCCAGGCAGCTGTCTGTTTCTGTCAACTCACATTTTTTGGAAGATGCTCGTTTGCACTTCCTGTTTTTTTAGTTAATATTATTTCCTTCTTGGGTCTCTGAGGGAGTTGAAGATTAGATAGTTATGATTTTAGTTATAGTTATTTAAAGATTAGATAGTTAGAGTTATAATTTTCCTTGTTAAGATTTTTAGAAAAGAAACCCACTAAAGAGGTGTAGGTGTATAAATATGAAAGACATTATAAGATAGTTCTGTTAGTAATGTAAGTAAATAAGTACATTTTGGACTTACCAAAATAGGATAGATAATAGAATTAATTTCTCTGAATTTGTCAAATGCAAATGGACTAGACATTGTTTAAGTATTTATTGCTTTACATATTGTATATAGATATTGTACTTATTGTATATAGTTTTTCTTATATTAGTTATAACTTTTTTCCTTTTTTCTTTTTACTAGAATAGATGGGGGAAATATGGTGATATTTTATTTGTGCTGAAATGTGATTTTATTGGTATGTTAATAAAGTTGCCTGGGGATCAGAGCTAAGAGCAAGCCATTAAGGAGAGTCTGGTAGTGGTAGCACATGCCCTTAATCTGATCACATGGCAGGCAAAGTCTCTGTGTGTTCAAGGACACAGCCAGCATGGTGACACACAATTTTAATCACTATAGAGACCTGGAGGTCTGTATAGACAGGCAGTGACAAGGAAGTCATATGGTTGGGTTTAGAACCAATGAGAAGGCAGAACAGAAAGGCAATAAAAAGACAGGACACAGGAAGAAGGTCTCTCTCTCAGTGGAAGGACAGCAGCGAGTGGTAAGATAAGGTGGTCTTAGCTCTTGGCTACTGCTCAATCTCTGGGCTTTTAACTCTTTATTTGGCTCTATGTTTTTATTTAATAAGACCATTTAGAATTACATCTACACACCACTCACTCTCAGTCCACTCATGAAGTCTCTTCTATTTCTCACTTCCCAGGGAGATCTGGGTGTCTCCCCATGAACCCTCCTTGTTACCTAGTCTCTCTGGGTCTGTGGATTGTAGCATAGTTCTCCTTAACTTTACAGCTAATATCCACTTACTAGTGAGTACATACTATATTTGTCTTTCTTGGTGTGGATTAGCACACTCAGGATGATTTTTTTCTAGTTCCATTTATTTGCCTTCAAATTTCTTGGTATACTTGTTTCTAACAATTGAATAATATTCTATTGTATAAATGTACCCCATTTTCTTTATCCATTCCTCCACTGAGGCACAGCTAGGTTGTGTAACATGAGGTGGAGTTTTCTGTCCCATATGCCCGATTATACCTGGAGGTCACTTCCCAAATTACCACACAGAGGCTAATGTTAATTATAAATGCTTGGCTGATGGCTCAGGTTTATTACTAACTAGCTCTTACATTTAAATTAACCCATATCCATTAATCTACACATCACCACATGGCTTGTCACTTACCAGTTCTCTGGCATCTTATATCATGTGAGGCTGGCCATTGTCTGCTCTGACATTGCCCTTTTTCATCTCCATCTTCAGTTTGATGGTACTGCCTAATGTAGATGAATTTCTAAATAGTCTTGTTAAATGAAAAGCACAGAGCCAAATATAGGGGTGAAAGCCTTAGAGAGATTCAGGAAATAGGGAAAACCACCAGCCAAACTTACCTCACCAACTCTGCAGCTTCCAAATGTGAGTTGTTTCCTGTCTACCATGTCTATATGCTTTGCTGTTCTGTTCTTTGATTGGCTCTCTTAGCCAAGCTACTCACTTCTCACTTCCTCTTCACTTTCTCACTTCCTCTTCCTGCCCAGCTCTGTCACTTTCTATCTGTCTGTACAGACCTCCAGACCTACATGGTTAACTAGTGCTGTGAGATAATGCTTTTGCACACTAGTTTAATAAAATGCTGATTGGCCAGTAGCCATAAGTGTGTGGATTTGTGTCTGAGTCTTCAATTAAATTCCATTGAGTCATTTGTCTGTTTTTATGCCAATATCATGCAGTTTTTATTAGTATAACTCTGTAGTAGAGCTTGAAATCAGTGATGGTGATCCCTCCAGAAGTTCTTTTATTGTACAGGATTGTTTTAGCTGTCCTAGATTTTTTTTTTGCCATATGAAGTTGATTATTGGTATTTGAAGGAGTGTAAAGAATTGTGTTGGGATTTTAATAGGGGTTGCATTGAATCTGTACATTGCTTTTGGTAAAATGGCTATTTGTAGTATGTTTATCATACAGATTCATGAGCATGAGAGATCTTTTCATTTTCTAATATCTTCTCCAATTTCTTTCTTTGAAGACGTGAAGTTCTTGTCATACAAGTCTTTCACTTGCTTGGATAGAGTTCCACCAAGATATTTTATATTATTTGAGGCTGTTGTAAAGTTTGTTGATTCTCTGATTTCTTTCTTAGCCTTCTTATCCTTTGTTTATAAGAGGGTTACTGATTTTTTTTTTTGAGACAGAGTTTCTTTGTGTAGCTTTGGAGCCTGTCCTGAAACTCACTCTGTAAATCAAGCAGGCCTCAAACTCATAGAGATCTGCCTGCCTCTGCCTTCCAAGTGCTGAGATTAAAGGCACAAGTCACCACCACCCAGCTATTTTTTTAAATTAATCTTGTATCCAGCCATTGTCTAAAGCTGTTAACAGTTGTAGGAGTTCCCTGGTAGAGTTTTTTGGGTTGCTTATGTATAATATCACATAATCTGTAAATAATGATACCTTGACTTCTTTTTTTCTAATTTATATCCCTTTGATTTCTGTGGTGACATATTGTGTCCCCCAATATATTGTACACCCCAATAAACTTTATCTGAAGATCAGAAGAAAAATCCAGCCACTATGGTAAGCATACATGCTGTGGGATAAAGCTCTTGTACATTGGTTTAGTAAAATGCTGATTGGCCAGTAGCCAGGCAGAAAGTATACATGGGATGAGCAGACTAAAAGAATTCTGGGAAGAGGAAGGGTAGAGTCAAGAGTCACCAGCCAGACACAGAGGAAGTAAGATGATAAGACAGAACTGAGAAAAGTTACCAAGCCATGTGGCTAAAGATATATAAGAATTATGGGTTAATTTAAGTGTAAGAGCTAGTCAGTAATAAGCCTGAGCCAATGGCCAAGCAGTTATAAATAATGTTAAGCTTCCAAGTGATTCTTTCATAAATGGGCCCCAGGGCTGCAGGGCCCTGGTGGGACCAGAGAAACATTCTGACTACACATAGAGGTCAGGCAATGGTAGCACACTCCTTTAATTCTATCAGTCAGAAGGCAGATATCTGTCTGGATCTCTGTGAATTCAAGGCCACACTGGGAACAGAGTCAAGCATGGTGGCACTTGCCTTTAATCCCAGCACTAACCCTAGGGTTCTGGAAGTCTGTACAGACAGACAAGAAGTGATGTAGCTGGGCAGAGAAAGAAAGTGAGATGCAAAACAAAAAGGCATATAGGTGTGGGTATACAGGAAGTAGGTCTCTTTGGCTGAGGATCTCCAAGTGGTAAGAATGTGGCTGGCTTCTTTCTGCTTTTCTGATCTCTGTTTTTTACCCAATACCTGGCTCTGGGTTTTTATTAATAGGACTGTTTATCAAATTGTCTTACAAATTTTCTTTAGTTGTTTTATTGCTCTAGCAAGAGTTTTGAGTACTATATTGAATAGATATGGAGAGAGTAGAAAGCCTAGATTTCTTTTTTTTAGTTGAATTGCTTTAATTTTCTCTCTATTTAATTTGATGTTGGCAATCAGCTTTCTGTATATTGCTTTTATTATGCTTAGGTATGTTGCTTGTATCTCTGATCTCTCCAAGACTTTCATCATTAAAGGGTGTTGGATTTTGTAAAAGGCTTTTTCAGCATCCTACAAGGTAATCATGTTTTTTTCTCTCAGTTTATTTATATGGTGGATTACATTGACAGATTTTAATATGTTCAACCATTCCTGCATCTCTGGGACAAAGCAAACTTGGTCATGGTGAATGAATGATCATTTTGATGTGTTATTGGATTCAGTTTGCCATTATTTTATTGAGTATTTTGCATCAATGTTCACTAGTGAAGTTCCTCTGTAATTCTTTTTCTTTGTTGAGTCTTTTTGTGGTTTGGGGATCAGGATGATTATGGCCTTGTAGAAAGAATTTTGTAATGTTCCTTCTATTTCTATCTTATGAAATAATTTGAAAAGTATTGGTATTAGCAATTCTTTGAAAGTCTGGTAGAATTTTACATTGAAACCATGTAGCTCTGGGTTTTTGTTGTTGTTGTAAGAATTGTAATGACTGCTTCTAATTCTTATGGGATATTAGTCTATTTAAATTGTTTATCTCATCTTGATTTAACTTAGGTAAGTGGTATCTATCAAGATATTTGTTCATTTCTTTTAGATTTTACAATTTTGTGGAGTACAGATTTTTGAAGTATTACCTGATGATTCCCTGGATTTCCTCGGAGTCCATTGTTATGTCCCCTTTTTTGTTTGACTTCATTTATTTGGATATTTTCTCTCTGCCTTTTAGTTAATTTGGATAAGATTTTTTTTCATTTTCTTGAAGAACCAATTATTTATTTCATTGATTCTTTGTATTGTTTTCTTTGTTTCTATTTCATTGGTTTCAGCCCTCAGTTTATTTCCTGCCATTTACTCCTCTTAGGTGTGTCTACTTCTTTTTTGTTCTAGAGCTTTCATTTGTGCTGTTAAGTTGCTAGTATGAGATCTCCAAATTCTTCATGAAGGACCTTAGTGCTATAAAATTTCCTCTTAGCAGTGTTTTTATTGTTTTCCATAAGTTTGAGTATGTTGTGCATTGGTTTTCATTGACCTCTAAGAAGTCTTTAACTTCTTTGTTTATTTCTTCCTCCAACCAGTAGTAATTCAGTAGAGAGCTGTTCAGTTTCCATGAGTTTACAAGCTTTTTGTAGTTGAAATCCAGCTTAATCCATGGTGGTATGTAAGATACAGGAGGGAATTTCAATTTTTTCACTCTTTTTATTGTATTCTTTTATGTAAGAAATGTTTTATCCATTTTACATACCAACCACAGATCCCCCTCTCATCCCTCCTCCTGCTTCCCCCAGCTTTCCATGTAACCCAACCCCACCCACTTTTATATTTGTTGGGACTTGCTTAGGGGTTGAATATGTAGTCAATTTTGGAGAAGGTTCCAATCCATGTGGTGCTGAGAAGAAGGTAAATACTTTGGTGCTTGGGTGAAATGTTTTGCAGATATCTGTTAGATCCATTTGAGTCATATTAATTTTGTTATTTCTCTATTTTGTTTCTGTATGGATGACCTGTCTAAAGATGAGAGTGGGGTTTTAAAGTCTCCAACTTTTTTCCAACCCTTTACTTTGAGTAATTCCTGTTTTTGATATTGAGGTATGTTTCGTGTATGCAAAAGAATGATGGATCCCACATTCATATCCAATCTGTTAGCCTCTGTCTTTTTATTGGTGAATTGACTCCATTGATATCATGGAATATTAATGACCAATGATTATTAATTCCTGTTATTTTCTTGGTGGTGGTGGTAGTGGGTTGTGTGTGTGTGTGTGTGTGCGTGCATGTGTTTACTTTCTTCATGTTATGCTGTTGTGAGATTATCTATTGCCCATGATTTTGCAGGTATACTTTATTTCCTGAGGTTGGAGTTTTCCTTCTAGTTCCTTCTTTAGTGATGAATTTGTGGATAGGTATTGTTTAAATTTGATATTGTCGTAAAATATCTTGTTTTCTCCACTTATGGTGATTGACAGTATTGTTGGGTATAGTAGTCTAGGTTACTATCTGTGGTCTCTCAGAGTCTACAAGACATCAGTCCTGGCCCTTTTGAACTTTAGGATCTCCACTGAGAAGTTGGTGTGATTCTAATAGGTCTGCCTTTATACATTACTTAACCTTTTTTTCCCTTGCTGCTTTTAATATTCTTTCTTTGTTCTGTATGTTTAGTATTTTGATTATTATGTGGTGAGGGGATTTTCTTTTCTGATCCATTCTATTTGGTATTCTTTAAACTTCTTGGACCCTTATAGGCATGTCCTTATTTAGGTTGGGAAAATTTGTCTCCTATGATTTTGTTAAATATATTCTCTGGGTTTTTGAGATATGTTTCTTCTCCTTCTTCTATCACTATTATTCTTATACTTGGTCATTTCATAGTGTCCCAGATTTTCTGGCTGTTTTGTGTTAGGAATTTTTTAGATTTAACATTTTCTTTGACTGATTAATAAATTTCCTCTATTGTGCTTTCAACACCTGAGATTCTCTCTTCCATCTCTTTTTTTTTAAATTTTTATTTTGCAATAAAATTCAATTCTACATGTCAGCCATGGATTCCCTTGTTCTCCCCCCTCCGGCCCCCCTTACCTTCCCCCCAGCTCACCCCCCATTCCCACCTCCTCCAGGGCAAAGACTCCCCCGTGGACTGAGATCAACCTGGTAGACTCAGTCCAGGCAGGTCCAGTCCCCTCCTCCAAGGCCGAGCCAAGCGACCCTGCATAGGCCCCAGGTTTCAAATGGCCAACTCATGCAATGAGCACAGGACCTGGTCCCACTGCCTGGATGCCTCCCAAACAGATCAAGCCAATCAACTGTCTCACCCATTCAGAGGGCCTGATCCAGTTGGTGACCCCTCAGCCATTGGTTCATAGTTCATGTGTTTCCATTCATTTGGCTATTTGTCCCTGTGCTTTATTCAACCTTGGTCTCAACAATTCTCACTCATATAAACCTTCCTCATTCTCGCTAATTGGACTCCCAGAGATCCACCTGGGGCCTAGCCATGGATCTCTGCATCCAGATCCCTCAGTAGTTGGATGGGGTTTCTAGCATGACAATTAGGGTGTCTGGCCATCCCATCACCAGAGTAGGTCAGTTCGGGCTGTCTTTCGACCATTGCCACCAGTCTGTTGTGGGGGTATCTTTGTGGATGTCTGTGGGCCTCTCTAGCACTTTGCTTCTTCCTAGTCTCATGTGGTCTTCATTTACCATGGTCTCCTATTCCTTGATCTCCATATCTGTTGTTGATCCAGCTGGTATCTCCTGCTCCCCCAAGCTCTCTATCCCTCGACACTCGCCCTTCATTACCCCCACTCATGTCCAGGCTGTTCATGCAGATCTCTTCCATTTCTCCATCATTGGGTGATCCCCGTGTCTTTCTTGGGGTCCTGTTTTCCAGGTATCCTCCCTGGTGATGTGAGTAGCAGTTCAGTCATCCTTGTTCCACATCTAGTATCCTCCTATGAGTGAATACATACCATGTTTGTCTTTCTGAGTCTGGGTTACCTCACTTAGGATGATTTTTTCTAGATCCATCCATTTGTCTGCAAACCTCATGATATCATTGTTTTTCTCTGCTGAGTAGTATTCCATTGTGTATATGTACCACATTTTGTTTATCCATTCTTCAGTTGAAGGGCATCTAGGTTGTTTCCATGTATTCTGTTGGTGATGTTTGAATTTGTAGCTCCTGTTCACTTACCTAGATTTTCCATTTCCAGGATTCTCTCAGTTTGTATTTTCTTTATTGCCTCTACTTCCATTTTCAGGTCTTGAACCCTTTCCTTTATCTGTTTCTTTGTTGATTCTTGATTTTCTTTTAGCAATTTATTAATTACCTTCTCCATTTTTTCTGGTTTGTCTTTTCCTCAATTTCTTTAAGGGATTTGTTCATATCCTTTTTAAGAACCTCTATCAACTTCATAAAGTAATTTTTAATGTTGTTTTCTTGTACTTCAGCTGTGTTTATATGTTTAATATATAAAGGCAAACCTATTAGAATCACACCTGACTTCTCAATGGAGACTCAAATCCAGAAGGGCTTGGACTGATGTCTTGCAGACTCTAAGAGATCACGGATGTCAACCCAGACTAATATATCCAGCAAAACTGTTAACCACCATAGATGAAGAAAACAGGTCTTGCTGCTGTATGTTAGCTGGGTACTGGTAATGCCATATTTTCTTTTCTCTTGATTGTGTTCTTACATTGCCATTAAGCATCTGGATTTGGAATGAATATAGGTCTAGGTGTTGATTCCTGAGATTTTCTTTGTAAGATAGGTGTTTTGTTCCTTGGTTTCTCTTTCCTCTCTGGTCTTCTGACCAAAATGGCCAAGTGTTCAGGTAACTAGTGAGTCTTCAGGTCCAGTACAGCATCTCCTCTGGGGTTTTGGGTCTAGAGGTCTTTAGATCTGGCCTGGCCTCTGATAAAGCCAGAGTCTTCTTGTGAAATTGTCGACTAGGATATGGAATCAAGGAGAATGGGTTCAGACTAGGTTCCCTAGATCTCATTATGTCTCTGGGGTCCCTAAGACCAGCCTGGCCTCCAGCACAGCTGTCAGTGCTGGATTCCCTAGATCCAGTCTGTGTCCCATTAAAGCTGATGGCCTGTGTTCCAGTAAAACTGAAATCGTCTTCTGAAACTATAGACCTAGGGTCCAAAATATGGCCTGTGGTGAAGCAGAAGTCTTATTCTGAAACTGTAGACAAGAATATGGAGCCAGTTTTGAGGGGTTAAGGAGGCAGGGTTGTGTGTTCAGTCTGGGGTGGTTGAGCAGGCTTTAAAGGGATTTTGTGGGTGGTGAGCAGTGTCTTACCTGGAATCCTAGGACCAGCATGGCTTCCATATGTCTGCCAGTGCTGTGGATCCTAACATGGATCCAGGGGTGGGAGAGTGCAGTTGGCATTATTGAGCAGGTTTTAAGGAGTGATAGAAGGCAGTGGATTGTGTCTTAGGTTCCCTAGGTATAGCCTGGCATCTTATAATCCCAAAAACTTCTTCCAAAGTAGTAGGCCAGGATATGGGATCCAGGGGTAAGAGTGCAGTCTGGGATTGTTGGACAGGCTTTAAGAGATTTAGCAAGTAGTGGTGGGTAGTATCTTCCCTGGGTTCTCTAGGACCACCCTGGCTTCTAGTACAGCTGCCTAAGCTATGGGACCTTGTGTGGAGCCCCAGGGAGGGGGTTGTTATAACTCTTAATACAGCAGGTTAAAATATTAATTTTCTCTGTTCTAGTGGTTAATTAATCTAGAACTCATTTCTAAACAAATTTGAGCATCAAGCAATATGGAAAATGGTGCCCTGAAACCAAAGGAGGTATTGCTTGTCTCAGTCATAAAAATTGTCTCCTTAAAGAACCATTCGAGTTATATGTAACAGAAAAACAACACATGACATCATGAGTATTCATCTAAAAATGCCAATTAGACTCTGTAACTAAGGAAGGTAGGATGTTTATCAAGAGTAGCAGCTTATGGTACTGTTCAGAGGCAAAATGCCTGATTTCAATAACTTTGTCCCAAAATAAAGTGTAACCCATCTGTTACAGAAACAGAGAAGAAATGAGCCACTCATAGGGGATGTGGCTAACAGAGTCAATAAAATTCTGAGGCTCTTAGCAGATCAGTAACAGATATAAAGAGGCTACAAAGCACGAAGAGGTATTGTTATTTTGTCAAAGACTTTTTCAGCATGTAATGAGATGAATAATGTGTTTTTTCTTCAATTTGTTTATATAGTGCATTACATTGATTGATTTTTATTTTGGTTAAACTATCCCTGCATCACTAGGATGAAGTCTACTTGGTCATGGTGGACAATCTTTTTAATATGTTCTTGGATTCAGTTTGCAAGTATTTCATTGAGTATTTTTCATTTATGCTCATAAGGGAACCTGATCTAAAATTATATTCTTTATTAATCTTTGTATGTTTCCAGTATCAAGGGGACTATGACCTCAAAAACTGAATTTGGTAATGCTCCTTCTGTACCTATTTTGTAGAATCATTTGAAGAGTATTGGTATTAGCTCTTCTTTGAAAGTCTGATAGAATTCTGCACTAAAACTGTCTGGCCCTGGACTTATTTTTTTTTGGGGGGGGAGACATTTAATGACTGCTTTTATTTCCTTGGAGGTTATAGGTCTGTTTAAAGTGTTTATTGGATCTTGATTTAACTTTGTTAACTGGGATCTATCAAGAAAATATCTATCAAGAAATCTACTTTTAGGTTATCCAATTTTGTGGAGTATAGATTTTTAAAGTATGACCTACTAATTCTTTGGATTTACTCAGTGTCTGTCATTATACCCCCTTTTTGTTTCTGATTTTGCTAATTTGGATGTTCTTTCTGTGTCTTTTAGTTAGTTCGAATAAGGATTTGTCAATCTTGCTGATTTTGCTCAAAGATCGAACTCTTTGTTTCATTGCTTCTTTGTATAGGTCTGCCAGGACCTCTAGCACAAGGTAAACTATTGATAGGAAGTGTGCTGGAGGCCTCAGAATTTCATTAAAAAAATCATGTCAATAGTAAGGATTAGGAAAGGATTTTTCTATAACCTGGCAACAAGCCAAGGCAATTGTAAGGAAATGTCCTATTTGTTCTTTTTACAATCAAACTCCACTACCTTCAGGATGTAACCCAAAGTGTACTCAGAGGAATGAAATCTGGCAGATAAATGTGTTTCATTTTGTAGAATTTGGAAAATTGAAATATGTACACCACACCATTGATACCTACATAGGATTTCAATGGGCAACTGCTCTGAGTTCTAAAAAGGCTGATTCTATAATCACACAATTGCTAGAAGTTATGGCCATCACTAAATACACCTATATAAATTAAAATTGACAATGCTCCAGCATATATCTCTGATAAAATGAAACAGTTTTTTGCTTATTACAATATAAAGCATATTACAGGTATACCACACAACTATACAGGCCAAGCAGTCATAGAAAGATCAAATCGAACTCTGAAAGTTATGCTAAATAAACAGAGAGAGGTAGCAACAATTCCCAGAAATAGATTACATAATGCTCTATTAACTTTGAATTTTCTCTATGCTAATGAGAAAGGAACATCAGCTATGGAAAGACACTAGATAATATAAAACACTACAGAATTAATTCAGCTTGTATACTTTAAAGATGTGCTGACCTCAGAATAGAAATCAAAATCTGTATTATGTTAGGAACAGGGTTTTGCTTTTGTTTCTACAGGAGAAGAAAAGCTATGAATGCCATCAAAATTGATAAGGATTCAATTTGAACAAGAGAGGCCTCTTAATTATAAGAGGTGATGGTTCATTGACCAGTATGATCATTCAACTTAAAGTAACTTATACCACTAACAAATGCTTTTCATTTAATCAGATATAACTTGCCAAATGGAAACCTCCCCAAAGTTAGGATTGGCGGGGGGGTATTTGTCTTTCAGGAGAATGAATCTAAGGAATCTGAAAAAGACTGGACATATGAAGAAAAAGGACAAATTATCCAGGAAAAAAATGTCCCAAAAAATGAGTAAATTGGCTTATTGGTATATCACTTATCTAACAGGAATAAATTTCATAATTCTTCCTAAATGTTTGTTTCTGATGTTTTCTGTAGACACATGATGCAAATGGTCTTTATGTAGTCCCAGTTCAATTAAAAAATAAAGCTGGCTTTGGAGTTGGGGTTTGGCTCTCTTCTTCTGTAAACCCAAGTATACTTATTAAAAAGTAAATGTAAAATCTCTGTATCATGTCAGAAGAGCCACCTGATATGGGACAAAAGAAAAACCAAAATTAAGGGACTATTCTACTGCCACTAATCTCATAATTCTTTGGTTCTATTTTGACTCTTTGAAACTTTTTTAAGGTATCAATTTTACATCAAAAAATTTAATATATATATATTATTAAACTTTTGTCATGATATTAATGGTCATAGAGAGTATTCACTAATCCTAGATAAAAGGCTTCATCTAGCTTCCTGTACATGATTTTGAGTTTGAGTTTTTTTCAGTTTTCTGCAAGGAACCATGACTGTGCCTAACAGCAACTTTGAAGTCTCCAAAAAGATAATGGGGCCCCACAATGACAATTCTATTAGGACAATGATAATATCACTAAGCTGACAAACACCACGTAAAGATAGGCTTTTGATTACAAACTGCTCAAGGACAATTATGAGGTAGCTAGATGGGATGATCCAGCCTCACAGACAACTCAAGCAAGGACTTGAGACAAGCCTTGCATTTTCACATTATGCAGTGACTGGACAACAAATGATACAGTTACCTCTTCCAGGACTTGACAATTAACCCCAATTTTTTTTTTGTTTTCAGGATCTCCTACAGATGTCTTTGCCCTCAGTCAGCAAGAAATAGTTTTATGATCACAATGGCCACATTCCCAAGAGGTGGGGTGGTTGGGTTTTTGGTCATTTAATGGGTTATGGATAACTGTCATTGTTTAAGATGGTTGATTATAAGTTGTTAATTGATAAAGGTCAGGACAAAAGCTAAACAAAAGAAATTAGATTGGGGATTCTTGTTTGGAAAAAAAAGAGGATATAGATAAGAGGTAGATTTTTGATTTGTTTTGTTTTGTTTTTTGTTTTTCGAGACAGGGTTTTTCTGTGTAGCTTTGTGCCTTTCCTGGAACTCACTCTGTAGCCCAGGCTGGCCTCAAACTCACAGAAATCTGCCTGCCTCTGCCTCCCGAGTGCTGGGATTAAAGGCATGTGCCACCAACGCTCAGCAAGATGTAGATTATTAAATCTACTCTGAAAAAAAAGATATATAAATGATAGGATAAAGGGTAGATTATTGAATCTACTCTGGAAAGAAAAAAGAGAGGATATGGATATGCTAAGATAAAAAGGTAGATTATTGAATCTACTTTTAAAAGCAACTACTAGTTTTAAATATTTTACATTGGATTGGATTTTTGTGTATTGTATACAAATATGTATATTGATACAAGTTGAGATTGATTTTATTAGAAAATATTGTACATATATTTCTAATCTTGTTCAAAGTATTTTACCTCTACAGTTCATTTAACAATGTAATGCAAATTGCTAGTCCTTGAAAGTTATTATTCCCAACTAATTACAATAAAAGAAATGCAAGTTAATAGCCATTAAAATCAAACTTGTAGTCATATTAGGTATGTTTTCAAGGTCAAAAAGATATATTTTAGATAGACAGGTCATCCTCAAACATTTCAGAGATCTGCAGATTATGGTATTTAAGATGTTTTAATAATATAGATATTTTCTTTTTCTATGACAATGAGATATGTCTGCTGCTAGCAGCACCATATTTCAAAGAAGATGATGGGTGTGAAGAAATCTCATATGGAATTTACCTTTTTGTGGCAAATTAGCCACTGGGCAAGAAGATGCCCTTGCCTTGACTGCTGGTAGTATGCTGTCCAAAATTGACAAACAGGATACAAAAGAAAGGACTGCCGATCCTTGCCACAACAAAGTAGGAAGGTTCTTTAGAAAATCTTGCTTCACAGATGAGTTTGTCAGATATGTTATGCCTGTAGGCCGAAAATGGATACCCCAACATTGCAGAAGAATCTTGGGTGATTGTCCAGGCAGCCAGCTGTTTCTGTCATTTCTCGCATTTTTTTTGGAAGTCTCTTGTTTGCACTTGTAGCTTACTCAGTTAATAGTATTTCCTTCTTGGGTCTCTGAGGGAGTTGAAGATTAGATAGTTATAGTTTTCTATGTTAGCAAATTCAGAAAGGAAACTCACTAAAAAGATGTAAAGTGTATAAGTTTGAAAGACATCAAAAGATAATTTTCAGTTGGTAATGCAAATTAGGATAGAAGGTGAATTAGACACAATCTTTTGAATTCACAAAGATAGGATAGATAATGGAGTATTTTCTCTGAATTTGTCAAAAGCAAATGGACTAGACTTTGTTGATGTATTTATTGCCTGTATGTATTATATATAGTTATTGTACCTATTGTATATAGTTTTTCTTATATTAGTTATAACCTCTTTTTAGACAAAAAAAGGGGGAAATGTGGTGATATTTTATTTGTACTCTACAAATAAAGCTTGCCTGGGGATCAGAGGACAAAGCCAGCCACCGTTTTAAACATAGAGGTCAGGCAGTGGTAGCACCCACCTTTAATCCTAGCACTGGGGAGGCAGAGATTCATCTGGATCTCTGTTAGTTCAAGGCTATACTGGGAACAGAACCAGGCCTAGTGGCACACATTCTTTAATCCCAGTGCTAGTTAACCATAGAGGTCTAGAGGTCTGACAAAAAGAGACAGACAAAAAGTGATAAAGCTGGGCAGAAAGAGGAAGTGATATAGCTGGGTGGAGAGAGGAAGTAAGATGGCAGGGCACAGAAAGGTATGTAAGGTGTGAGTGTACAGGAAGTAGCTCTCTTCCTAGGGGTAAGAACTTGTGGTTGATTTGTTCTATTCCTCTGATCTTTCAGCTTTCACCCCAATATCTTGCCTGGGGTTTTATTAATAAAACCCTTTAGCAATTCATGTTACAGACAATTATTTTATCTTACCCTTCATGGGCTCTCTTCACTTTAGCTCCTATGTGCTTCTAATTAACAACATCTATGGATGCTTGTGTAGGAAACCAAGGATTGAATTTTACAAAGTTGTAGAACTGTTGTTTTGATTATTTTGTTCCTCTGGGTCTTAACAAAGATTTCAATAATTGTATCAAATGCTTTGTGTCAAAGGACTGAGAAAAACAATGTTTATTTGACTCTCTGAGTTGTGGTTGTGACCCCTTTGGTGAGAGGACCAAACTCCCCCTCCATGCTTCTATTTAAGGCTTTTCTTATAGTTACTAAGACACAAGAAGTGGAAAGTTCACCTTCTAGAATCTGAGTATCAGTCACATGAATCAAATTTTCTAAGTTTCCACCATTCCCATCATATTTACCTTACAGTCTGAAGTAAATAAATGAAGCAAGCTTAATGATGAACCCTATCAGCATACACAGGATCACACTAATATCTTCTAACCACAAAGTGTCCAATTCAAAATGAGGATCTGAAACTGTGACTGGAAAAAAAGGAAAGAGTCAGGACAGTTGCAGCTGAGAGCAAGGCTAGATTACACATGAAAGATAGCTTTGCTTTTCAGGTTCCTGTTGCTCCATGCCTCCCACATGTACAAGAAAAATCTAGAAGAAATTTGGCCTACTTGATTTTGGAGATGAGCATGTCTGTGTCAAGCCTAGAAGAGGTTAAGAGGAGACAGGTACCCATTCCCCTCAAGGAGCCTGGCTCTTGCTCTTACTAGTCTGTCTGAAGAGCACATGGATAGATCATGTTTTTATGTTTTATTTAGTGCAGAGGCTCTTCAAGAGTTCTGGACCATACAGAGTATAATAAAACAGAACATGCTTAGATGATCAGGATCTGTGAAATGGAAGAGATCTTACAATGGTCAAACATTAAATTCCCTTGGAAGCATGCTCTCTCTATCCTCATCCTTCTGTCTTCATATCCTAGCTGCTAAACATCTTCCCTGATAATGTCTATACTATTTCCTCCCTCACCAGACTATCTGCTCAAGACCCACCCAATCATTGACAGTCTAGATACTTGTGAAGAGGGAAGTTCGGTTCCTCCCCATCCACCCACACATGTACCCTCCAGTATAGGACACAGAGATTCATTCAATGCATCATTCTAAAAAACTTCAAGTGAGAATAGTTTCCTTGTCCCTCCCCAAGTTTCTGGCTAGCCCTGAAAGGAAATCAAAAGAGACAGATTCATAGGAGAAAAGAATAACAGATTTATTTCACCTAATTTCTATATGAAAGAACAGCCTTTAGAATGAAGATCCATGACTCAGAATGAATATCCATTTTTATGCTTCTGTTTGATGAAGCATGGGCAGAGCTGTAGAAATATAATTGGACAGAAGTACAGAGCCAACAGGGTGTGCCAGTTTGGGTTCTTTAGAACTTCTCTTTTTTCCTCCCAGATGTAGAATGGATATTTTCCCAGATGAAGTTCTTATGGCCTATTGCTAAAGACAGGAAGGAGAATCATTGCCTGGCAAGCTCTTTAAAAAAAGATGTGGAAGTTAGAGCAGAATTTCCATGTTTGGGAAGAAATGACCTAAGTTCCTGATCCAATTTGGAAAAGAGGAATTCTAGTTTTAGGGCCACCTTGGAAAAAAATTCGAGAAGGAAAGAGGGCTGAGGCAAGATGGAAAGGGCTCCCACTAATGCCATTTGGAGTCTTTTTCAGTCATAAATGCACACTGTGTTGAGGTGCCAACCTTTGTGTTACTATGCTCAGAATCTCAACAAGACCCGCTGGGCACCAGCTACAGCTTTAGTCAGTATTGGAGCCATCAGTAAACCTTAGAGTTGGAATCCTCTGGTGTAACGCTCCCCAAAAAGCTTACAGTTTGATGGAGTTGGTAAAAAGACAATAAAATGACAAGTATTGGCAAGTGTGTGAATAAATGAGCATTCTTGTCCACTGGTGTGGGAATGTCAAATTTTCAGAGCATGGCATGTTATATCCTCAAGAAAAAACAGAATTATCATGTGGTCCAGAAACTCTATTTTTGTACATATGCCCAGAAGAATGGAAAACATGCTCTAGAAGAGATGTCTGTATGCCCATGTTTATAGAAGTATCAAGGTAAAAAATGAACAGATGTGCAATCTACACTTTCATTCTTTAAGTCTGGTATAAACCATTGGGGTCTACAATTCTACAAACAGAAGTCAAAATAACATGTAAAGGAAGAGAAGCTTTGTTCCAGCTATATTGTTGAAGAAGAAATAAAGTATTATAGATTTTGTTCGATTGTCAACTTGTTTATAAAGTCCATGACTTGAGATTTCATGTTTATAGCAGGGTCTTTTGTAAAACAAAAAGTTATTTTTTTTATTATGGCAAAGGCACTGGATCTTAAATTTATTAAATTGGTAATTTTCTGCTTTATAATTTTGTAAAATTAAATATATTTATATTGTACAACTTTTATTATCATTTATCTCTGTAAATGCTTTTATTAAGATTGAAATTGGAATTCTATATCCATCAAACAATAATTCCATCTCTTCTCCTATCTCTAGCTCTTGTAAACCTCCACTCTACTTTTCATATATTAGGTCTGAACTACTTTAAGAGCCTCATAATAGTGGAATTATACAGTGTCTTTTTATGACCAGATTATTATAATGTATATAAGGCCCTAAAACTCATTTATACAGATAACATATTGCTCAGTTTGCAATTTACTCTCAATTGTTTTAAGGCTGAAAAACTCTTCTAAGAGTTCAATCCAACCTTGTGATTCTGCATTATGATTTGGGGCTATAGCTCTGGCTTACTATACTGTAGCAGTTCTCAACCTGTGGGTTGCAACCATTGGACAACACATATTTCCAATGAAACCCTCACAAAACCCCCAATTTTTGTTGCTGCTTTGACATAGAAATGATGAAAAAAAAAAGGGGGGGCCGGGCGGTGGTGGCGCACGCCTTTAATCCCAGCACTCAGGAGGCAGAGGCAGGTGGATCTTTGTGAGTTCGAGGCCAGCCTGGTCTACAGAGTGAGTTCCAGGAAAGGCGCAAAGCTACACAGAGAAACCCTGTCTCAAACCCCCCCCCCAAAAAAAAGGTAGATTGTTGAATCTACTTTAATCCAAAAAACAACTGTTAATCTCATATTTTACATTGGTATGAATTTTAGTTTATTGACACAAATTTAAAGTCAATTTTGTTATACTTTATGTATATTTCTACTCTTGTTGAAGGTGTTATGCTTATGCAACTCATTTAAAATTATAATATATCGTTAAGAAATACAGATTAATAGTCATCTATGATAATCAAACTTATAGCCATGTTAGTTAATTTTTCTAGCTATACAAAGATATATTTCAATTATGGCATTTAAAATGGAACTTAAACTTTTCTGGATAGTGAGACATGTCTACCCCTAGTACCACCAATTACTTCAAGAGGATGTTGGGCATTGAAGAAACTTTTTATGGAGTTTGCTTACAATGTAGAGAAGGCTAGCCATTTGGGCAAGAAACTGCTCTTTCCTGGACTGCTTGACAATATGTTGTATAAACTGGACATGCAAGACCCAAAGGAAGATGACCACTGAATTTTGTTAAAATGAGGAGAGATGGTCCTTCAGGTTCTTGCTTCACAAAAGAAGCTGCCAGACGTTCTGCAGTACACAAAGGAAAACAACTGACAAACTTTGAAATTAAGCGGAATAATCCTTAAAATTTCCTGCTTCACTGGAAAGTATGCCTGAGACTCTAGGCCTGTAGGCAGAAGATAGATGACCCAACATTGCAGAGGAACTTTGGGTGACTGTCATTTCTAGAATTTTGGAAGTTTCTGACAATGCACTTTCTGTTTACTAAGATAATATTATATCCTTCTGGAGTCTTTGATGGAGTTGAAGACTAGATAGTTATAATTATATAATTATAGTTTTCCTTAGTTATGATAAAAGGTAAATTAGATATAAAATTTAGACTCACAAAAATAGGATAGATATTTTCTTTAATTTTGCCAAATATAAATCGACTAGATATTGTAACTATAATTCTTGCATGATGACTGTTTTGTTATATGTAATTTTACTATGTTAAAATAAAAGTCTTCCTTTTTGATTAGACAGCAAATAGGAAGTGCTATGTGATGGCCTTTCTGTATGCTGTGAATATGTGTTGCTACCATTGGTTAATAAAGAAGCTGCTATGGCCTATGGCAAGGCAGAATATAGCCAGGGAGGGAATCCAAGCAGAGGGACAAGGAGAAGAAAGGCAGAGTCAGAAGAGACAGGATCCAGCTGCCCAAGGAGCAACAACATGCCAGCAGACCAATAATTCCACAGCCATATGGCAATACATAGATTAATAGAAATGGGTTAATTTAATATGTAATACCTAGCAAACAATAAGCCTGAGCCATAGACTAAGTCATTTATAATTAATATAAGCCTCTGTGTGTTTACTTGGGACCAAGGAGGTCTGGGACACAGAAAAACTTCCATCTACACTGCTTCATAACTATAATTTTGCCACTGAGCCATGTCTCAGTTCCTAAGTCCATTGGAAATATGTGTTTTCTGATGGTGAGAACTGCTGCAGTATAAAGGATCATTTAATCTCATTGTTCTGTGCCTTGCATACATAATTTCATAAGGACCTTAAATATAAAAGGGATGACAACACATTTCAAACATGGTTTCCTTATTTTTTTAAATTTCCCCTCTTTATTTTAAACTCAATGATGAAGAAAGAATGACTCCAGTTGTCTACTGTGGTGGTTTAAAAGAAAATGCCCCCCAAAAGGAGTGGTACAATTAGGAGGTATGGCCTCGTTGGAGTAGGTGTGGTCTTATTGGAAGAAGTATGTCACTGTAGAGGTGGGCTTTGAGGTCTTATATATGTTCAAGGGACTCTCAGTGAGAGAAACTACTTCCTGTTGCCTGCAAACCAAGATGTAGGACACTGGGCTACCTCTCCATCACCACGTCTGCCTGTATACTGCCATATCTCACCATGATAATAGTGGACTGCACCTCTGAATTGTAGGTGAGCTGCCCGAATTAAATGTTTTCCTTTATAAGAGTTGCTGTGGTCATAGTGTCTCTTCACAGCAAAAGAAACCCTAAATAAGACATTTATGAACACTATAAAATCAGACAAATTTGTTGGAAAAGTAGCAAACTTTGAGATGGGTGTCTTTTGCTTTGCATCAATCTCTAAAAGAAATATTTGAATTTAAAAGTATCTTTTCACAATGGACATGTGTTTTTAAATTCATAATATCCAAAACTTTGCTCAAGTATAGCATTTCACTATGACAACTATTATTTGAATTAATTTTCCTTTTCAGACTATATTTAATTTTGAACCTATTCTTTGAAAAGTTCATTTTTGATTGAAAACAATTTTTTCTTACAATAAATTCTGATTATAGAATCCCTTCCCAACTATTCCCTCCTTGTCTTCAACCCCACCCAACTCCAAGCCTTCTTTAACTATCTGCCTTTAGAAAAGTTCATATGTGATACAATATATTTTGATCACTTTATCTAATTGTTCTCATTCTCCTCCACTCTCTCATGCCAACATATCCACTCTGACCTTTCCAACACATCTTTCTCCCAACTTCATGTCCTCGTTTCATTTTTTGGCAAACCAATGAGTTTAACGGATGTTGTCCATGTACAGTGTGTGAGATCATACACTGAGGCAACCACCAATGGCCACACTTCCAAAGAAAAATTGACTGACTTTTTCTTGCTCAGCATCCATTAACTGCTAATAGCTTCTCAGTTAGAATTGGAGCATGAGAAGTTCCAATTTCACATTCAATGCTGGAATTTTTAACAGGTTTAATACAAATTCAAAAAGTTTAAGATAGTGGAACTAGTTAGATGGCTCAGCAATTAGAGCACTGACAGGGGACCTGGGTTCAATTTTCAGCATCTCCATGGTGGCTACTAACCATCTGGGGAATCGCACATCATGTTCTGGCTTCCATGGACACTAGGCATGAAGGCAAAACAACCATACACATAAAATTTAAAAAGATAAAAAGTTTAAGATACTAAATTATTTTCTCTTTTATGCTAAAAGAATAAAGCAATCAGAACAATTTATTAGGTAATGATAACTGCTGAATTTTTCCAGGAAAAAATCCACTGTGAATTTGAATGAAATTCTTTTTCTTTGAGTGGAATAAACAGTAGCCTCTGCTATTAAAGCATATAAAATTTAAACTCTGGAATCTAGATATTTTGACATGTGTTCTCATGGCCTTGTTTATTGACCCTATAGTTCAAATCCAAGTAACAATTACTCCTCTTTTGCTAAATTTTTTTTTTTGGTTTTTCGAGACAGGGTTTCTCTGTGTAGCTTTGCGCCTTTCCTGGAACTCGCTTGGTAGCCCAGGCTGGCCTCGAACTTACAGAGATCCGCCTGTCTCTGCCTCCCGAGTGCTGGGATTAAAGGTGTGCGCCACCACCGCCCGGCTTGCTAAATGTTTTAATGTACTGTTTGAAGAAGACTTTTACAGGATGGGACCAGCCTCTTGCTTACATACCTCTTTGTTTTAGATGTAAAATGAGCATTACTCCCATAATTGCAAGCACTGAAGTCATGAGTAGCACTGAGCCCTTTAACAAATAAGAAAATCTCTCAGAGCAGATACCTAAAAAAAAAAAAAAAAATGTTATTATCATTTGACATTTGTATGGAGATATGCTACATTTGAAAAAAATATACCAAGAAAGCAACAGTTATTGTGGGTTGTGTGTGTGTGTGTGTGTTTTAAAGTTTTATTTTAAAATTTTTTCTTTTAATTTTTGAGGTTATAATATTATTATGTCACTTCCCCCTTCCCTTAAAGAGGAACTATTTCCAGGATAATGTGGAAATCAATATAGAGAGGAACGTCAGGGTATAAATGTAAGGGCTATTTAATGCTTTCTCCTTGTATTCATATAAGAGGGAAAGATTCAGAAGTAGAATATAAGATGACAGGAGTAAAGGGATAGCTGTTTTTAAGGTGGGGCAGGTTTGGGATTGAGACTAAGCAGAACTACAGGAAAGTAGCTAACCTTTACTCCATCTCACTTGTCATGAGAAGGCATTATTAAGAGCAAGCCCTAAGAAGGGCTAAGAGTGTGGACTGATTACTCTCTGGACACACACATTCCAGGTATTTGAAGAATAGCCTCAGGAAAGGTGCTCTCTGGAATCAGATTATCTCCCTTAGCCACTTTCAAGGACTACAGGAAACACCACCCAGGTGGGTGTCCAACTTCCGAGGATAACAATGATAACAGCCCACCTGCAAGTCTCCTGACTTAAATTCCACAAGGAGACACCGTCCAGGGTGGTGCCCAACTTCCGAGGACTAACAATGATAGCAGCCCACAGGCAAGTCTCCTGACTTAAGATAAATTCCACAAGGAGACACCGCCTTGGAGAGGTGGACGTTAAGTAACAGCTTTACACAATTTAGCTCGGACCCTCCCTTTATATACCGGGACTTCCAGGGCACAGGAGGGAGAAGAGAAAAGAGAATGGAAGAACTAGATGGGTAAGAACTTGAGAGGAACAAACTGAGATGGGGAAGAACTAGATTGAAGGGCTAGAAAAGAGGACTAGAGGAATGAGATGGAAGATGAGGAAGAGCCAAATGGGGAAGAACAAGATGAGGAAGAGCCAGATGAGAGAGAAGGAGATGGGAGAAGAGCTGATAGGGGAAAGAACTAGATAGATGAGAACCTAGAAGGGGCAGAACTAGATGAAGGAATTAAAATAGAACCTAGAGGGGACAGTAGATAAATATAGAGAAATCAGGCAAGAAAGGAGCTAGACATGAGAGCAGAATAGAAGCTATGTAGAGAGAGAACTATCACAGAATAATAAAGTGTATGAACTAAGGAGTTTCGTGTGCATAGATTCATTTCTTTTCATCAAGGATTAATTATCAGCTGGTTGTAGATTCTTTCTGGATCCTGGGAGGGGACTATCGAGGGGCTGGACCCCAATAGTCCCAGATAATTAGGTAGATATTCTTCAAATACTTCAAAGTCCTACAGAATATGGCATTTAAAATGTTGTAAGAAATTAAATTTTTCTGGACATTTGAGACATATCTGCTCCTGGCAGCACCAATCTACTTCAGAGAAGATGATGGGGATCGAAGAAACTTCGTATGGATTTTGCTTTTTTTATGGCAAAAGTTAGTCATTTGAGGCCAGAAACTGCTCTTGCCTGGGCTGCTTGACAGTATATTGTATAACCTGGACATGCAGACCCATGGGAAAATGACCACTGAACTTTGCCAAAACAGGTGACATGGTCCTTAAGGTTCCCACTTTGTCAAAGAAATTGCCAGAAATTCTACAGGTCACAAGGAGAAGCGACTGATGAACTTTTTCAGAATGGGTGGAATAGTCCTTAAAATCTGGCTTCACTAAAATGTCTGCAAGAGACTATAAGCCTATTGGCTGAAGATGGATGCCCCAGCCTTGCAGTGGAACTTTGGGTGACTGTCCAGGCAGCCAACTGTCTCTGTTATTCTAGATTTTTGGAAGTTGCTTACAATGTTGTTCCTGTTTACTTAGGGAATATTCTATCCTTCTGGGGTCTATAATGTAATTGAAGACTAGATATATTTAATTATAATTTTCCTTGGTTATGATAAAAGATAAATTAGATATGAAACTATAGACTCACAAATATAGGCTATATAATAGAGTATTTTCTTTAATTTTGCCAAATGCAAATGGACTAGATATTGTAACTATAATTCTTTCTTGATAACTATTCTATTATATGTAATTTTACTATGTTTAAGTTAAAACCTTCCTTTCTGATTAGACAGAAAATGGGAAGTACTGTGGGATGTCTGTCTGTATGCTGTGAATATGTGTTGCTATGATTGGTTAATAAAGAAGATGCTGTGGCCTATGGCAAGTCAGATTACAGCTAGGCAGAAAATCCAAGAGAAAGACGGGAAAAAGAAAGGCAGAAGTGGGAGAGATACCAGCCTGCCACCCAAGGAGCAACATGCCAGTAGACCAGTAAAGCCTCGGAATACACGGCAAAACATAGATTAATAGAAATGGGTTGGTTTAAGATATAAGGGCTAGCTAGCAAGAGGCCTATCATAGGCCATACAGTTTTTAAATAACATTAAGCCTCTGAGTGATTATTTTATAAGCATCTGCAGGGCTGCATGGCTGGGCAGGACCAAAGAAAACTTCTGAATACATCAATCCTTGATACTTAAGGGAATCTTGTCTTGAGACTGTTGAGTGTTTCCAGTGTCTCCTGTGAGGCAATCCATCCAGTATGATGTCCTTATATTGCCTCATGTTATGCAGCATGGATGGTTATATTACTGTTTCTCTAGTACTGTGAAACCTATATTGGTCCCATCTGCTCTCATATCCTGCAGTTTCACAATCCAGATTCTGAGAAACTCAGTTTTTGTTTGTGTGTTCTAAAGTCTTCCCAATTTTAAGCCATACAGATTTCAGCTGATCATAATTTTGTTGCCTTTCCTTTCCCTGATATTGAAAATCATACTTGATGCATATATTCTATCACTGTTACCTCATAATTTTCTTCCTCATCATTTTATTTTTTATAGTGATTTCTAAGTTTTTTGTTCTGAGGGAGAACTCCTCAGCAAAGATCTAACTCATTCCCTCATTCCAGTTGTGGGAAATTACACATTGACATTTTGTCATCTTCCCTTTGTTTCTCTTTTCCTGTCAAATCAAAGACTAGTGTGGAGGATAGCAACATCCTTACGTCTTTTTATATAATCATACCTCACTCATGTGAGAAAATTATTTCTGGGCAGACAGATGAGCCTCAGTTTCATGTCTTATTACTCACAGAAAAGGCATGTGCCTGCTGACAGAGCTTTCTTATAAAAGAAGAAGTGTCACTTTCAGACACTACACTATATAGTCCATCAGGCATTTGGGGTGCTTCTCAATAATCAACATGAAGCAGACCCTATTTATCAGTGAAGCATTCCACCTGATGCCATGCAAAGACAGATGTCCACACATAAGAACATCCTTCCCAAAAAATGCTCTACTCTCAGATATCTCAGTCTTGGTTTCATGATTTATAACTCATTATAGTGAACACACAACTTTTACTACATAAAAGAAGCTCATCATTCCATATCATCACATGGGTGATGTTATTAATATTGAGATTGACCTTGACCTGCACAGATGCCTTAACCTCAGACTGATCACAATTAGACAAATCAGCCTTACATTGTACATTGTATACGCTAAGCAGCAACTCCTCCCCAACATTTCCTGGGTAGACAAAAAACAAAAATTTATTCATTTGAACAGGCCACTCCCGACAGAATGAAGATTCCGTGTAAGTGATTAGTGAACAAATGAGTTTATTCGGGATTACTCACAAGATCATGGGTAGACAGTTAATTACTTGAGTCCAGATAATAAAAAATGGATACTGCTTAAATGGCTCACTTCAGCATGGGTAATGGCATACACTAGTTACATCTTTACATCTCCCTGGTCAACTTGGATGTCAATCACCATAGGTAAAAGGTGTTTCAACTTGATGAAAGTACAGGCAGAACCAGCTTTTGTAAACAGTATTGTGAGAAACTCTACCAGCAGAAGCAGAGAATATAGGACCAAGAAGTGGGTAAGATCCTACACAACATGTGACTGGAGTGTTTAGGATTTCCTTGGCAGACTGGCTTGGGAAGCAATGACTAAATAACTTTAGCTACTTCCCCTTCTTCTACTTTCGTTCCACCACACAAACCTACTTACCATATATGAGATATTGCTGAACACAGTATGTCACAAGGAAGGCTATCAGCACGGATGCTATCATACTCATAATCCACATCCAAACACATTTCCATGAAAATAGTTCACCTGAAACATGAGTCACAAATCTTATCACTGAGAAAACTTGGCTTGTACATACCTAGTTAGCGATGGTGACTCATCTGAAGCTTGTTACAATTTAAGAGAATACCACCCTGGAATATTAGGCCTACACAGGTGTGGAAAAGCAGTTATGATGGATTGGGTAAAGATCCTGCCGTGATACAGATACAGAGATATAGAACAGCATAATAATATGGTTGCACAATAGGTAAAAATGAGACTAATAAGAAAGGAAGCAAAGTTAAACTGGTAGGGAAACAGTGACCTCCAGGTGAGTGAGGCAGGCAGGTTGTATGCTTGGGGGTGGTTATCAAGGTAATGCTTATGAGGAAGTGAGATTTGAATGTAGAATTGAAGGAGATGAGGAAAGTTAGTTGAATTTACATTATGCTGGAAGAAGAAACACCTAGAGGAAAAATCTGAAGCTGAGCTCATCTACATGGATGTATAAATAGATGAGATGGAGAAGGAGAACATTAGGAGGTGAGAGTATGAAGGTAACAGGGGCAACAGATAACTCAAAAAATTGGGAGATAGTTATCTATAACTAAAAAAGGGAGCAATTTCAGGGTATTTAACACAGATGATATTTTTAAGTAATTCATCCTATGTTCAGGATATACCATCATATACTAGATAAAAAAAGGAGAGTTTTAGGATGCTATTTCTAAATCATAATCTATAATTCAGACTTATATAGTGGTGAGAAGTGATGAAGGAGGATCCAATTATTAATCTGATTATTTTTTCTCTGATTCATTCTTTTCTGAATTGCTGGATTCCTAATTTCATTTTAAATTCTTGATTCCAGGTCTATACCAAATATAGAGTCACCCCTCACCAAACCCCTTATAGATAGGAACCTTCTTGATATGAAGAATATTCAGTGTGCTGTTCAAAACCTCTCAACTCTAGTTTTGTCTGTTCATGTCTGTATAATCTCAAGGCCTATATTGTCACTGTGAGGACATCCTTAGACTTGTTCTATAAATGTGACCAGAGTGAAATTAAATTGTCTTTTTTTGTTTTATCATCAGGCTTTACACACATTTTTCTTTTTAAAATATGTGACTAAATCTGTGTTATTGGAACCACCACAGTCTGAGACCCTGAGTCAGACATCTGTCTTGGGACTCCAGTAATAATGAGACTCTGGTATATTTTAACAGTATACCTAGTATTATTTCTACATACATGTGAATGTGATAGAAAATGGAAGCCACAGGTGACTTTAGTGATTTAGTTCTGAGAAACTGAAAATATGAAATGCTACTTCAGAGCACTAAATTAAGCACACTTTAGAGTAACCATGAGTTTAGTTCTTTAGTTTATTGTGCTCATTTTATATTTATTAAACTTTTGGGTTGACTTATAAGTTTTCAGATGAGAGCAGAAGGAGGGAGGAAGAGTGAGAGTTCTGGTGTTACTTGAAGCTATGAGATAAAAGGAAGTCAGAAGAGAGCAAGGCCTCAAAAGCTATGCCGTGGAACCCTGGATGGCAATATGCCAATTAGTTTTGTTGACTTCACGCAAACTAGAGTCATCTGGGAAGAAGACACCCTAATTAATGAATTCCATCCATCTGATTGGACTTAGGCCATGAGTGCAGGCATTTTCTTGATAGATGATTGATGTGGTAGGACCCTGGTCCCTGGAGGTGAGTGGTGCCCTCCTTCATCAGGTGTTCCTGGGTTTTATAGGAAAGCAGAGAAAGCCATTGTGAACAAGCCAGTGAAAAGTGTTCCTCTGTGGTCTCTACTTTAGTTCCTGCCTCCAAGTTTCTTTTGAGCTCCTGCTCTGGCTTCCCTTGATGAAACACTAAGATGTAGAAACGTAATCCAAATAGACTCTTCTCCCACTCCAATTTGTTTATGAACAGGATGTTTTATTACAGTGACAGAAAAGGAATCTACAATATTCAAGGCTATAGACTGAGAAAATAAACACATCAGAGAGAGTAAGACAGACGACAAACTAGATGATGAGTAAGGCCAAGAGAGTGCAAGCCCTTAAGAACCAAATCAAGGAAGAGGTGATACATAAATATGTGCACCATTGGACATCACTGAAGAACAAACACACATTTTACCTGATAGGACAATACTTATGCTTTCTTCTTGGTGAGTTAGACAGTTTTGAAAATAGCAAGTGACATTCCTGTGGGAATTGGCTTCAATAAAAAGGGCCATTGTCATGTTGAACAATTTGTTTCCATCCTGTGAATGTGATTTTGATGTTGCTGGAATGATTTCTCCTTTGCTGTTTCTCCATTCCATATGAGGCTGTGGGAACCAACCTCCCGAATGACACTCCAACATCACACCTTTGGTATTAGGGGAATGCATAAGAATCTGTATGTCTGAGCTCGTGACTGGTTGACAACAAAAGAGGAAAACAATATTGTTAGGTATAAATGGAAGAGGAAATGATGGAAAAGTAGAAGCTCCTTTTGGCTTTAATCCCAGTTTCAAAAGATACATTAATAATAAAAACTATACATTTCTGGTTGCCTTGTGAAAATGGCAAGAGCCAGATGGAAAGGCTATAGTTCACAGTCAGCAATCTGTCCAAAGTAAGGCAGCCAAGAAAAGGCCTATTTCACTTGTTTATTAATTTATTTAAAACATATTTTTAGGTTATTTGCCGAGTCTAAGAAATTAATCTACGTCTTTGGATTATGGTGAACAAAAATCAAGATTTTGAACCTTATAGAATTTATAATTTAATTTTTTCTTTCATCATAGTCACTAGTTATTTTTGAACCATTGTAAATAGATTATAAAAATGAATTTCATTATAGCACAACTGTGGAACTCTACTTGAATCATTGTGTATTTCTATAACAGGTAATTTTATAATTTGTGAACATTTGCAAGTAAAGCTATTTGGAGAAAAGGATATACTGTGTGGCACAAGGTAGCTCCCATTGCCACTAAAACCAATGAAGGGATGATAGAAGAGTGGGAAAGATGGAGGAGCAAAGTATTTGTTTGTTATTTTGCTTTTCTTGTTATTGTTTTTTCAATTAATATTTTATTTCTTTATTTTTTTTTAATTTTCCTTTGCAGGGGTAGGGGTGGGGTGCTAGCTACAAGGGTAAAGGGCCAATACAAAGGGACTGGGTGGTGAGTAAGATTGAGGTGGATGATGTGAAATTCCCAAAGAATCAGGAAAAATTATATTAAAAATATGTTTAATATAAAATAGGTAATACATTAATAGTGTGAAAAGTACATATTAATTTAGAGAAAATTAACATGTATGAAAATTTTCAGCATATTTTATGAGGCCCAAAACTTGCCTAATGCATAGGGCAAAAGAAAATGAATGGAGATTTAAAGCACTGTACCAAAGCTGCTCTGTCTAGTAAAGTGTCCCTGGAACAACAAAAATGTTATATATCAGTGCTAACACAGTTACATTTTGCCCCATTAGACTACTGGAAATGACAATGATTAGCTTTTTGTCACATTAGACCACTAAACATTGCAATGAGCTACATTGTATAATTCTGCTCTACACTACAGAGGTGTCACCTAACAGCCAATGAAGATTATTCATCTGAGTCTAGAGTCCTACATGTATGTGCACACATTTATAGAATTTTTCAGTTTCTTTTAAACCTAACCTTCTCTCCTTTTATTTTTCATCCAAAATAATCCAGTAAGGAAAGTAGCATAAATGCTATATATTTGCCTTTATTTCATATATAATATTATATGTGAGGATAGCGATGATTGTAGCTAAATCTTTTGAAAAAGATTTAGGAAAATTAATCAAGTACTGAGTAGTCAGTGCATTGATTTGGAGAGAAATGGAAATAAGTATTATTAGTAAAAAGAATATTTTTCTTTCTTTCATTAAAAATTTTCACACAATATTTTTTGATTATGTTTTTTCCCTGAAATTCCTCCCATGTCCTCTCTACCTCCATACTCACCCAACTTTATAGTAAGAAGCATGTTTTAAAATTTTAGTTCATTTGGAAAATTACTAAAGTGTTGATAGAGATATTTGAAAGGGTAATAAAACAACCTAAAAGGAAACTGATTATATGTTAGAAATCTAACAATGTATATAGGAATAATAAGAAAGTATTTACTAATAGAACTACTCTGCACTGTAGTAATTTTCATTTCTTTTTAATTTTTATTTTGCAATACAATTCAGTTCTACATATCAGCCACAGATTCCCTTGTTCTCCCCCCTCCCGCCCCCCTCACCTTCCCCCCAGCCCGCCCCCCATTCCCATCTCCTCCAGGGCAAAGCCTTCCCCACAGACTGAGATCAACCTGGTAGACTCAGTCCAGGTAGGTCCAGTCCCCTCGTCCCAGGCCGAGCCAAGGGACCCTGCATAGGCCCCAGGTTTCAAACAGCCAACTCATGCAATGAGCACAGGACCCGGTCCCACTGCCTGGATGCCTCCCAAACAGATCAGGCCAATCAACTGTCTCACCCACTCAGAGGGCCTGATCCAGTTGGTGACTCCTCAGCCATTGGTTCATATTTCATGTGTTTCCGTTCATTTGGCTATTTGTCTCTGTGCTTTATCCAACCTTGGTCTCAACAATTCTCACTCATATAAACCCTCCTCATTCTCTCTAATTGGATTCCCAGAGATCCACCCGGGGCCTAGTCATGGATCTCTGCATCCAGATCCCTCAGTAGTTGGATGAGGTTTCTAGCATGACAATTAGGGTGTCTGGCCATCCCATCACCAGAGTAGGTCAGTTCGGACTGTCTCTCGACCATTGCCAGCAGTCTGATGTGGGGGTATCTTTGTGGATTTCTGTGGGCCTCTCTAGCACTTTGCTTCTTCCTATTCTCATGTGGTCTTCATTTACCATGGTCTCCTATTCCTTGTTCTCCCTCTCTGTTGTTGATCTAGCTGGGATCGCCCGCTCCCCCAAGCTCTCTTTCCCTCAACCCTCGCCCTTCACTACTCCCACTCATGTCCAGGCTGTTCATGTAGATCTCATTCCGTTTCTCTGTCATTGGGCGATCCCCGTGTAAAATAGAACACCAGTAGCACAGACACTGAAAGAAACAATCAATCAATGGGACCTCTTGAAACTGAGAAGCTTTTGTAGAGCAAAGGATACGGTCAACAAGGCAAAGCGACAGCCTACAGAATGGGAAAAGATCTTCACCAACCTCACATCTGACAGAGGACTGACATCCAGAATATATAAGGAACTCAAGAAATTAGACATCAAAATACCCAACAGTCCAATTAAGAAATGGGCTATAGAACTAAACAGAGAATTCTCAACAGAGGAAACTCAAATGGCTGAAAGACATTTAAGGAATTGCTCAACATCCCTAATCATCAAGGAAATGCAAATTAAAACAACTCTGAGATACCACCTTACGCCTGTCAGAATGGCTAAGATCAAAAACACTGAAGACACCTTATGCTGGAGAGGATGTGGAGCTAGGAAACTCTCCTCCACTGCTGGTGGGAATGCAAGCTTGTACAACCACTTTGGAAATCAATATGGCACTTTCTTAGAAAATTGGGAATCCATCTCCCCCAAGATCCAGCTATACCACTCTTGGGCATATATCCAAGGAATGCTCAACCACACCACAAGAGCACTTGTTCAGCTATGTTCATATCAGCATTGTTTGTAATAGCCAAAACATGGAAACAGCCTAGATGCCCTTCAACTGAAGAATGGATAAACAAAATGTGGTACATATACACAATGGAATGCTACTCAGCAGAGAAAAACAATGACATCATGAGGTTTGCAGACAAATGGATGGATCTAGAAAAAATCATCCTGAGTGAGGTATCCCAGACTCAGAAAGACAAACATGGTATGTACTCACTCATAGGAGGATACTAGATATGGAACAAGGATGACTGGACTGCTACTCACATCACCAGGGAGGCTACCTGGAAAACAGGACCCCAAGAAAGACACGGGGATCGCCCAATGACAGAGTAATTTTCATTTTTGATCTTCCATGACATCCAAATAAAAAAACTAATAGTAAAGAAGTCATTTTGCTAACCAAACCATGCAAAAAGAATCAAGCACTGATAGTTTTCCAACCACTCAACCCTACATAGGCTTTGAATTATGGGTACACAACAGTCTCAGATAGGAATCCATGTCTACCTGTGACCTTGACCTCTGTGATGTGCTCTTCATAAAATTCACCATCTTTGAAGAAGCAGCGGTATGGCCCATCATCATCAACAGTCACATTGAAGATCCTGAGGGTCACTTTCCCCTTCCCAATGGCGTCTTTCAGGAGTTCAGTCCTCTCCACATACTTGGAGATAGTTTCTCTATGCAGGTCTTTACCATCCCTGTACAGGTACACTGGCTGTGTATAATGGTTCCTGAACCAGCGAATCTCCATGTGCTGTGCATGTTGTGGTGGAGACAACTGACAACTGATTTCCAAAGTTCCACCCAATGAAGTCAAGACTGGCCTAGTCAATCCAGTCACTATGAATTTTTCTGTGAAGGAGAAACCAAAAGACAAGAGTGTAAATGAGTAAACATATTCACACCTTTTGTTAAAGTCATTCTCTCTGTTTTTCCCTCTTCTATCTTCTGCCCCCTCAAGCATATATACATACTTGACTTAAGATCACTTTGTTTAACCTGAAGGTATTTTAATTACTAATTACTTAATAGGTACTAAAGCAAAAAGTGTTACTACAAATGGTTTAAAACAATTTTAAGGAACTATTGGAGATGTTGAGTCACTTCACGACAGGCTTGATTCAAGATAAATCAAGGCAATGTGCAAGTCTGGGTCAGGGAAAATTACAATATGAGTAAATTATGTCATACAGTGGAAATTTTGCTGAACTCGGGCTCCAGGGACAGTAGAGAATGAAAAGCCAGTATGTCTTGTGATGCATGCAAGAGGTTTGTAGATGAGAGTGTGACAGGCACTTTGTCTTAAATCCTCCACTTTTTATATGATACAGATGATGGACTACCACCTCCCTTGGTCTGGTGTATTCAATAACAGGCCTGCATTTTATGATATAGTTTTAATATTTTCATGTGCCCTGCTATTCCTGATCCACACTGATAACTTAATAGATATTAGTTTCTTTATTTGTATGATTAAGCTATTTGTAATTTTGTTCCTCATGATTCATACTAGATTGGTAATGATACTTTACTTGCACAAATGTACACAGTTATTCTGACTCAGCATGTGCATTCAAAATTTAACAAACTGTTGCACTGTGAAATGGAGTCACTCAGGGCAATACTCAGCTTGAAAGCTACTGTTTCACATGATGTAGAGTAAAGTAGAGCAGGGAATAGCCTGGACTCTACAGTAAATAAAGATGAAAATTAGCTCAATATTGTAACATTAGAATATTTTGAATCAAAACAACAATAAGCCATCAACCAGTTACTAGAATAGCTGAAATCTAAAACATTGACAACTCAAAATGATGGGAAAAGATGAAGAAAATATGATTGTTATTTATTGTTGGCAGCAATGCAGAATGATTCAGACACTATGGAAGACAGTTTGACACTCTCTAACAGTGCTAAATGTGGGCTTATAATAATTTCTTTCCATAATCATGATTCTGTATGTAATCCAAATGAGTTATAAAGTACCTATATGTTGAAATTTATACACAAATGCAAATAACTTCTTTATTCTCAGTTGCTAAAAAAAATGGAGCAATCAAAATGTCCATTAATAGGTGAGTGAAGAATCCAACTCTGGTACACTCATACAATGAAATATTATAAAATTAATAAAAGAACTTGTGCAACAGTGACACAAATGTTAGAGCAGTAACCAACCAATTTTGGTGGGATTTAAGGCCCACTCCATCCTACAGAAACCATACCTGACACTCCTAAAGTGTCCAGAACCTGATACAGATATGTTCCTTAGGGAGAAACATAATATTACTATTCTGTGAAAGGGATATAGAGATAAAATGACTCCTAATGACATACTGCTATACCCTTAGATCAATGCCTATCTCAACCCTTATCAGAGAAGTTTCTTCTTGCAGTAAATGGGAATCAACACATAGACCCACAGTTGAATGATATGGAGAAAGTGAGAGACTTTGGAATGCTCAATGCTAAATGAGATGTCTTCATCAAACCACTCTCCCTTAAGGTTCAGGGAACTATGCAGAAGAGTGTAAAAGCCAGAAGTGATGGATGACTGCAAGGAACAACATCTTTCAGATGCAACAGGACTGATTCATGTGAACTCACAGAGACTATAGCAGCACACACAAAACCTGCACAGGTTTAAGGCAGATAGAGTCCAGGCACAGAGAAGGGGAAGTGGAATGAGGTCTCACCACTAACAAAAGCTATCTGCAGTCGATATTCACTACCAAAGAAAAAATAAGTTTTATCCAGTGGAATCTCACTGGGTATAGTAACCACATTCCAGCACAGGCCCAAGCCCAGGAGTATTGGTCAATCTAAAACTGATGTAAGGGAATTTTGGAGGACCTTTTTTTTTTCCTTTTTATTGAATATTTTTCCCTTATCTGTCTTTTGCTTGTTTGTTTTGATCTTTTGTTTTTGTGTTTCTTTATTTGTTTTCATTTTGTTTCTTGGTTTATGGTTCTAGATAAAGAGAGAGCAAGAGATTGAGAGAGAAATACAGAAATATAACAAAAGAGAAAGCAAGTGGGAGAGTGAAAAAGGGAAAGACAGAGACAGAGAGAAAGACACACAGAGAGAGATTAAAAAGTTGTGTGGGTAAAGAAGATTTGGAAGAAAAAGGGTAGAGAAATATGACCAAAGTAGATTTATTAAATTTTGTTTTAAAATATAATTTTTAAATAGGAATGAGTTACATGAATGAACTTTAATCTTTGGAAGTGAAAAAATCAGTTTAAAATGAACATATCTTGTATGATACTAGCTATGTTGCATTCTAGAAAACAGCGGCACAGATGCAGAACAAAGAGCTTTAACCTTTTGTCTTGGGGGAGGGAAAGAGGGACAAATGGGTATAGCTTAGAGAAATCTTAGGATGATGAAGATTTTATGCATGATAATGAAATGGTAGATATATGACATTATGCCTATGCACAATAAATATCAGGATTTTAGGGTCTGATCATGGAAAAAGTTAAAACCACAAGGTGAAAGTAGCACACAAAACTCTTCTGTTTGGGAAGCACTTTAGCAGCTTCACAGGAGATAGCTCTCAGAGCTGAGACACCAGGACAGTCATCCAGAAAGAAAGAAGGACCAACTCCCATAGTTTGATAGGTGTGTGTGTCTGTCTGCCTGTCCTCTCAACAACACAGAAGGGAGTCCCTGGTCAGAGAACTATGAAGAGTGTCAGCAGTTTCAGTGTCTTTGATTTGTTCATTTCACAATAACAGAGTTCATCTTGTCTTTGTCTAGCATGTGTTAGGAGCAACCTACACAGCATCCAAATCAGGAAGTCAATAAATGAGTAAAAACAAATTACTTGTAACATATTGAAAACAATTAGCAAAGGTATAAATTTGACATTGATGAGCTTTTGAATTAATGGGTCTCACTTTGAGGCAAACAACATAAGGTCAATGAGCAAATGTTATCTTCATCTCATTAATATAACAAGGTATTAAAATTCAGTAGTACAATGCTGTGGATATCGTTCTGTATAAATAAAACACTGATTGGCCAGTGGCCAGGCAGGAAGTATAGGTGGGACAAGGAGAGAGGAAAATTCTGGGAAGTGGAAGGCTGAGTCAGAGAGACACTGCCAGCTGCTACCAGGACAAGCAGCATGTGAAGATGCTGGTAAGCCACAAGCCACATGGCAAGGTATAGATTTATAGAAATGGGTTAATTTAAGATATAAGAACAGTTAACAAAAAGCCTGCTATGGCCATACAGTTTGTAAACAATACAAGCGTCTGTGTGTTTATTTTATAAGTGGGCTGTCAGACTGCTGGGGCTTGGTGGGACCCTGAAAGAACTCTCCAACTACATTACAACATGAGTGAACACTAATAAAAATTGAATTTTAATTAGTAATAATTTGTCCACAGTTGTTCAGGTCTAATAAATGTACTATACTAAGTCAAGATGCTAAACAGTAGGAGGGAACCTGTGTTAGAGAAAATAAAAGTATGGCTACTTGCTTATTCTATTCATCTGATTCATAGATTTTCAATAAGAACAAAGTGCTCAAGAGAATAAAGTTTATTAAAAATTTAAAAAGTATTGTTTTATTTTATTTTTATGAGTATTTGCCTGCATGTATATATATAAACCATATGTATGTCTGATGCCAATAGAGTCCAGGTGAAGGCATTAGATCTCTTGTAAGTGGATTCACAGATGGTTTTGAGCTATTGTGTGGGTGCTGGGAATCGAAACAGGTCCTCTGGAGGAACAGCAGGTGCTCTAATAGATGAACTGTCTTTCTAGCCCAAAGTTTATTAAAACTTAAAAGTCATCATCTTTTATAATAGCCAGATGATAAGTCCCTATTGTTAGAGACATAAAACATATTGATTGAAGGGCAAAGAGAAATCAAACTGGAACTGACATAGAAACTTTCTCCTAGGTGGATAGCTTCCACAGTGATGGTATTTCTATGGAAGTCTTTGTGGAAAAAAATTATCAATGAACTTACCCAACAGTGGACTCTGCATGTGTCAGTACTGAGTCAAGCAAGATGCACCTACCTGTGCAATAATGACATGATTGTTTATGGGCATAACCAATAATTTTCCTATTATGTATGAAGCCTGTACCACAAGAGAGAATACAATGCCTGGAACTGTAAATCTGGTCAAAAGTCCATGGCTGGGAGGGTCACAGGTCAAAGACAAATTACTACCATTGTTTTGTTAAATGGAATTGTATCAACTGCTACTACATATTTTTACAGTTATAATCATAAGTTAATGCTGCTTTCAGTCTTGGTTAGAGAAGCATATTTTTGCAGTGGGCAACACTCAATTAAGGAGATTATAACTGGCAAGTATGATGAGAATAAGTGACTGTTTCGTGATCAACCCAAAATAAAGCATTTATATTAATGCTCTTGAGGGTTAGGGAACATAGTGGAATGGTAGAAGCAGAAAGAATGGATGTAAGAGCTGAAGGATGGGGAGGAGTGTTATAAGATGCTATATTCTGGGCACAGCATGGCTGCTGCACTCATGAATTACAGTAGCTGTTATCACCAGCAGGAGAACTGCACAAGGTCAAGACAGTCAATATTTCAATTCATGAAGCCCTACCACTAACTGTAGAAACTTATTAGCAAGTGATGGCTGCTGGGGAAGGGTGACTCATTTTTTTGATAGGGTGTGGCTGTTAGCAGGTTGCCCATTCTACAGTGAGTGGAAGGTCTCACAAACATGTGCATGCAGATGGCAATAATTGGACTCAGATAAAAAGAAAACATAATGAAGGAGGGGAAAGTATTTAAGTGATCTGAAGGGAGCTATCTGAGTCGAAATTCCAGTTGCATTCAAGGCCTGCTCTGTAGGAGGGATTTCAAGCCTGATACTGTAAATTTGGCCAAATATATGGAGAGGCCAAGTGTCCTAGGACTAACTTAATACTCTTGTTTAGCTAAATTGATGATGTCGTGTCAAATTGATTCCTAAACATCTAAGAGAAATGCATTAAACAATGTACCTAAACTACCTCCCTAAATTCAGGCAATGTTGTAGAAGAAGAGATAGAAAAAATGTAATAACTAGAAGACAAAGAGAAGAGTGATGAAACGTTATTGTCTGGGTTCAGCTTAATCATAGCAATCATGGATACACAGCAGCTGAGTTTGCCTACTCTGGGCCTATAGAAGACTAGATCTGTCAACTGCTGGTCATGGGTATGGGAAGGACTCATGTAGCTCTTCCCCCACCTCCCCTCCACTGAACTGTTGGTTATTGAAAGATTTGGGGTGGAAAGGGTGTTATCTTCAGATGTGTACACATTGGTGAGATCACTCTGATTAAATTCAGTAGGTCAAAAACAAGACAAAACATACAAACAAACACCTGAAACATAAAATACAAACATGGGAAAGTGACCTGTAAGAAAGATGGGGAATTGACAAGGATAGGAGGAAGACAAGAAAAGGTGGGATTGAGTAGCCAGAATGCATTATAGACATGTACAAAATTGTTAGAGAACAAATTTAATGAATAGAAAAAGCAAGGAACATATGACTACTAATGAAAAGAAAATAAGGATTTAGATCATCATCAACTCTTCAGATAAAAAGTAACAATTTTTGAAAGATATTCACCTTTAACCACTAATATAAACGTGAAGTATAATAAATATTAGATTTTGTTTCCCACCTGAAAACTAAGAAAAAAAATCCATTTGTCTCAGTCACCGAATCCCTTAGAAATTACCTGGAACCCACCTGCAAGAGAATCAGTGAGGAGATCTTCACTCTCTCTCCTTTTCTCCAATTCCAATCTCCCAGGCTCACCCTCAGCTCTGTATCAGACCACCTACTGTGGTATTCCTTCTTCCCTGTCCCAATCCCCAGTGGATCATGAAGATCTTCTTCTACAGCCTACCTCCATTACACCATTCTTTTATCTCAACTGCCAACTCCCAAAGGTACTCCCTAGAAACACAATGGGGATGATGGCAAGGAAATCATGTAGGCAATATATTCACTCTCCCTCCTGAATTCTAATTCCAATCTCCCAGTCCTATCTTCAGCTCTGTAGAAGACACCTGATACAGAAGGGGGGGGAGCTCTGTGGTGATCCTGGCTGGTAACACATTCAACTTTACTCACTCCACTGGACACTTTCAACCTCCCCTTCTAGTCCATTCCATTCCTTAGTGTCAGCTCCTAGTACCTAGAAACACTTTCTACATCAGAACCCTATTTACCACATCTGGAGGGATTTCAGAAGCATTCCCAAACCCTACTCACAGCCACCACTCTCTCCTAAGAAGTAGAGAGGGCAACAGAGACCAAGGAATGGAACACCCACTGAACAAAGACAAAACCAGATATCAGCATCTAGAGTTACAGTCATCCCAAATCCAGATGCCTAGACACCAGCATAAAACACAATAAATAACAGCAAAGACAATACGTCTCAAGTAGAGCCCAGTGACCCTACTACATAATGTAGATGAAATTCTAAACAATCTTAGTAAATAAGAAACACAGAGCCAAATACAGGGGTAATAGCTGAAGAGATCAGAGAATTAGCAAAGAGCCACTGACTACCCTTACATAGGTCCTGAGAAATGACATATGGCTGAAACACAAGAAAAGAACTTCAAAATAGCTATTATGAATATGTTGAGGTTCTTCAATGGAGAAATGAAGAAATCTATTCATGAAATAAATGAAAACACAAACAGTGAAATGAAATGAAGAAAACATTTCAAGACATGAAAGTGGAAATAGAATAAATAAACATCTAAACTGAAGAAAACTAGAAGTGAAAAATTTAGGAACTTGAACAACAACCTCAGAGGCAAAACTCACCAACAGAACACAAGAAATAGAAGAAAGAATCTCAGGCATTGAAGACAAGATAGAAGAAATGGAAACCTATGTAGGGGTAGTTGTTTGTGCTTCACTTCTGAAACACTGCCTCTAGCAGACAGCAGGTAGACTCAAGTAGACTCATCTAGAACACAGTGTAATAAGATCAGTCTCAAATTGTGCTAAATGCTCATCATTAGCCAGTTCTGATGGAGCAGGCTGGTAGGATTTGTTGAAGGAGGCAGAGGCAAGAGGATCTGGAGTTTGAGGCCAGCCTGTGAAATCAGTTGTTAGACTTGACACACGCTATAGTTCATCTTTCTTCTTGATGGTGTAGGAGTTGGAGGAACCCTTGGCAGCATTGATGAGCTCATCTGCAAGGCATTCAGCAATGGTCTTGTGGTTCTGGAAAGAAGCCTCAGGAGATCCTGTGCACAGCAGCCTGATGGCCTGATTTACAAGGTGCAGTGGCGACACATCCACAGCCTGCTGTCTCTGTCCCAGCTCAGGGGGAGGTTTGGGGTAGTTGTCTGTGCTTCACCCTTGAAGCACCACCTCTAGTAGGCAGCAGGTAGGCTGAAGCACAGACAACTACCTCTATATCCCTGGGTCAAAGAAAATATCGAATCCAATAAAATTCAGGCACAAAGCATCCATGAAATTTGGGACATTATGAAAAAATCAAATCAAAGAATAATAGCAAGAGAAGGAAAGGAAACTCAGGTCAAAGGCACAGAAAACATTTTCAACACAATTATAGAAGAAAATTTCCTTAACCTAAAGAAACAGAGGGCTATCAAGGTACAAAGGTATACAGAACACAAAATAGACTGAACCAGAAAAGAAATTCCCCACAGCACATAATAAAGGACAAAATATACAGATAAAGATGCAAATATGAAGATATGAAGTTAAAATACTTTTTCCAGATAATATGATGGTACACATAGAGAACTTAAAAATACAAACAGGAAACTCCTTAGAGTTGATAAACACTCTCAGTAAAGTAGGTGGATCCAAAATTAACTCACAAAAATTAGCAGTTATTTACAAATAACAAATAGACTGAGAAAGAAATCATGGAAACAACACCTTTCATGGTAGCCTCAAATTATATGAAATATCTTGTGGTAACTCTAACCAATCAAATGAAAGTCTTATATAATTAAAAATATTAAGACATTGAAGAAAGACACCAAAGAAGATATCAGAAGATGAAAAGATCTCCCATGTACATGGATTGGTAGAATTAACATAGTAAAAGTGGTCATCCTACCAAAAGCAACCTATAGATTAAATGAAATACCCAACAGAATTCCAAAACCCCTTGACATGGATCTTGAAGGACAATTTTCAGGTACATATGGAAACACAAAACCCAGGATACTTAAAACACTCTTGAATAATAACAGAACTGCTGGAGGCATCACCATTCGCCATCCCAAATTGTATGGCAGAGATATAGTCATAAAAACAGTGTGGTATTGAAACAAAACCCGACACAATTGTCATTGGAATCAAACTGAAGACTCAGACATAAGTAGTTCACACACCTATGGACACCTGTTTTTATGAGAAAAAAGCCATAAATACACATTGAAAAAAAGACAGCATCTTTAACAAACAGTACTGATCAAACTGTATGGTTGTATGTAAAAATAATGAAAATAGATCCATACTTATCACTAAGCACAAAACTTAACTCTGAATGTATCAAGGATATTAACATAAGTACAGATACATTGAGTCTGATAGATGAGACAGTGAGGATTAGTCTTGAACTCAGCACAGGAAAAAGACTTTCTGAATAGAACACCATTAGCACAGCGACTAAGAACAACAAAGAAATGGGACCTCATGAAACTGAAAAACTATGCAAGCAAAAGAAAGTATCATTTGAACAAAGATTTTTGCCAGCTACACATTTGATAGAGGGCTAATATATAAAATACATAAACAATGTAAAAATCTAGGCATCAAGAAAATAAATAACCCAACCAAAAATGGGGTAAAGATCTATATAGAGAATTCTCAAAGAGAACACTGAAATGACTGTGAAACACTTAAAGAAATGTTCACCATAATTAGCCACCATGAAAATGCAAACTAAAATTGCTTTGAGATTTCATCTTATACCCTTTAGTTACACTTGTCAATAAAAGAAATGACAGCTCATGCTGGCGAGATGTGAAGTGAGAGGTACAACCATACACTGCTAGTGGGAATTCAAAATTGTATAGTCACGAAAGAAATCAGTGTGGTCATTTCTCAGAAAGCTGAGAATAGATCTACCTGAAGATCTAGCTATTCTACTCTTGAGCATATACCCAAAGGATGCTTTATCCTAACTACAAAGACACTTGCTCAATCATATTAATTGCACCTTTATTCGTTATATTAAAAAATTGAAAAGAGCCTAGATGTTTTTCAATGGATGAATAGATAAAGAAAATGTTGTACATCTATACAGTGGAATATTATTATTCATCCATTTAAAAATGTGAAATGAAGTTCACAGGTTAATGGATGGAGCTAGAAAGAAAAATCATTCTGAGTGAGGTAATCCAGACCAAGAATGATAAATATAGTATGAATTGACTTATATGTAGATTTTAGCTTTAAGTCATCAATAAGAAAGCTACAATCTATATAACTACAGAGGTTAGGTATAAACTAAGGGGTGAGAAGGGATGGACTTTCCTAAGAAGGGAAAATAAATGTGTAGCTGTGGGTGGACAGTGATGTAATTGGAGGACCAAAAGGGGATGGTGAGTGAAAAGGAAGGAAATGGAAGGAAATACAGAGACAGTCAAAACTGAAGCGCATTTCTGGGGCCATATGGAAACTCAGAAAAGTAGGAGATTACTAAAGTTGTTTCATACATATATGAAGGCAATCCAAATGAAATCACCCAATAATGGGGGAGACAAAGCCACAACTGGATATCTCTTGTCACCAAAGGAAACTTTCAGTACCAGGAATGAGTCTAATTCAGGTGAAACCCAAGTAAATGTGCATCAGTGAAATTTGTCATTGGAAAATCAGCTTTTGCTAGAATATTCTACATCTATTATATCATTCATTGTCTAAATCTTTTCTTTTAAATGTCTTCAATTAATCTGTACTTATTTGTGGTTTGCACAGATGTCCCTGCAAATCTCATTATCCTAACCCATTTCATCTTCCCTCATCTCGCCTCTCCCCCGCCCCCACCGCGCTCTATTCTTAGCTTTGATGCATTTTAATGTGTATCTTTTGTACCAGTTCCTCAGTGTAAAGGTGATATGCAAGTCCTGTAAATTCAGTCCTCAAGGCAAGTATTCTATCTCTTTCATTGCACTTCCTTCCTGGAAGCTGAAACAAACCCAAGTAAAGATTATTTGCTGATTAGGCATAATTACTTGCTCCTCTACGCTGGATACTCTTGTGATTGTCTTCAACTCATTGCTACACTCAAACTTTAGGGACAATGATTTCAATGCTCTGTTCTTTGTACCATACCTTGATTTTTCTGGCATGCTTGACATTGCTAAGACTCATTAGAGCAAGTGAGAGTCATACCTGAACTCAGTGCCACTGTCTGAAGGAGGTACAAGACAACACAGTGTGTGACAAGAAGTACTCCTGTAGCTCCCATTACACCTGTGATGAAACATATTAGATGAAAGTATAGATTAGATTTATTTTAACTGTCCATTCAATTCCCAATATCTCTATAACCCTAATATCTTGCCTGATGTGTGTATGATATATATGAAAAATCTATTACATTTGACTCCTGGATCAAAGGCCAAAATACTAAGTAACTTATTTTAAGAAAAATCTGAATGTTTATGATATATCCTTCTTGAATTTTGAATGAATAAAATAAAATGACATACATATATGTCAAATGTGTTTCACAATCTTTTTCTGAAATTATTGTGTGTGTGTGTGTGTGTGTGTGTGTGTGTGTGTGTGTGTGTGTGTTTTACCTGCATATATATATGGACGATTTGTATTCCTGGTGCCTACTGAGGTCAGAAGAGGTTGTTTTATCTCCTAGAACTGGAGTTAACCATGCTTGTGAACCAGCATATGGATGCCAGAACTAAACCTAGGTCCTCTGAAAGAGCAAAAAGTACTCTTAACTACTGATCCATTTCTCCATCTGTCTTTTTTATATATTTTATTAATATATACTATCATACACAATGCATGTCATTATGACATTTTTATACATGTTTGTACTTTGTATTCACTGCCATTGCCCTCTCTTATGCCCTCCTAGTCCCACTAATCTTCCTCTTTCCAAATATTTTCCCTTATACTTTCATGTCTTTTTAATTTTTAGGATAATCCTTTGAGTTTAATTAGGATATTTTACAGGAGCATGGTAAAGTTCTGTTTACAGGAACATGGATCACCAGTGGCTACACCACTGAAAAAGTGTATCTTCCCCTCCCCAGCAATTATTAACTTCCTATTAAGTCTCAGAGTGGGATGAGGTCTTGTGAGTTCCTCACTTTTCCACAATGGAAATGGTGGCACTAATCCTGTTCAAGTCTTGTGCAGGTAATCCCAGTTGCCCCACTATCTCTCCTAGATAATTGTCTTTTCATACTTTTTTATTTTCTTCTTTTTATTTATTTATTTATTTTTAAAAAGCTTTTTTTTTCATTTTACATACCAATCCCAGTTCCCCCTCCCTCCCCTTCTCCCAACCCCCCATATCCCTCAGTCCTTTCCCTCTCCTCAGAGGTAAGACCTCCCTTGGGGAGTCAATAAAGTCTGGCACACTAAGTTGAGGCAGGACCAAGCCCCTCCCCCTTGTGTTGAGGCTGCACAAGGTATCCTACCCTAGGGAATGTGTTCCAAAAAAGCCATTTCATGCACCCGGGATAAGTCCTGGTCCTACTGCCAGGGGCTCCCCAAACAGATAGAGAAAAAAAATCACACATTTTTAAAAGAACATGTATCTTTCCATCTTCTTCCTCTTTCCAAATTTTAATGATAATGATTCTGCTCTCTACTATGATATTAAGTTTTAAAAAATATTTTGTATTTGAAATAGAATTACATTACTTTCCCTCACCCTTCCCTCCCTCCAGCTTCTCTCACATCACCACTCTCAAACCAATAGCTTCTATTTCTTTATTATTGTTACGCACATATACACACATATACATATGAACATACATACATATATACATAAATATATATACAAATGCATACATGTATATAACAACATCATTACATTGCAATAAACAATAACAACATTATCATAACAACATTAATAAAGAAAATGTATATATACATACATATATATGTGTGCATATGTAGAAATATATATAAACACAGCATACTGAGTTATTTTTTTCTGATTTGTGTGTGTATGGTTTCAAGGCTGACCACTCTGCATTGGACAAACATAATGGGGCTCATTTCTGGGAGAGTCTAATTCTCCTTCTCCCTCCCAGGAGTCCTTAGTTGTCTGTAGTTCCTTATATAGATGTAGAACCCTTGGAAAATTTTTCATTTTATGTTGACGTGTCCATTAATTCCACTGTTTCAGTCATGTTTATGTAGCTATTTCTAGGAAATCAACTTTTTAAATTTCCATGTATGACCAAGAACATGAAATACTTGCCTTTTTGTGCTAGCCTATTTTAGAAATTGAGTTTTTAAAGATATATTGTAAAAACTCAACAGGGACATCTCACATGTTCTATCCCTTTCTGACTTTGTTAATTATTACTAGATACAATAGAGAAATTATTCTGGTTAAGAAGAACATGGGATGGGCACAAGCCTCATTTCATGTGGCTGAGAAATAATAGTCATCAGAATATATTATCTTTAGCCTCGATCAAATGACACTCCAGAACCTGATTTCAGTATCCACTAAGATTCAGTGTTACAGAGTCATTTTCAACTATTCCATAAAGAAAACTTAGGAGTTTTCTTCCCCAGAAGGTACTAACCATTCTTCTGAACCCCCAGATTTACTAGTCCTTAAATATACTTCTGTCTAAATCTTTGGAACTTGTTTCTAAGCAGACAGTATTCCTTCCAAGAGGCACAAGGAAGAAGAAAAAGTAGAAGGGAAATTATCTGTGTAGACAGAACCATATCCTAAAAGATTACTAAATCCCCTTACTTACCTGAGCCTGACGATCCCAAGTCAGCTCTTTATTGTCCCTACAAAAGCATCAGTTGACTCGTGTGAGTTTTTGGTAATGTTCCAGTGTTTTAGTGAAGCCACCAAGCATGCCAGATTTAGACGGAGATCGGATAAACTAGCTACCAATGCCTCTCTCCTAACCTGAAAGTCTGGTCCCATGATTCTGCAAGCCTGATACTTAGGTGTCTTTGCCAGGGAACTTCCTACAGAGCTGGTATATTAACCTGCAAAAGAAATCTTTGTTTAGCTCAGTGTCTACATCTGGTATTACTCAAGTACTAGCAAGACTCACCTCACTCAGGGAAGAAGCAAAGCAAAACCAGACCCACATCTGTCATATACCAAGTGCCAAATGAAAAGCTACAGTGATTGTATTTTGAATGCTGGACCTATACATAGTGAGGAGAGGGAATTGTAGAAGCACAAGTAAATGGCTTTAAGTTCAGATAAAGCATTCCATGAAATTTCATTCAGTTAACAACAAATAACAATAACCTTGAAGTAAAAATGACCAGCTAGTCCAGTTAAGCAAAGGAACACAGTAGTTTTCCAGGCTGTCAGAGCAACTCTGTCTTGAACACACAAAAGAAAGTATTCAATTCAAAATACTACCGGTAATTTGCAATAGCTACTGGGGTAAAGGATTATAAGGAAAAAGGAGAGGTGAACTTCAGGAAGAAATAAGGGAAGTTATGAAAATTTAGGAAACATACGAATCATATGTATGTTTATATATGTGCAGTCAAGTTTTTAATATATAAATGTATATTAATGTTTAATATAGATGCCATTCATATATAAGTACAGACTAGCTATGACAATGAATGCATATAGAAACTTATTTACCTAAATATTTTTAATAAAATATTGTATATATTTATACATGTATGCACACATACATATAAAAGCATATTTCAGAAAATATGTAATTTTACCTCCACAAGTAAGTCATATAACTCACAGTAAATTTATCATGCATGTATAAATCATACACATGTAAATGATTTAAAATTTATTTTTTTAGTTCTTTGAGATTTTTGTACAAAGTTGTTTGATCATATTCACCTCCAATTCTTCCCAGATCATTACCCTTCCCTACTCAATCAACTTTGTGTCCTTTATTTAAAAATACGAACACTTTCGCTGCTGTGATAAAACACCATGACCAAAGCAACATGAGGAGGAAAGAGCTTATTTCAGTTACAATCCAGGTCACACTCCATCAATGATGGAAACAAAACCAGGAACTCACTCAGTGCGGGAACCTGGAGCCAGGAACTAAAGCAGAAACCCTGGAGGGAAAACTGTTTCCTGGCTTGATCCTTATGGCTTGTTCAGCTTGATTTCTTACCACATGCCCAGAGTTGGCACAACATGGAGTGTTCTGGTTTCTCTCAAATCAATAATTATCAAGAAAATACCAGTCTTGTCTACAAACCAATCATATGAACAGATTTTGCTCACAGTTAGAATTCCCTCTTCCCTGATATGTCTTAGTTTGTGTCAAGCTTGCAAAATCTAACCAATACACCCATCAAGACCAATTTGTGCCATTCCCATATTTTTGTATATACAGTCTTCCACCCTAGTACAATTGGCTTACCAGGGACTACACTCTTAGAGAAGACTCCCTCTCCCTCTCTCAGCAGCTATCAGTTGTCAATGACTCCTCAACTATGGGAGGCAATTTCATACCAAATATCTTTCTCCATGCAGGGATTTGGTCTGACTTGAACTTTATGATCTGATACCATGTATTTACTAGTGGAGAAAGTATGGAGTATGCTTCAGTTTGTATGCACAGTAAAAGGACTATTTGAACAGGACCCCAGTAACTTCAGCATAAGATCAGACAAATGGGACTCCATGAAACTGGTTGTTGTTTTTGTTGTTGTTTGAGACAGGTTTTCCTTGTGTTTCCTTGGCTGTCCTAGAACTGACTATGTAGACTGGGCTGGCTTCAAACTCATGGAGATCTGCATGCCTCTGGCTATCTAGTGCTGGGATTAAAGGCAGGTACCACCACTGCCCGGTTAGTTAGGGTTTCTATTGCTGAGAAGAGACGCCATGATCATGGAAAACCTTACAAAGAAAAACTTTTACTGGGCCTGGCTTACAAGTTCAGAGGTTTATTCTATTATCATCATGGTGGAAGCATGGTGCCACACAGGCAGACATGGTGCTGGAGAGGTAGCTGAGAGGTTTACTTCTGGATCAGCAGGCAGCAGGAAGAGGGAAGTATGGACCTAACTTGAGTATAGTGACACCTTTATCGTGGAAGTAAACTACAGCGATGTAATTGGACTTAAGGACCAATCAAAATAGGAGAGAATTCATGCCAGGTTCTATAAACATAGCCAACTACTCCTAGCTAGTGAGTCAATGATCCAAGAGGAGAACCTAGTACAGCCACTTTATAAAACCAATATAATCTCTGTGTTGTATATACTTATCCTCATTCCCACAGAAGAGTGTGGCTCCTACCAATAACCAAAGAAGCTTCTTTTTGTAGCAGAAGACTACTGTGAAGATCCACAATTTGTCAAAATGCAGAGAATAAGTGACTGTGGTGGTTAATATGATAGTAAGAGCAGAAGGACCAGGACACCTGCTGTGAGAGAATGTTTCCTATACATGACAGGGAAGCTGCACCCATGAAATAATGATATGACTGACTAAATAAGACTGACATAACATGACAATAAGAATGTGGAACATTTCATAGGCGCTCATGTAAGATTCATTGCTACAGGCAATCAATGACTAAGATTAGCAGAATAAATGGTAATTAATGTGAATGTGATGAAAAGGGAAATATTTATTCTCTGCTGGTGGTTGTGGAAACTAGTACAGGCATTGTAGAAACCAGTGTGGAGGTTACTAAAGAAGCTAGAAAGAGATTTGCCACAAGATCCAGCTGCACCACTTTTAGGCATATACTCAAAAGACTTGATAGCCTACTAAAGGGATAATTGCTCATTCAAGTTCATTATTATACTCATGATAGCCAAGAAATAGGTCAGGACCTGTCCCCGATGCATGAGCTGCCTCTTTGAAACCTTTTCCCTATGGTGGGATGCCTTGTTCAGCCTTGATGCAGTAGGGAGGAGCTTGGTCCTGCTGCAACTTGATATGCCCTGCTTTGTTGATTCCCAAGGGAGACCTTACCCCATCTGAGCAGAGAGAGAGGAGTGGATTGGGGTGGGGGGATAAAAGGAATATAGGTCGAGGGAATGGGAAGAGAGGAGGGAAGGGAAACTGTAGTTGGTGTGTAAAATAAAAAAAGAAAAAATATGTTAAAAATAAGGTGAAGGTAAAATAAGTGTGGCACATTTATACAGTGGAATATTATCCAGCTGTTATGAAAAGTGAATTTGTATTTATTTTTAGTTATTCCTCCTAGCATTCCATCCTTCATTCTGACCTTTCTTCCCACTCCACATAGCCATAAGGAAGCATACTACTCTAGAAGCTTCCTAAAATATATACACAAACATAAATAAAGAGTTTATATGGAGTTACCCTATAATGGAGCAACAATACCCATACCCCTACTAGACACCACAGACTAACAAATGCAAAGCCCAGTACCAGGAATGGATTGCCTCTTTTGGATTTGTTGGCCAGTGAGTTCCTACAAATTCCCAAACATTCAATGCACTTGGTTATCTTCCAGAACTTAAGAGTAAGGCCTCCTGGAGCTCTGCCTGGTGATTGGCTGTGCATCTTTGAATCTGCTTCCATCAGTCATTGGAGAAAAGCTCTGTGATGACAGTTAGGGTATTCACCGGTCTGATCTCTGTGGCAACACTGGGTTTTTCCTCTATCTCCATGATATCTCTCTATATCATGGTATCTCTTTCATTGTTTCCCCCTCCCTCCCTGTTCCAATCATCCCATTCCCTTATGTTCCCATCCCCTATCTCTTTCCTTCCATTGCCCTTCCCCCATCCCCAGTTTACTCATGGAGATCTCATCTATTTCCCTTTCCCAGGGTGGTCCATGCATCCCTCTTTGGGTCTTCCCTGTTAGTTAGCTTCTCTGGAGTTGTGGGTTGTTGTCTGATTATCCTTTGCTTCATATCTAGTATCTACTTATTAGTGGGTACATAGAGAAGAGGGATTCTATGAGCAAGTGCATCAGGATCATGATGGGGAAAGATGCAGGGATGTCCAAACCAAACTAGAGGGAACTCATGAAAGTTGGATCAATGGCTGTGGAGCCTGCATGGGACTGGACTAGACCCTCTGCATGGCAAGAAAGTTGTGTAGCTTGATCTGCCTGACTTGGGGGGCCCCTGGTGGTAGGATCAGAATCCATCTCTGGTGCATGAGTGGGCTTTTTGGAGCCCACTACCTATGATGGGATACCTCGTGTAGCCTTGAGGCAGGTGGAAGGGCTTGGACTTGCCTCTACTGAATGTGCCTCCTCATGGGAGGCCCTCTCATCTTGTGGGTGGGAATAGGGAGTGGGTTGGGAGGGGGTAGCTGGGGGTGGTAGGAGGGAAGAGGGAGATCCTTGACTGGTGTGTAAAATGAATGAAAAAAATTTCTTAATAAAAAAAGGGGAAAATAAAAAAAGAATAAGGCCTTAAAGCTGAAGACATAACACATTTGAGTTACAGAACACATAAAAGATCAAGCTGGGAGGTTCTATGGAAGATAAAAATAATATCAAATCTTTACCAGCTGTAAACGCTGTGAGCTATAACAGTGACCTGCCAGGCAATACATGCCCATTGGTACAATAGTGGCATTAATGTCAGGTGTTGATATTGGGACCAATAATCTGTAACTAGATAGGACATAGACTCTATAAAAACTTTCTAATTACTTTGCTAATGAGATATATTATTAAACTAACTCCTAATGACCCATAATTACATGTATAAATTTATATATCTCTCTAAGTCATCATAGAAGGCTCTTTTCCCCTGTATCTTTTATTTCATAGTTATCATTTAATTACATTTATCCCCTCCATTTCCTCTATCCAATATGTCCCATATACCACCTCTCCACTCTCCTTCAAATTAGTGACCTATTTTTTACTAGTTCTTATTGCATGCATATATGTAAATGTTTTTATATGTTTATACATATATAAACATAACCTATTGAATCTGTATAATGCTAACTGTATGTATGTTTCTAGGGTGACAATTTGGCACTGAACCACCAGTTGGCATTTACTTACCTGGGGAAAAACATCTTTCCCATTCCCAGCCTTCTTCAGTTGTTCATGGTTCTTTGTGTATTATTGAAGACTCATGGGATTTTCTCCACTCAGCTAGGTATGTTCACTAATGTCATCTTTGTTTTGCTCACATCTTTGAACAGCTCACATGTTCAGCATGAGCAGCCACACAAGTGAGACTCTATGGGTATAGCTCCTGATATTACTAAGAGATGCAGTCTCAATGATATTCTGGCTTTTAGCAGTCCTGCTCTCTCCTACAAAATGTTGCTTGAACCGTAGATGTGGGAGTGTTGTGTATGTGTCCACTGGGACTGGAGCTCCACGTCTCTGCATTTTGATTGTTTTTGGGTTTTTTGTTTTTTTGTTTTTTTGTTTTTTGGTAATGGTCTCAATCTGCCACAAAGAGAAGTTTCCTTGATGATGGATGAAGACTAAACTTATCTGTAGATATGAGGACAGATTTTTAGAGATTGTTGTTAGTGATTATGCTGCTTTATTAAATCAGTGCTTGTAGATTCTCCTCTAATAACCATGACATCACTAGCTCTAAGTAGTTAGCTAAGTTTCTAGTACCAGGAAAGGTCTGTCTCTTGTTGTATATGTCTTAAGTCCAATTGGAGAGTGATTGACTACCACCAAGACATGTGTACCCTACTGCACCATTATGGTTATGTTTGCTGGTTATTGATGGGATTCATAGGTGTCACAGCTGTGTAGGACTCTTAGTTTCCTCCCTCCTTAGGAAGCTTTCATGGAGCCTTTTGATGCCATGAAAGGTAGTCCTCAGGGAGGAAGCTTTCAGGTCAGTTCAAGATCAGGTCTCCAGGCCCTGGTCCTTAAGTGCATGGCTTCTTCAGCAAGAGAGACTTACCTTCCTCTTTTAGGTGAGTAACCAAAGGCAACAACAACAGGTTGTTTGGGGGAGTCTCTTGGACATCCCAGCCAAAAATTCAAAGAGAGCTATAGAAGCCTCTATTTTATAGTACATGATGATTATCACAGAGACTGTTGAATGCTCATCCATAAATGAGATATACATATCATACCATCTTCCAAAGGCTTAAGGCTCATTGTGAATCAAGAAACAGAAAGACTGTAAGTTCCAGGGGTGGTTTATCAGCATGTTTTTCAGACAGAGTAGGACAGTTGCACATAAGAATCCATAGCAGTTGAGATAATATGTATAAGACCTTCACAAGCTTAAGCCACAAATATATTAGCATGGAGAGAGAAGCTGAGGCACAATATTCCACCCCAAGTTAAGGAGGTATGGCAATTGATAGCCTCTGGGAGAGAGAGAGGGAGTTTTCATTAAGGGTGCACTTCCTGGTAGGATACCAGGTTCCAGTGGATGATTACACCTCCATGAGTATATGGACTTTGTAAGTTAAAAAAAAAAAACACAAAACAAAAAGAGGACACAAAGTTGTGCGAAGCAAAGGGGGAGTAGGGAGAATGAATCATTATGATTAAAATATAGTATAAAACATCCTCAATGATGGTGCACATCTTTAATCCCAGCACTTGAAAGGCAGAGGCATGAAGATCTCTGTGATATCTAGGCCAGCCTGGTCTTCAGAGTGAGTTCCAGGACAGCCAGAGCTACACTGAGAAACCCTGTCTTGAAAAAACAAGGAAAAATCTCAAAGAGCTAATACAAATGAGAAAAATAAAATCATGAATGTTGGAAGAAATGGATGAATTTGTAAACAATTGTCTTTATTGAGGTAATCTAGACACAGAAACATAAACATTTCATGTTTTCTGTCTTATGTGCATGGGAGCTTTGATTTTGCAGATATGTAAGTTTGTTTTGCAGTGTTAGGAATTTGTAAATGACCATTGGAGAGTGGAGATCTTTCAAAGGAGAGGAGTTAGAATAGCCATATAAAGGGGAATAATAATGGAACAGGAAGGATTCCATGGAGTGGGTGATGGAAGGGCAGGGTAGAGGAGGGAGTATGGGGAGAGATAACTAATACTGAAATCCTTTTGAAAAAGACACATGAGAATCACTGAGCTGAATACCCAACTCTAGAAAATTTCTAAAATATATACATATATATGTATATATACAAACACACACACACATACATATGTGTGTGTGTGTGTGTGTGTGTGTGTGTGTGTGTTTAAATAGGGTTATCCTATAATAAAGGGGCAATTCCTCATTAGATACTTCTTGATGGTAAATAAAATGCCCAATAGTGGTACAGAGTAACTATTTTTTGAGTTGTTGGCTAATGGGGTTCAACAGACTCTTTTAGGAGCTTTGTGGCCTAGTTTTAGATCAGTATAAGTGTTAGGGGACCAGTGTTGGGGTTCAGCCCTGACCTATAGAAGGGTCCCTTGAAGGTGGGAGTGAGTAATTGGGGAATGATATTTAAAAATACAGGTGAAGAAAAATACAAAGACACAGGATAGCTTCAGGAGGGCCCTGAGTCAATATCCAGCAGCCTCGAGTTTATTTCTAATAGAATTTTTATATATTAGCAAAGGGATTGGCGAAAGACCTCCCTTTCTCAAGATCAAAGCACAATGTACAAACAAGTGTAGACCCTTCAAAACACCTGGTAACATATCCCATGGCAAAGCATCTTGTGATTAGGCCTTAAAGTATAAGACACCTGATAACCATGCCTTTGTACCCTATTATGCAGCCTTGAGAGCAACATAAACTCTGACTCCCTGACCTTGAGTCAAACCACAAATTGGAAGCTTTGTGGACTTCCACACATATGAATGCATGTCAATGAGTCTCTGAGAGGCAAGACCCTTGGAGACATTCTTTCACTAGGCAAGAACCAGAGGACCTCAGAACAATACAGAATACTACTGGGATAGTGTGGCCTGCATGCTCTTTTCTTCCTTATAATGTTGATGGTTCTCTTGGTGGACTTTAGTTTCACTTTGTCAGTCATGCATGGGACAAATGTAATCATTTCCTGAAACCCCACTTTTATTTGTCAAATATTTTCCCCTAAATATTTGATGCTTCTCAGTTTTCTTATCTAAAAATCCCTGCTGTGAGTCTAGATCCTAGAAACTGTTGTGTTCCAGTGGTAACAGAATCAGCAACAATCAAGTAAATGGGCACATAAAAGGAAGCAACACAGGTGATGTTAACTGTGTCTCCCCATTCTGGAAAAAAATACATTAAGAATGGTTGGCATTATAAAAAAAGACAAGTACCTTATCAAAGGTTACCCTTTATAGAGAGGCTTAGGTGTATAGGACCCTTTTGTAGGACAAGGAAACAGAAAAATACAAGCTAACTGTATGCCCATAGCTTATGACAAATCAACCCTGTTTCTGTAAATATGATTTGTTAAGTTTTAAATAATATTATTGTTCTTGAGAATGTGTGCCTATGTCTGTCACCTTTTAACTTTGTAAGGACAGGATGTACCTAGTTCAATATTTAGCCAAGTAACAAAATATGGAACATTGTTTTTCATTTAAAAGTTGTTTTGATTTAAAAGTTTAAAAAAATGTTTTTGTCAGAGGTTAATTCTAGGTTGGGTGTAAAATTTTGTTTGTTTTTAAAGTATGAATAAATATGGCTTGAGCTATTGGGAGCTGCCCTGCATGAAAGTAATCTGGTGGTCAGACACTTCTTTATGCTGACACCCCTTTCCCGTCTCAGGACCTGAACCCAGCTAAGTCAGAAGCCTGGCAAGACCCCAAACATTACAGGCTGTTATGAAACCTATAAGATACAATAAGAATAGAACCAATAGAAGTTGTGTACATTATAAAAATACAATTTATTAAATTGGTTTATGCAACAGGATGTAAAGAGGCAAAGAATCCACTAATTTCTCAATCCATGAATCTGGATGTCTTTGCAGTTCCAATACAGTGTGGAAGTTCTGGAAGTTCCATGGAAAATTACAGATACTTAGTCCACATTTGCAGGCCAAAGATGCTTGAGTATCTCATCAGAGGATGGTGACAGCAGCAGTCATATACACATTTGCAAAGGCAGGTAGGTGACGATATTTATTTTTCAGACTCCAAAAGCAACACCCACTTTGAGGTCAGGTCTCCCCACTTCCCTACCTTAGTTAATTTTCTTCTGTAAATTGTTTCTAGGGCCATTGTTTCTAGGACTCTGGACAGGAAGCAGTACATCATGGAAAGAGTAAATGGCAAAGCGAAACCACTCACACAATGCTTAGAAAATAAAATAAAGAGATAAGATGGGGGCAAGTTCCCATTATTCTCCTGAGTGTGTGCCCACATTACCAAGAGATCCTCTGCTAGTCTTCACTTCTCAAAGATTTTACTGTCCTTCAATATTACTGTACTGGTGACCAAGCTTTTACCATTTGGACTTTTGGAGGTACTTAAAATCTAAACAACAGTGGACATTCTTTTGCATCTGTCTTATACTGTAGACTTTTCTCTTAACCTGTTTTCTTAGAACAACTCATTGAAGAATCTGGAACATGAGTCTAAATTTTATTGGTTGCTTCTCTGTTGTTTTGTTTCATGTTATTTTTTTTCTTTACTGTAAATAGATGTTAGAAAACAGGATAAATCATTCTCTTTCAAGTTCTCTTATCAGAAGCCATAATAAGTAGAATAGTATACTAAGTAAATTAGTTATCTTATCTTCATTAACAATATAATCTTTGTTTTTGTGATAGTACCAACTATTGATATTCATTGGCTAGGTCATGAATAGAGTTACCTACTGGTAGCCGTGGAATGTTGCTATAAATTTCTTCATAGAGAGGGGTATAAGCAACATCTATCCACTCTCCTAAGGTCTCAAAGTAAACCAAGGCATGCATACTGGAGAGTTTTGTGTGTCAACTTGACACAAGCTAGAGTCATTAGAGAAAGGAGCCTCAGCTGAGGAAAACTTCCTTGAGATCATCGGTGAGACATTTTCTCATTTTGTGATCAATGGGGGAGTGCCCAGCCCACGGTGGGTAGTGCCATCCCTGGGCTGTTGGTCTTGGGTTTTATAAGAAGGTAGGATGAGCATGCAATAGGAAGCAAGCCAGGAAGCAGCTCCCCTCCATGGATTCTTCATCAGCTCCTGCCTCCAGGATCCTACCCTGCTTTGAGTACCTGTCCTGATTTCCTTCAGTGATGAACAACAATACTGAAGTGTAAGCCTAATAAACCCTTTCTAGCCCAATTTGATTTTTCATCATGGTGTTTTATCACAGCAATAGAAAGCCTAACTAAGACAAATTGGTATTAGGAGTGGGATATTGTTGTGACAGACCTGGCCATGTTTTTGGGAGGATTGTGGAAGGGCTTTGAACTAGAACCATTGAGTTTTAAGAGCTAAGTGAGGTATTCTGTGGAACTTGGAAGAAAAAATGTTAAGAACAATACAGAAGATTAAGGCCTGGTTTGTGAAATTTCAGGGGGAATATTAAAGACTCTACCAGGACCATTAGTTTGAATTAAGATTCTGTGGTTCTAGTTAGTGGGAGTTGAAGAATCACCTGTGATTAACAAGATACCAGAAATACTAAAGCAAAAATTTGCTTTGCTGGAAGGCTTGATGCTGGTTGGCTGGAGCTAAGAATTTAGGGAAGGTCAGTGGGGAGGGCATTGAGAGCTGTGGAGGGAGGAGAATCTTCAGTGTTGGGTCTTCCTCTCACTCCCATTACGGCACCAACCTATGAGTAAAGGAGATTGCCATTAAGAATCATTTCAATAACTTTATTTGCCATTCATTTTTGTTCTATCCTAGGTCTCTGGGCTATCCAGCCTCTGGTTCTTGGGATCCAGGCAGTGTTGGGCATGTGTTCTCTCTCATGGCTTGGCACTCTGGTTAAACCAGTCATTGGTTACTCACCCCTTCAAGTTCTGTGCCGCCATTGCCCTAGCACATCTTGCAGTCAGGACAGATTATAGGAGAAAGAGTTTGTGGCTTGGTTGCTATTCTAGTCAAGCACAATATTTTAAAAATATTTTTGATCTACGGTGGTATAATATGTAGATTCAGAGGCCCAACTATGATTTCACATCCTATCATTTAAATACTCATTAATTTACAACTACAATATACTTTTACATTAACATTTCAATAATTTACTTTTGCATATTTTCTACATAGTCATAGTGTTATCTTTCCTTATTCCCACTTTAAAGAAATATTTCTCAAATGATTTCATAGATTCACTTGTATTAGTGTATTTTAAAATCTTTGGCTAATTTTTTCTCTTATGAGGAACTATTTGGAATGGGTAAAATTATAAGCTCAAACACTTCAGAATTTCATACATTGTTATTTTTTTCTAATATTCATTGATGTGCATCAGTCATTCAATACTCATTTAAAGATATTCTAGTAAGATAAGCAATAAAATTAAATATAACACTATGAATTGCCATCTGAATATAAGAACTATTGGGAAATAACATATACCTGAAAACACACTGAATCTCAATATATCAGGAATATTTTGATGATAAAATCAGTGTCACTTCTAACTAATACCTATTACCTCATATTTTGTGGCTGAATAAAAATGGAAAACAGTGAAGTTTCTTTATATATATAGTGAAAGAGTTAAATAATGTCCAAAGAAGATTAAGTTGTGGTAATTTTAAATTCATGAAATACATAACAGTGGAACAAAATGATCGGTATAGGAAATAATGTCATCCAAATAGCTTTGGAGAGGCAAACTTTGTAATTTTGGAAGATTCTAAAAATGTCAACAAACAAACTGGTTTCACTTATTGAAGCATGAGGTAATAAAATCTGAGCAATACAATTAGGATTCTGCATGCTGTAAGTAAGATAACAAAATAAGCTTACTACTTTAAAAATGTCTTCAAATTTATTTTACTGTTCTATGTGTATGTGTTTGGCTCCATATATGTCTGTGCACCACATGGGACCTATGAAGGTCAGAAGAAGGCATCAGATCTCCTGAAACTGGAATGACAGACAGGTATCAGCTGCTATGTGAATGCTGGGAATCAAACCCAGGTCCTCTGGAAGAGTAGCCAGTACTCTTAACCACTGAGCTATCTTTCTTTTTGATTGCACACTTAAAGTAGAAACTCAAGCAGGAAAAAACTACAACTTGACCTCAAATACTAATAATGTATAACATAGTAAAAATTGAGTCGAGGAATTAATTTTTCTTCTCTTGAGAAACTGAGTGAACCTTGGCTAATAATAAATTATAAAGCAGGAACTTCAAGAGAAGAAAAGTTTGTGTTGATCTTAAAATAATGATGCTTCTTGTTTACTTACCTCTTACATGTATGCATGATAATAGGATGGTTGTAATAGTGAAAATTGCCACCAGAAAACCTACCACAATTGCCATATTTGCCATCCAGCTATTGTATACGGAAAACAGGGGATCTGAAATAGAAACTAAGAAAGTTTAAAAAAATTAGAAAATTAATGAGGTTGTGTTCTGTGGGATAATGCTCTTGTACACTGTAAAGATTTGTCACTCCTATTGGTTAAATAAAATGCTAATTGACCAGTAATCAGGCAGTAAGTGTAGGTGGAGTGACCAGATCAGGAGAAGGCTGGGAAGAGAAAAGGCAGACACAGAGGAAGGAAGAGAAAAATCCTGGACTGAGAAAAGGTACCAAGCCACGTGGCTAAATATAGACAATAATTATGAGTTAATTCAAGCATAAGAGCTAGTTAATTATAAACCTGAGCATTAGGCCAAACAGTTTATAATTAATATAAGCCTCTGTGTGTTTATTTAGGACTGAAAGTCTGTGAGACCAGACAGGATAGAAACTTCCATTTACAGCTGTGTACTAGACAAAGAGAAGTTAAATGATATCATTTAATATCATTTTACTACCTCTTAAGATTCTTCAGAAATGAATGTGGTGATAGATGCCTGTAATCAGCATTTAGGAGGCCAAGGTAAGAGGATTGAGTCCAGCCTCTGTTATATGAGAAATCCTGTATCAAAAAAAGAAAGGAAAGAAAAGGAAGGAAGGAAGGAAGGAAGGAAGAAAGAAAGAAAGAAAGAAAGAAAGAAAGAAAGAAAGAAAGAAAGAAAGAAATGAAGGAAGGAAGAAGATGAAGAGAAAAGTAATTTAATCTATAGAGACATTGTTTTGCTGCTTAAATGGACTGATTCAACCAGTTCTCACAACTATATGAAATAGATATTTTATATCCTATTGTTATTATCTACTATTTGATGCAGCAATAGATGAAAATGTGGGGAACCTCAGAATGAGTGGAATGAATTTTGTGTTTAAGAAAGATATGAATATTTAGAGGCTATACTGTAGTAAGCAGAATTGGTCTCCAAAATATTCACACCCACCCCTTGAAAATTTGCAACACGTTATATTAAATGGAAAAAAAGGAGTCTTCTGGTATCATTAAAGCTGTAAACCCTAAAATAAGAAGATTACTTTAGTGAACACAATATAATAATATAAACTCTTAAAAGCAGAGACTTTCATCAGCTAGATTCAGAAAGAAGACACAGAGTGATATAAGATGGAAAGACATCTGACCCATCATTGTTTGCCAAGTCTCATGGGAAGCCTATGATGTAATTCACTCAGGCTCCACATGACAGTTAGCAAGAAAATAGGGCTCTATAACCACAGTTGCAAGAAACTATCCAACAATATTAAAAAATTTGGGAATGCACAAATGAAGCTCTGACTAGGATAGAATCATACATGACTGACCAAAAAACAAAAAAGTCAATGAAATTATTCTTAATGATATTCTGCTATGCTCATAGATGGGTGCCTTGACCATTCATCATCAGAGAGACTTCCTCCAGTAGCTGATGGGAGCCGATACAGAGATACAGCCAAACATTAGGTGGAGCTCAGATAAGCCTGCAGAAAAGGAGGAATGAAGTATTGTAGAAGTCAGAAGTTCAATGGCACTAGGAAAACAAGTAAGCAAGCTCAAAGAGGCTCACAGAGATGGGAGCACCAATCACAGAGCTTGCATGGGTCTGTGCTAGGCTCTTTGCATGTATTCTGTGGTAGTTTAGCTTGAGGTTTTTGTGGGCCTTCTAACAATGGAAGTGGTGGTATCTTGCCTTGGACTCTTTTGTCTGTTCGTTGGACCCTTTTCCTTCTACTGGGTTGCCTTACCCAGGCTTGGTATGAGAGTTTATGCTTAGTCTTATTGTATTTTGTTATGCCATGTGAGGTTGATATCACTGGGAGGTCTAATCTTTTATGAAGGGAAATGGAGGAACAGTGGATCTGGGGGAGAGAGGAGGTGTGTGGGGGAGACTGAGAAGAGGGGATGGAGGGGAGGCTGTGGTCAGGATGTATTGTATGAGAGAAAGTAAATAAAAATAACCAATATGATTGTATAATCTATACAATTAGAAGCTATCTAAGGCAAGTACCTCGATTCTTCCTAGACTCTCAGAAAATCCAGTGTTTAGTCTAGTGAGCCCCATTTCGGGGTTCTGACAACAAAAATTATATGAGCGAATATTTTTATATTTGTCACTATATTTAATTCAATTTATTGTATTTGTCAGAAAAAGTGTACCATGGAAAGGACACAATGAATTCTAGTAATACAGCCCGTAGAAATGAGGACATATGAATTGCCTGACAATATTTCACATTAATTTTTAAGGTGATCAAGTGAACTACAAAAGAACATTGATACATGGGGAAATGATTGTGAAGAAAATGAGAAGTTCAGTAGAGAGAAGTTATAAAAGAGGGACAAACAGGAATCCTGGCCTGAAGAGCATAATGAAGGAAACCACAAAGTGACATGGAGCATAAACAACAGAAGAAACTTGACCAAACAGAGTAACCAATCCTTAAATTAAGAGGGGGCATGAGGAGGGAGAGATTATTTGGAATTATCAAAACAGAAGAGAAAAATAAACATAACAAGAATTAGTAAAGTCTATATTGCATGGGAGACAAAATCAGACAGGTAAATTTTACATAATAGGGATTATGGGAGGAAAAGAGAGATTATTTAAAGAAATAATGAATGAAAACTTCACAACTCTAGGAAAACATAGGAGCATCAGGCTACACAAAGTTCAATGAAAGCCAGTGATGTTCAACCCAAGGAAGCTGACACCAGGACATACTTTATACAAATTGTCAAAAATAAAAGAATACCTATTCATACAATGCAGAAACCATAGCACGTGACTAACATTTTTAATCAATAAATGGTGAACAACACTTACAGATCTAGGCAATATTACCTAAGGAAAAAATATGACTATGTCATGAATCTACAACACAGAATGCAGTACATACAGAGGATGTGAATAAACGCAACTGGGGAAAATTCCTGGAGACACAAATACACAATTTAGAATATGACATTCAGGGAATATCTGTGATCATAGAATTGCCAGTATTAAACAAAAACAATGTTAGTCCAGTGTGCTACTACATGCCTTTAATCTCCATGTTTAGGAGGCAGAGACAGGTAGATGTCTGAGTTCGAGGCCAGCCTGATCTACACAGCAAGTTCCAGGACAGCAAGGGCTACACAGAGAAGCCCTGTCTTGAAAAATCAATAATAATAATAATAATAATAATAATGACAATGAGGATGATGTTAAGAGACAGTCCAAGAAGGCTGAACAGAGAAAATCAATTCTTCGTGCCTCTAAAATTAAGAAATAAAACAAGAAATGGTTATTTGTACTACAATAACTAAAAGAGAACACGTGAACTAAAAAAGAGAAAGCATGAACCCCGTAAGACACAGACTGAAAATAGCAGCAAAGAGAGAAGTACAGAACATTCTGGCTCCCCAATAAAAGATATTGAGGAAATAGTGGAAAGAGAAATCGTGGTCAAAGTAAACCCATCATAAACACTGTCAGTCTCCACTACGGGAGTGCTCTGAATTCACCATAGTCCTGGATTTCAATTATATAGCAGCCTTGATTCTGTTTAGGAGCTTTGCTTCAAAGAAGGAATTTACATGATCTCTTCTACAAGCCCTAGAACCCATATTTGTGCACTCTAGTGCACTATTTAGAATGAATAAACATTAAGAATTCATATTCTTCATGGACAGAAGTCCTAGTGCATTCCCATGTCTGAGTCTAAAAACATTCCAACACATTTGTACAACAGGCTGTAGTCTTATGATCATAATCATACCCAGTAGTGAAATGAAGCCCCCATATTGAAGGAAAACAATCAAAATTTCATCAATCTATGAGACTTTACTCCAAATGCCAAAAGAATTATGTAAACAAATAGCAAGTTTTAAGGCATTTAAACTAAATAAAATCATACTTCTTAAATGTCCAAATACAAAGTGACAGCAACGGAAATAAAATGAAACTGACATTAAAACAGACCTATAGGAAAAAAGTAGAGATAACAGAATTGAATGCAGGTATATATTTTCAATTGAAGTGGACAAGGCACTAAGAACACACAATGGAACAGGAGAATCTCTTAAGTATACAGTTCTGGGACAACTGGGTGCCCAAACAGGTGAAAGTAAAGCCTTGTCTTGTAACCTATACAAAAATCAACTCAATATATTAAATATGTAAAGCTAAAGCCTAGGATGATAAGATTCCTAAAAGAAAACATAAGAGCAAAGATTGGTGAAGAATTCCTAAAGATGACCTCAAAGGCACAGTAAACAGCAGAAAGATTAAGTAGAACTGCAGGAAACTAAAATGCTTGTGCACAACACATAAAAATGATCAACAGAGTGTAAAGGCACCAAGACCTTCAGAATGCCAGAAAAGCTTTTTATGAACCAAGATCTGATAAAAAGTAATACACACACACACACACACACACACACACACACACACACACACACACACTTTCACACTTACATAAGTCAATAGAAAGGGTTTTCTTATTCAATGTTAAGAATATGCAAAGTCATACGATGATCAGTTGATTATAAAGGTATCTGAGTACCAACATATGAACCAGCTCAACTCATTAATCCATCCACAATAGCTGACTACACTTATGTAGTCATTAAGACTGTCCAACTTCCTATAATAAAGAGGAATTGAACACTGGTGGCTCTTGATATGGCTGAGATGATCTGTATCATATCTTTGCCACCTACGTTTTCTCCTGCAGAATCTTCAGAAGTTATAATAAGCAGTTACTTGTGTTGTGGGATGTCTTTCTGTATGCTGTGAATATGTGTTGCTCCCATGGGTTAATAAATAAAGCTGTATTGGCCTATGTCAGGGCAGGATCGAGCCACATGGGAAATTCAAGTGATATAGAAAGAGAAGAAAGGCAGAGTCAGGGGAGATGCTGTGAGCTGCAGGCAGGAGAAGCAAGATGTGAGAGAACAGGTAACGCCACGAAGCCACATGGTAAAACATGGATTGATAGGAATGAGTTGAGTTGAGTTGTAAAACTAGCTAGCAAGAAACCTGAGTCACAGGTCATACAACTTGTAATTAATATTAAGCCTCTGGGTGATTATTTTATAAGTATCTGTAGGACCACAAGTGGTAGAGATTGATCCAGAGAAACTTTTGGCTACATATTTGAAAAGGTGTTCACAGTAGTTTGGTCTTAGTTGCTTTACTTTCTGGGTATTTGATTGTGAATATAAATACAAATTGTTTGCCTTTGGTGATAAAAGCATAGGAAAATTTGATTTCTCGGTTTTATAAATTCTAAGGAAGAATTTTCCATGGGAATCATAGAAGTGTACAGGTCTTTGGATTCTATGATCCAAAGCCTATTTAGTAAGAAGTTGGAAAATGAAAAAAAAAATAGAAGAAAGAAACCTCCTCTGGAGACCACTGTGACTCTGAAGTTTCCTTTTGTGATTTGGAAGAAATGTGCATATTAGTACACAATCTTGCTCTGCACTGATTTCCGCTAACAATTCTGTATACATATTTCCCCTATAAGCTTTTAAAGAATAATATATTGTCAAATGTCAAAATCATATTCATTTAGTGTTATTCTTCTCATCACAGACTCTACTTCTACATAGTTACCACATTTCATACTTAATAGAGTCATAGAAAGATTCCATAGTTTAAAAAGCCTCGTGAAATTGCATATACGTAAAATATCATTATTGAAATTAAATAGAAATTCTTTATATTTCATATATTTTCAGTACAGACTTTATGATAAAAACTGTTAAAATTTTTGATCCACAATCATATATGTATATATATTATTAAACAGTGAGAAAATATTTAAAGTAAATGAGAGTTGATTCAACAATATTTTCTGAAGCTATGTTTCTTTCTTCTTGTGGCAAAGCAGAAGGATCTGGTCCCCAATAAGCTGAAAACACTGGAAGCGTTAGTTAGATCCTCCTGGGGATGATGTAAGTTTCACATAACTAAACAATTCCAAAGAGACATACATCTAGGACAAGAGAATTAAAGATATGCTATCACCATTAATGCTATTTACCTTTGTTCCGCAATTGCAGATACTTAAGAAGGATTGTTATAGAGAAGACTATGAAACACAGGAATTGTAAGGCCATCATTATTGTGTCTAATTTATGGAAACATGGTTCACATCTAGATTCACGATCTAGAACAGAGAGAGTTAGAGTTAATAAAAGGAGCTTAGGAGTACATGAGACAGCAGCCCAAAGACAACCACCTGAAAAGATGGGCATCGTTATCCCATTCATGATAATCTCTAAGTAGAACTGAAGCATCAGGCTTGTTTTGTGAGTAGGATATCTCAGTTAGACTTCTAAAACTACCAGAACTAAGAGAAACTTCCTTTTTGGACCTTAACGATCTAACCTAGCACAAAATCAGTAGCTGTGGGGACTGGAGATAGCTTGGCTCATAGGAAACTTCATCAGATTCAATCTTGGACAAGAGTAGCTGTGAGAACAGCATTAGCTGCAGTGAAGGGATTGAGTTCCATCCACAGATTATGAGAGCAGACATGGCTGGCCTTTCATCAGTGTCAATAAACACTCTTACCTTTGACCTGCGAGGACCCAGCTCAGAGACTCACTTCCTAAGCTAAACAAACAGTACACAAGTGTTTCTCTATAGATTACTGAGTATGTATCCATAGGATAGTTAATGTTTATGTCATCTTCCAGAAAAAGATGAACGAAATTTTTGAAGTAACTAGAAATATATTTTAGACATTGTAGCAAAATTTTGACTTTTTGTTTCTGGAAGGCAGGGAACCAGAACTTATTTGTGTGTGTGTGTGTGTGTGTGTGTGTGTGTGTGTGTGTGTGTGTGTGTGTATGTGTGTGTGTGTGTGTGTTTCCAGAATCACCATTGAACATATCGTGTAAAAATTATCTGATATCAAAAAAGAATAAATTTCCCACAATCACCTTGCAATAGACTATTTTAATGACTAAGTGGTCTCCATAGTATAGAAGATGCAAAAGAAGAAACTTGAAACCAAGTTGTTGGGGTATTCGATCACACTGTGAACCCCAAGTTTGTATTTGCATTAACTAAATAAAATTAACCTTGTGTCAGGAGGCTGAGTTAGCACTAATTGACAGAAAGTGATCACAGAGCCTCAGAGGGTATCCAGGAGGGATAGAGAGACGCACTGGAAGTAGTAGGAAGGAATTTGGAGTTGCAAGAGTTTTTTGTTTGTTTGTTTGTTTGTTTGTTTGTTTGTTTGTTAGTTAGTTAGTTAGTTAGTTAGTTAGTTAGTTAGTTAGTTTGTTTGTTTGGTGGAACAGAAGGATGCGCTTTTTGGGAGACACCAGCAAGGAAAAAAGGTTAGGTAGTTGCTAATCAACCTCTCAGAGATAACATGATTGCATTCTAGCCTTTGAATCTTGAGACTTACTTATAAATAGAACTATAGAGATTTAGTTAAAGCTATCTTTATTGGCAGCGACAGAGCCAGTGCCTGCAGGAAAAACATTCCCACCAGGCCACTGCCAGAGAATCAGGCTGGTAACTGTGGAGTTGCAATTGCTGGCTGAAATAGCAGTAGATTAAGGTACAGCCACTGTGCCAAAGTTAAAATAACACCAAGTACTGAAAGTAATAGCATAGTAATATGGCATGAAATTTGGAGCCAAACATACCTGTAGGTCCATCTTGGCCATGTCCTTTATAATCTGTGTAATCCACTATATCCTCATCCCTAATAAGATGACAGTAACAGAACTACCTTTTAGCAATAATTTAGATAAACTCAATAAAGTGATTATCAAAATTCTTGGCATAAGGAATTACCCTCTAAATATGATTTATTAATTAGGAGTCTATGGGTTAGATAAACTAATAGAATGAATAGATTTCAACTTCTCCTTTGAGTCACATTATTTTTGAATCGATGTTAAATTGTAGCCTTCTATCACTTTGGACTCAGATTTCTTAGTGAGTTATCTAGTTGCTACTCTCTGCTTTATTACTAACTCAGCCTATGAATTCTTGTGTCTCCATATTGCAGCTTTACTCTGTTCTATAGTAAATAATAAATTTTTTTGTGAGTTGGAAAAGAGTGGTTCTCTTTCTTTAATTTTATGTGTGTAGGTGTTTTGCCTACATGTATGTCTGTGCATCGTTTGTATGCATGATCCCATCCTGGCTAGAAAATGGTATTAGATCTTCAGGAACTGGAGTTACAGACAGTTGTGAACCACCATGTGGGTGCTGGGAATTGAACCCAGGTCCCCTAGATGACCAGCCAGTGCTCTTAACTTATGAAATATCTCTCTAGCCCCAAAGGTTGTTCTTATAAATAGTTATTGTTCTTTTAGCTACTGGATCCCTGTATCATTACAGAGTATGGTACATACATTTAGTTTGCATAAAATGAAAGAGAAGAATTTAATTGTAAAGGAGTTATTGATTTATATAAGTGTCTCTTTTTCATATTAATTTATTCAAGACTAAGGCTTAAGAAACTGCAATATTAAAAATAATTGAGGGGTTGGAGAGATGGCTCAGAGGGTAAACATTTGCTGTGCAATCATGAGGACCTGAGTTCTAATCCCAGGATCCATGTAAAAAAACAAAAACCCTAAAGCTAGGTGTGTCTGCATATGCACCTATAACTCCAGCACTATGTGTGGCAGAAAAATGTGGATCATTTGGGCTTTCTTGCTGCCAGCCTAGCTCTAGATTCAGTGAAAGATATTCTCTTAAAGAATAAAATTGATAGAGATAGAGTAGGAAATCCGAAGTTCATCTCTGGCCTGTGAGAGTGAAAGCACAGGTCCAAGCACCTGCACACACAGATGTGCATATACCACATGCACACACACACACACACACACACACACACACACACACACACACTATACCATATGCGCATACACACACACATTGTTCCCAAACAACTGTATTCTGGAATTTGTGATCACATTAAATCTACCCTAGAATAAGATTCACATGCATCAATCACTCATCAGTTTGAGGGGACAGAAGGTAACTCTACTTTGCTTTGATGGAAATAATATTTCTTACAAAAAGAATGACATCCTTTAATTTTCAGTGTTTCAGTTAGTGCTCCTCTTAGTGTTCCAGTGTGTAGTGTTTAATGGATATAGCAATTAACTGTAGATCTGAAAAAGCCCAGGAAATATTCGTAGTGACCTTCATCCCTAAAGTCAAATTTGCTTTAGAAATCTCAGAGTTGAAAGGTATAAATCCAACATCTGTAAAGTAAGAAGTAAGCTGTGCATAGCAGTGGGAAATGAATGTCATGTAGTTTTAACTAAACTCTACATGTGACTTCAGAATAAAGTTAGGGAAAAAAATCCCTTAATAATTCTATCCTTCTTGGGTCAGTTACCTTGTATCTTGAAGATAAAAGTTAAAAGGTAAAATAACGATAAAAAAATTGATGTTGTAAAGAAACCAAAAATTAATTTTTTCATGCAGTTCTCATTAAACAACGCATCTGAAAAAAGAAGAGAACATCTTTAAAATACACATATCAAAGAGCCACAGCAGACCAGAAAGCTGCTGCTAGGAGAGCAGGTTTCCCCTTCAGGTTCTGCATCTCCTCCTATCCTTAACCATCTTCCTCCCTTCTTCCCTCCCTATCTTCCTCCAACCCCATCTCCCTCCCTCCCTCTTGTCTCCCTATCTTCCTCCCACCCCATCTCCCTCCCTCCCTTCCTTTCTTCCTTCCTCCCTCTCCCTTTTCCTTTTCTCCTTTCTTTCTTTTCTTCATTCCTTTCTTTTCTCCTTTGTTTCCTCCTTCCTCTCTCTCTCCCCCTTCCTTTCTCCTTTTCTTCCTTCCTACCTCTCCTACTTCCTGGATCTGGCTCAGGACTACACATTGGTAGACCTGATTTTGTGTCAACTACTGAGAAAGTCTGAGCACTAAAGTTCATCGTGGAGATAAAATTTGCTCCTCCAACTTCTCCCACAATAATATCCCTCTTTACTCACACAATTTTGTACCCCCTTTTCAAAATAAACTCTTTAAGTCCAATTTGTGTTCCCTATGTACTCCTGGACTTAGGACCTTCCACCGGAACATGGTTGACCTACCACAAATAACACCATTAAAGAAGATAACTCTCCCTTCTCAGCAGCTATCAGTTGCCAACAGTTCCTCAGGTAGGGGAACCTCCTTCACTCTTTACTAGGGTTTTGTGTGGCTTGAACTTGTGCATGGCTTGAGCAAGATGGGTGTCTTGCACATACAGTCCCAGCCACTGTGACTTCATATGGCAGCTGAAGTTTTTACAGCTATTTCACTCAAGAGGCTTATTAGCTTTTTTCTAAGATATGCTCACTCACTCCAAAAAGTTCCCTCTATTGACTGAAAATTCATCTTTCATGACTCAGTTCTATAACCTTAGAATTATTCATTCTTTTCTCAAAGATTGTCTTTCACCATTTCTTTAGTGTATGAGTACATCCCTTGATCTCTACTTTAAAAATGTTTGTAGTATCTTACTCACTTTCTATTTGAGACATGTCTTATTATGTAGCACAAGCTGAGCTCAAATTCTATCATCATCCTGCCTCAGCCTTTCAAGTGCCATCCTTCATAACTTCTGATTCCTACTTATTCTTGTGAACTATGATATTCAAAAACCATTGCTAGAGAGCCCTATCTGGTCACAGCAACACATCTTTTCAGTCAATTCCCTAATTGTCATGTACTGCAGAGTTTTTAAAAGAGAGAGAAAACCCGTACTTTTAGTTAATGTAGAAAAACATGAACTAGTATCTAAGAGTGTAAACCCTTCTCTTCCCACCTACACACAGTCTGTTCATACAAGAAACTTAATGTCTGCATATGAGTGTTCACACAAGGTAGCTTTGTTAAACATATGACGACATTTTCCTGATGTTTTTTTCATTCATCCATCATGTCTTCTAGGAGTGAGGAATGAACAAATAATCACACAATCTGCAGTTTACTTACACATTTTTCTTACTGCTGTCTTCTCTCTCTCTCTCTCTCTCTCTCTCTCTCTCTCTCTCTCTCTCTCTCTCTCTCTCTGTTGTTGTTATACACTTCACTGTCATAACAATTTCAATGTATTGAATTTTTAGGAATTGAAAATGCTAGTTCTAGCACTGAATACCACGTGACAGTAATCAATGTGTCCTAATGATTTAGCATTCATAAAAAACCATGGAGTATGGTTATATTTTTGTCAAAGATCAGAATATAAGTTCAAAATGATCAGTACCATTTTTATGTTATTGAGATAGCATCTTGTCAAACTTCTCATGTATAAAACATTTATTGAGATAAGATTAAATGTCTCTAGAACTCTAAGATACGCTTAATTATAAATTTTCACTGTTCACATTTCCTCTCATACTGTACACTTAGCATCTGTCTTACCAAAACCAGTATCAGTGATAAAAAGGCATAGGCAAAGGATGTTCTGCAACGCAATAAGTCCTTTGACAGTGATTAGTTCACTGCTTTATTCTCTGTGCTTCAAGTTGACAATTAATCCCTCATGACAGAGTACTCACTTGCTAGGATGAGATTTGTTTGCTTCTCTTCACCAGTTAGAGGGTTAAGAACACAGCATGTGATACTTTCCTGAGACTGGTTTCTGAGGATAAGAGTCATCTTCATGTGGAAAAATCTATCTCCATCCTGTGAGTGTGATATTGAAGAATATGGAACTACCTCCCCTTGGCTGTCTCTCCACTCCAATCGGGGCTGTGGGAACCACCCTTCTGACAAGCACACCACAATGAATTCATCATCACCAGGACTCTCAACATGGATTTGCATCTTCAATCCAAATGCTGATGGAAATGATGAGGAGATAAAAGCACAGTGATTATACTGAGTTTGGACTGTCAGGTTGGGAAAAAAGGAGTCTCAAGCATATGCTCTACAGTCTAATAACGTGAGTGTACTGACTTCCATACTTTCTTTTCAAGATAGGCTAATTTATTGCTATGTGATGTCTATATGTATTTTTGAGATAGATATGTGACTTGTAATCACTACTTGGCTATTTTAAAACCTTGAAATATGAAAAAGACATAAAAAACCACCAAGATAATTTCCATGTATTTCAGTTTGTTGGGCACAAGGAAACTGGTATACTATATTCCACAAACAATTACCTGCCACACTGAGGTTCATGCTGGTCACATCGCTGAAGCCACTATCATTAAATGAACATTGGTAAAGTCCATCATCAGAAATGCTGATATTTTGAATTCTGAGGGCCACTTTGCCCTTCCCAATGGCCTCTTTCACAAACTCTGTACGATTCACGTATTCAGGTGCAGCTTCTCCATTGACTCCGTGGCCACCTCTGTACTGATAAACAAGTTTGGAATTGTCACTCCTGAACCAGCGCACCTCCATATACTCCACACTGTGTGGTGGGGACACCTGGCAGCTGAGCTCAGCCTGGCCTCCTACTCTAGCCACCAAGTGTCTAGTGGGAGTAGTCACCATCAGATTCTCTGTGGAGAAAAATTGAAAATGAAAAGAAATCTGAAATTAACAAGACTTTGCTGCCATTCAGTCCTGAGAAGAACATATCAAATCTTACCCACAAGGCCTAGCTGATCTAAATATTCAACTCTAATTACATTCCTTTTCATCTTTCAATGTTTTTTGAAAACTAATGTTAACTCATTCTTATCTTTAAAATAGATTCTAGTGAAGTAGGAATTCCCAATGATCTGTCTTGTTACTTAAGAACTGTATGGAGGCCGGGCGGCGGTGGCGCATGCCTTTAATCCCAGCACTTGGGAGGCAGAGGCAGGCGGATTTCTGTGAGTTCGAGGCCAGCCTGGGCTACCAAGTGAGTCCCAGGAAAGGTGCAAAGCTACACAGAGAAACCCTGTCTCAAAAAACCCCAAAAAAAAAAAAAGAACTGTATGGAAAAATCTGTCTGGCATAACTATTTTTGGAATTCTGGAATCTATTGAAGGCTTTTTATTGGTTTCTGTGACACCATCTATGACAAAATACCTAAGAAAAATAGTTTTAATGAGAAGATATTATTTTACCTCATGGTGGCAGAGGCTTCACTTCATGGTATGTTTTTCCACTGTTTCTCAGCCCTGCTGAGACAGTGTCGACATGGAGAATGTGAAGCACAGTTTTTTTTGTTGTTGTTGCTAGGAAGCACAGAGAGTAGAAAGGACAAGGATAGGGTCTTTCCATGGTGTTCTCCACTTGTCCAGTTCCTCCAACTATGCACCACCTCCTACTTCTCTCCCCTCTCATAATGCCATAATATCATGAATCCAGTCTCATCAATTCTCAATTATTGAATCTCACAATTATACAACCCTTTAGCACATGTGTGTCATTTGAGAAACTTCAAAACCAATTTGTAATTAGCTACAACTTCATTTGAATGTTTGGATAAATGTTATTTATAGTCAACAGTACCAACTACCCCCCACAACCCTTAGTTTATTGATAAGAAATTGTTCATGTTCTCCAGGGCAGTATGGGTAGCCTTTGAGAGTTAGGAAGAACAAAACCAACTCCATTTTCCAATGATTGGAGCACTGTGCTCTGATCTTTGATTATTGCCTCTGGTCATATAAATGTAGACAAAGAGGTGGTTAGTTATATTTGTAGCTTCTCTTAAAGTTAAAACTTTACCATTTCCTAACTGAGGTAGCATCCAGATTGTTTTCAAGTTTTTTTTTTATCATTTTTATTTTATTTTTGAAAGAGGGCATTCCAAAGCAACTGTGTATACGGGGAGAACTGGAATCGCTATCCTTCCATCTAGTACTGCCGTTCTTTCCCTTGCTACATAATTCATAATTGATAAATAAGATGCTTTTAGTGTTTTGAAAATCACATCCTATGTTAGAACATTTAATAAAATAAGGCTTTTTTAACTATCACATTTTCCTTCCCTAATGTTTACATAATTTTGATTATCTGTGTTTGCCATTTTCCTTCTCTCCAAACAAATCTTGAACATATCTTTCAAGGCAGAGATACTAAGCACAAAGACTCTCCTGTTTTTGTTTGTCTATGATAATGTCTATCTATCCTCTACATTTGCAAGATAATTAATCTATTGTGACATATAGTCCTAAGTTAGTGTGGGTTTCTCCCTCCATGCATTAAATATTTTACTTCATCTGTTTCTTTCTTGTATGGTCTCTATAAAATTGAAGGTAATTTTATCTTTTTTTTTTTTTTTGCAGGGATGGACAGATTCCTCCCCGTGACTGCTGGTATTTTAAATTTTGTCTTCCATTTTCATTATACTTTGACCATTATGTGCAGAGGTGCATTTTTTTTTCAGTTTGCTTTGTCTCTTACCCTGTTTGGTGTTCTCCGAGTTTCCTGGATATGTGGGGAATTTCAGTCATGGTTGCATGGTGTGTGCCACTCTCCCTTTTTGCCTTTCTTCTCCTTGTATTACCATTGTCTGCATACTATATCTTTAAGAGTGTCTCAGAGTTCTTTGATTTTTCTCTGCAATTGTTTTAGGCTTTCTTTTCTTTATACATTTCTATGATTAATACTCAAAGTCACATTTTTTTCTCAAGTTTCATCCCTTCAGTCTACTCTTGAGCTCATAAAAGAATTCCTTATTTCTGCTATGGTGTTTTGTATCTATCAGATTTCCCTTCATTACTTTATACGAATTTCTAGATATTTTTATAGTATCCATTTGTTCTTTCTTATTTTCCATTTTTGCACTTAGATCATTTACAATATTAATTATAATCTATTAAATTTCTAGCCTGACAATTCCAAATTATCTGTGTGGTTTTACTTGTTCTGTCATTATGGATTCTGGCTTTGATTCTCAGTGTGTCTTGGAAATTTTTGTTAGAAGTCAAATACACTACAATTAATGTACCCAGATGTCATGTTTTAGTGATGTAGTGCTAATGTGTGTGGGGGAGAAAAAATAAGCATTCTGCAGTTTTATGATTTGGATTCAGCCTTTTAGTGAACCTGTGCCTTTGAGTTGTGACCTTCTCGAGGAGTTCTCAATGTCTCTGTCTCCTAAGTGGGACAAGATAGAAAGAGGTGACTTGAGGTCAGTATTAACCTTCCTTCTCCCAGGTCAGTTCAGTCAGGTCATGAAACTCAACAGTAATGCAATGAGAAAACAGTTCATCTTGATGGCAGAACTAATTAATGTGAACATATTTCAGAATTGTTACTTTCTCCATTTCTCCATTCTCACAACAAGAAACTGGTAGAAATGTAGAAAGTAAAAGGCACCACCCAGTGCCTACCAATGATGGGGCTTATGTGGTGGTTCTTGTTCAAACCATTCTACATTGTGACTCTAGTAACTCAGTGGCTTCAGCTTATATTTTTCTGCTTTACCTCTTATTTTCTCAGAACTTTCTTCTCTCCTCAGACATTCCAACCTGGTAGATTTCTGCTCCTTTCTGGTTCTCTTACCTTGTGGGACAGTAGTACACTCTGTAAATTTCATTCCTTGAATCTAAGGAGAGTTGCTGACAACTTTTTGACTTTTTTACTTGATATTGCAAAGAAATAATGCTATTAACCTCTTTCAATAACAAACTGGACAGTAGAAGTCTATTTTGCATCCTTTTCATAACTGCAATGGATAAGAAAAAAGTAAGTATTCTTACGGGAAGTTGATGCTGATGCTATCACTTGCAGGAAAGTGAAACACACATGATACCCAGAAAAATAAGAGTATGTAGACTTCATTATATCTGAAAGGGACAATAGAACACGGTAAGAAACAATGAGATATGAAGTATAGATTGTCTAGATACACAAAATTGATTCATAATTTTAAAAAGAGACAACCTTAAGTTTCCGTTAAGAATAAATCTCAGTGTTAGAAAAATAAAAGAGATTGTCCATGTCATACATGGTTCTGATCAGAGGAAGACTTCTCAGTTCCTTTATCCCTCTAGTTCACACTCTGTGGTTACTTTAACCTTTTGACCAAACTTTCAAAGTGAGCAGTACCCCCAGCAGGTGTATTTAACAAACAGTGGAAGAAAAATATTTGAAGCAAGTTAATGGATTTAGGGAATAAAAACAAACAGTCTAAAAGCATGCATGTGTAAATGTGAATGAAATGTAAGAAAAAATATTTTTAATCCAGGGGATTGAAAAAGTATATTGAGATCAAATTGTGAATGAACTAATGTCATTTGTTAACAATTGCATATATTATTTTTAATCAGTGGAACAGTTCTAAAACTTGTTAATTAATTATTTTACTGATAACTTTTATACTTTAAAATGTGAAAATGTTTTGTGACTATGTTGTGATAATTGAAAACAAAGACATAACTTTACAAAAGAAAAGAATTACACACTAATGACTTTTTCAAACCTATAAGAAAAAAACATCAAGAGCAATTTCTTAAATTGAAATTTGGGAAAAATAAAGAAACAAAAGTTAAGATTTACTAATCTTGGAAAGACACTGAAGGATGCCACATACACTTGTAGTAAGATTAATCACACTTACAACTTACAAATTGTTAAATTATATATATATATATATATATATATACATACACATATACATAAAAGCCTTCAAGACGGCAGATATTAAAACTTAGCATTATATGACTTGCTTTTTTCCCAAAATTAGAAATGAGGATGCAAAGCATGAAGAATCAACTTTTCTTCTATTACCGATTAGAAGATGTATCATAATTTATGGTTTCTCCTAAATCATCTAAGTTTCCTACATTAAAAAAAAGTCACTGAAATGCAGAGGAAGGAGAAACAGAAATCCAGTCATTGAGACTTATAGAAATTCATGGCACACTGTAGAGAAGAGAAGAAAAAAAAATCCTATGTAATGTTCTTCACTGAAACAGAAGAAAAAAATCCTAAAATTTGTATAGCACCACAAAACATAAAAGACCCCACATAACCAAAACAATCCTGAGCAAAAAGCACACCAGGTTTCAGTCTGTATGACACATCAATAGTAATAAAAACAACGTGATACTGGCACAAAAACAGAAGCATAGAACAACAGAACAAAACAGGAAACCCCCAAATAAGTACATGTAACTACAGCCATTTGATGTTTGACAAAGATGCCAAGAATACACACTGGATAAAAAACAGAATCTGCAACAAATGATGCTAAGGAGGAAAGATGTAGAAACATGTTATTGCAGTCATACTTATCACCCTGCACAAAAATCAGCTCCAAATGGACTGAGTACCTCAATGTGAACCTGAAACACAGAAAATTATAAAGTAAAACACAAGAAGTACCTTAAAAAATTTGGGTGTAGGAAGGGATTTTTTTAGTAGGAGTTCATTTATCCAGGAATTAAGGCCAAGAGCTGACAACCAAGACCTCATCAAACTAAAATTCTCTGTATTGTAAAGAAAGCAATTAAACAAAGTCCACAGAGTGAGAGAGAATCTTTGCCAGCCATGTATCTGGTTGAGAATTTTTATCTAGAATATATTGTTATAGGATATTTGATCACACTGTGTGAAAACATGTTGCTTTTTATTCTGATTGGTTGAATAAAGAGGTGAATGGCCAATAGCTAGGCAGGAAAGTATAGGCAGGACTTCTGGGCAGAGATAGAAACTCTGGGATGAGGAAAGGCAGATTTTCCCAGTGAGATGTGGAGGGAGACAGACATACATTATGGAAGAGAGGTAATGAACCACACAGGAGAATGCAAATAAATATAAATAAATTAATTTAAGTTATAAGAGCTAATTGTTAACAAGCCCAAGGTGAGTCTAAGCTTTCATAATTAATAAAACATCTCCTGTCATCATTAGAGAGCTGGCAGTCCTAAAAGAAACCCCAGCACCAGTATATAAAGACCCAACACACACACAAAAAGGAGTCAATGAAATGAGCAACCCAATTTAAAAATCGGCTACAGATATGAACAGAGTTCTCAAAAGATAAAATACAAATGGCTAAGAAATGTTTTTTAAAGTCTTCAGCATTCTTAGTTATCAGAAAATGCAAATTTAAACCACTTTGAGATTTCATCTCATCCAGGACAGAATGGCTAAGATAAAAACAAAACAAACAAAAGAACAAACAAAAACTCAAGCAAGAGCAAATGCTGGCATGGGTATCAGGAAAAGGACCACCTATTCTCTGTTGGTGGGATTGAAAACTACTGAAATCAATCTGTAAATCAGTGTAGAGGCTCTTCAAAAAAACTAAAAGTAGATCTATCATATGATCCAGCTATACTACTCTGGGGCATGTACTCAAAGGCCTCTACATCCTCCTTAAGAGACATTTGATTATCCATTTCATTTCTGCTCTATTCACAATAGCCAGGAGATGGAAACTGCCTGGATATTCATCAGCTAATGAACAGATAATGAAATGTAGCATATTCAAATACGCATGTTCACACAATGGAATATTATTCAGCTATTAAGAAAAATAAAACACAGATAAATAGATGATGCTAGAAACATATTCTGAGTGAGGTAACCCACACCTAGGAAAATAAAGATCACATGTTTTCTCTTATTTTTGAATGTTGGCTTTGGATTTTTAGGTATTTGTATTTCATTTGGGACATCTGTAATAGTCAGAAAAAATACTAAGGGGCCATGGGAAAGAATACTCAAGGGAGAAGAACTAGAATGCATTGAAATCAAAAGTCAATAGAGCAGGGGGTATTAAATTGAGATGGGGATGGAAGGCAAAGAAGGATAATAAACAATTTTAAAGAACCTTCAAAATATCATATGGAAACCAACTACTGTTAAAACCTACATCCATACACACAAACACACAAGAATAACAACACAGTTAAAATATAACAGGCCAACATTATCCTATTAGATAGCACAAGCCAACAAATTAAAAGCCCAGGCCCAAAAATAGGTTAATCCTTTTAGAGTTGTTGGCCACTGAGATCCTATTGATTCTCAAACATTCTAGTGTATTGGTGAATCTCCAGAACTTGATGTTAAAACTCTCTTTCTCAAAACAAGCAAACAAACAAAAAACCTCTGTTGCTGAAGACATCATGTATTTGAGGCATAAAACATGAAGATATTAAACTGTGGAGGACTTGGAAACCTCATTTTTACTGGCTAGCTTTCACAGCGTTGAAAGGCACCATGCACAATTCTAGAGAATAAAAATAATCATCTATCATACCCAGCTATCAACTCTGCATGCTACAATAATGACTGGCCTGGCAAGACATGCCCATGGTTAGAATAATGGCAAGAACATTATAGGAGTAACTGGCCACTTTCTGATTGGATTTAAATCCTTCTCCATAAGATAAAAATCATGTCTGGCACCATTTTTGGACAAGAACCTATGGCTAGATAGACCTTAGGCTCTAGAAGAGAATTGATTACTATTATGTTGCTAAATAGGCTCAGTATTAAACCAAATCTTAATGAGTTATCCTTATTTTTATAGATCAATGCATTTCAACCAAATCAGAGAAGATATTATATTTAGTAGATGGTGATTAATATAGAGATTCACAACTGGCCAAAACATAGAAAATAAATTATTTCAGAATGCCCAGCCCTAAGCAGAACATATATACAGCAACCCTCCTCCCAAGTCTTAGAAATCATTGTGGAAGAGGGTCAGAAAGAGTAAAAGCCAGAGACAATGGATGATTATAAGGAAACAATGTTTGTATTTTCTGCAAACAGCAGAGCATCTGTATATATGAACTCAGATGTTATGAAAGCATGTATAAGACCTCTGGAATTTCAAGCTAGACAAAATCTCAGTACATAGATAGTAGTTGGGTATGAAATCCCATCCCTAGTCATGCAGAGAGTAGAAATTGCTAGCTGTTGGGTGAGACAGAGATAGTTTTCTCGAAGAGTCACTTGTAAGTTGACCACACTCTAGTAGAATTCCACACATCCAAGCATACCACTCTTAGGCATATGTGGTAGTGTGAATAAGAATGGCCCCCATAAACTCATATATTTGAATACTTGTTCATCAAAAAGCAGCACTATTTGAAAGGATTAGGAGATGCAACATTTTTGGAAGAAGATTGTCAATGGGTATGGGCTTTGAGGTTTCAAAAGGCCATTCCAAAACCAATGGCTCTCTCTTGTCTTGGGAACTTCAGATGCACATATAGAACTATCAACTGTGTCTCTAGGACCATGTCTGGTTGAATGCTGCCATGTTCCCAGGCATGATAAAAATGAACTGAACTCATGAAAGTGTAAACAAGGCCCAGTTGAATATTTTCCTTTATAAAAGTTGCCATGGTCATGATGTGTCTTCACAGCAATAGAACACTGACTAAGACAGAATTTCGTACCAGGGAGCAGGTTATTGCTGTGACAGACCTGCCCATGTTGCTTATTGGTGGAATGTGGACTTTGGATTAGGAAACCAGTGGATTGGTTTAAGCACTAAGCATGATTCAATGAGCCAGACTAGAATGAGCATGGAAGTTGGTGCTGAAGGAATTTGATTTATGGGGGCCCAGCTCATGAAATTTCAGAAGGGAAGAATATTAGTAAGTAGCCTAGAGACAGTTTTTGTGATATTTGGCACAGAATATGGCTGCCTTCTGCTCTTGCCCAAAATATCTGCTTGAGTCTAAATTGAAGAGTTTTGGGTTAATGGCATTATCAGAGATTTCAAGACAGCCTAGTATTAACTGTTTTACATGGTTATTAATGGCCACTCGTATGCACAGCTGTAATGAAAAAGAACAGGTGTAGATGAATTTCTAAGTGTTCTTATTAAATAAAGAACATGTAATCAAATATAGGGGTGAAAGCCTTAGAGATCAAGGAAATAGTGAGAGCCACCAAACACTTTACCTTACTAGCTCTGCAACTTCCAAAATGCCACGACTTCTTGTCTACCTAGGCTTTTATTACCTTGCTGTTCTGACATCTCATTGGCTCTTAGCCCAGCTACTTCACTTCCTTGTTAATGCCTGTCTGTACAGACCTCCAGGTCTTTATGGTTGGTACTGGGATTAAAGGCATGTGTTACCACGTTTGTGTCTGTTCCCTAGTGTGACCTTGAACACAGAGACCCTGCCTGCCAAGTGATCGGATTAAGGGCATGTACTATCACTGCCTGACTTTTATGTCTGGCTTGCTATTTCATCTTATCTCCAGGCAAACTTTATTTATTAACATACAAATAAAACATCACCACATTTCAGCACAAATAAAATATCACCACATTTCCCCTTTTTTGTCTAAAAAAATAAAAAATAATAAAAAGTTATAACTGATATAAGAAAAACTATATACAATAAGTAAAATAACAATATGCAATATATACAAGCAATAAATACATCAACAATGTTTAGTCCATTTGTATTTGACAAATTCCAAGAAAATATTACATTATCTAGTCTATTTTAGTGAGTCCAAAATGTACCTAATTCACTTTTTATCCTAATTTGTATTACCAACAGAAAATTATTTTATGATGTCTTTCAAACTTATACATTTTATAACTTCTTAGTGAATTTCGTTTTTGAATTTCTTTTTTTAATCAAAGCGAAAGCCTTTAATACATCAAACTTAATATAAAAAAACAACTCAAGGAATGGTGTAAACATTTTCAAGTTTTAATTTTACAAGCAATTATAATATAGAGTATATAAGTAACTCCTAGAACTGAACAATTGACATGTAACAACTCCATTTTTAAAATAGAGAAAATGCATGAATAGAAATTTATTGAGAAGAAAATATATATCAATGATTAATAAGTACAAAGAAAGACTCCTAATATCAGTAATGATTAGGAAAATGCAAAGTTAAGCAATAACTAAATGCTATTTTATTCTAATTAAAATAGGTATTACAAGGTGTGGCATTTATGAAAGAAGTGTGTCACTAAATGTGGGTCTTGAGGTTTCAAAAAGCCCATTCCAAGCCCAATGACTCTCTCCTTCTTCTTGCTACCTACAGATCCAGATGTAGAATTCTTATCTTCTCCTCCAGCACCATGTCTGCCTGAATGCTGCCATGCTCTCTGGCATGATGGCAGTGGACTAAAAATTCTGCAATTGTACGCAAGCCCCAAATAAATGTTTTCATTTATAAGAGTTGTCATGATCATGGTGTCTCTTCACAGCAATAGAACACTAAGACAGAACATACCCAAAGTGCTCTATACCTTACTATAGAAAATATAGGAAGATCCTATCAGCCTCCTGGTCCCTTAACCTTAGGCAATGGAATATTATTCAGCTGTTAAGAAAAACAAAATTGTGAAATTTGTAAATAAATGCATGGAACTAGAAGCCCATCTTGAGTAAAGTAACCTAGGTCCATAAAGACAAATATTGCATATTTTTCTCAAATGTGTATGTTAGCTTTTAAGCTTTAAATATGTGTGTTTTGAAGAGAAATAGAACAGTGTTATAAAGAGATAAATGTGTCACTGTGAGTATTAAATAAGGGGTTTGGAAGGGTAGAGTAAAGAAGGAAATATAAGGAGGTAAACTAACACTAAAGGCCTTTTGAAATGCCACATGATAACCTACTACTGTAGAAGTTTTCTAAAATATATAAATATATGAAAAGATTTGAAAAGTGGGAGAGAATTCCCCAATCAGACATCTTATGCTCTGAAATAAAACTCACAGTGCTGGGAATGGGTTTAATCTTGTTAAGTTATTGGTCAAAGGTATCCCATAGACCCCGTCCCTAACAGAGGCTATTACCAAGGCTATTGATTACTTCCAACAACATGACAGTAAGGCCCTGTTGCTGAAGACACCACTTACTTATGTTATCAAACATGGAGAAATTAAGCTGGTGCACAAGTAGAATCTTTACTCCTACTGATTAGCATTTATAGTTCTAGAAGTTACTATGAATGCTACTGGAAGAGAAAAATAATCATCAGTATCACCTAGCTACATGCTTTATGACCTACAACAGTGGCCTGCATGTAAAATATACTAATACAATAGTGGCACAAATATTATGGGAATAAGCAACCACTTTTTTCTTGGATTTCAGGCCTGCTCTATGAGACGGAACCCATATCTGACACTGCCAATGTATCCAGGAGTCCAAGACTTGGCATGTCATGGGCCTAGTAGAAAACCTAATACTATTATTTTGACAGATGAACATAGCAATAAAATGATTTCTAATGATATACTGCTATACCCATAGATCAATGCACTGTTCAACTCTCATCATAGAAGCTTCTCCTAGAAGCAAGTTGTAATTGACAAGGAGACACACAACTGTACAATGTGCAGAAAGTGTGATAATTTGGGGATATCACAACTCAGTTCATGAGTTATGGTTGACCACTAACTATATTAAAAGAAAAGAAACATTGTAGAGTAATATCTCCCACAAAGACAAAAATAACACCTAGAAACTAAATATTAACAAATTAAGTCAAACAATATCTTAAAATAATACTGTGTATTATGAATAGTGAAGTCAACAAGCTGATTTAACATTTGAAGTCAAAGAGTATGACTCACACTGATGTGAAATAAATTTCCAGGTAAACAGAGACATAGCATTCAAAGAACTCAGTGTTCATTCGTGGTGATATCTCTCAGTAAACTATAAACAAAAAAGGAACAACCTTAACTTTAAAAAGGCAATAGGCAAAGGCACACTAAAACATATTGTATAGACAGAAATTAGAGATGTGCTGTCCATGTGCAAAACATTATGCCTAAATTCTGTAACACAATATTGCATGAAAGCATTAGCCAGTATTAAAAGACCCCAGGAGTTGTATAGCTTAGTCTTTTTGTGGGACTCCTAACAGTGGCAGCATGCACTGTCTCTGACTCTCTTGCCTACTTTTGGGACCCTTTCCTCCTACTGAGTTGCCTCCTCCAGCCTTAAGAGGAGAGGAAGTGCTTAGTCTCACTGCAACTTGATATGCAATGGCTGTTGGTATCCATGGGAGACCTGCCCTTTTCTGAAGAGAAATGGAAAAGGTGGAGTGAATGGGATGAGGTGGGGTGAAGGACTTGGAGAAGAGGAGGGAGGGGAAACCATTCAGGCTTTAAAAAATAAGTAAATAAATAAAAAATACAAAAATAAGATAAAATTGAAAGAAAAGACATCGAGAATGAAAGCTGTCTGAACTGACATCTACGTGACTGTCAGTATGAATGGTTAGGCCCATGAATAATCTGAAAGAATGTGTCTAGAAAACTTACAAATTATGTTAATACTCAAAAGTAAATTACATCCCTGTATATAAGTCATGATGATTTTTAAATTTGAATTTAAAACAATGCAATTTATGATGATACTAGAATTACATGATTGGGTATAATTCTATAATATTGTGTGGATATTTTATATGTTGAATGAAAATAAGCTTGAAATTGTATAGGCAAATCTTGTTCTCAGGTGCTACGACCTACATGTCTCCTTTCACTTCTAGGTTGGTGTTTAATTGCCATGGTACAGTATTAAGAAGGGAGGGTGTAAACAGTTTAAACAGGTGATTAGAGCATGGAGACTTTGCTCATATATATGAACTAATGTCATTATTATGAGAGTGGGTTTATGATCATGGGTGAAATCTTTATAACAGGACAAAACCATCCCCATATTGTGTTCTATCTCTTACCCTTTACCTTTCAGTCACAGATAGCATCATAAAAAAGTTCTTGACAGATGACAGTATTTTGACTTTGGATTTTCCATCTTCCAGAAATTTCTGTTCTTCATATATTACCCAGTTTACACTACTCTATTATAGCAGTTTAAAGTGATCTAAGACATGAGAAAAGATTTTATATATCATAAAGTTATGTGCAATGTGTATAGAAAGGCAAAGAATAATTTTTTAAAGGTAGACAGTATCTAAATAATTCTAAGTATGAAATACAGAGATCATACAGAGTTCAAGATTTACACAAAACTTCAATGATGAAAATATTATGAATTGGCAAAAGAGTAATGGGCTGCCATAGGGAACAGATTAACACAGAAATGGAGGCACATTAGCCTAAGCAATTTATTTAGTACTGAAGAAATTCAAGTGAAACTTTGTCTTTTGAAAAATATGGTGCCTAAGTAGTTGGGAACTCATATGCAAAAAATATCATATTATAAACTTTCCAGCATTAATATCTCAAAAGTTATCAAAGATATAAATTTGAATTTATATAATTCAAAAATAAAATCTGCAAAAAATGTGGCAAGGCAAAGCCTCTTTGGTATGACAATTCAAGCAAAATGCATAAATTTTTTAAAAATAAGCAATTGAAATTTAGAAAATTTCAAACATTTTCCTCTGTAAAAGAGGGAACAGAACCAATAAAAGGATAAAATACAAACTCATAGAAAACATATACATTGTCTTTCTTGGGAAATCAGGATAGAGCTACAGCCTGGATAAGCTCTCCTGAGACTGATTAGGCAATGCAGGAATGAACTAGATCTCATGGGCTAGATAGATAAAACTAGATTGTCACTAAGAAAGTTGTTCTCACAGGGTAGGGAGGCTGGTGAGGGATGAGGGGGAGATCTGTAGTTGGTATGTGGAATGAATAAAAAAAATCTTAATTAAAAAGGAAGTTGTCTCTAGGATTTTCTTCCCTTCTTGCTACTTTCCTACATGAGCCTGCTGTGTGAGGCCTACTTGGTCTTTATTCAGCCAGTGTGAAAATACTTAAAGGCTATGGCATGCCTTCTACATATCTGACAAAAAGTATGAGCGATTTTCTCTAACACTGTTCCAGCATATGGTTTGCACACATGATATTGGTAGGTATTGGTTGGCTAACTACCTGGAAAAGCAGGTTACAGTCAACAAAGAGACATAATAGGAGTTGTAATCACTAAATGACTGCTATGATTCTGGTATTTCCCTCCAATACCGCCCACTCTTTCAAAACAATTAACTCAGCAGTTTAATTTATTAAAAATACTATTCTTAAAAACAAACTACAAGAGAAATAAAAGTACAAAAAGACTTGTATCTAGTAATAATAGTATATTAAAAGTTGATGGAAATAACTCAAAATATGACTGACAGTAGAATGGACAAACAAGTTATAGCTAGCCCAATAATATATGCATCAATAAAAATAAAATCAATAAAAAATTAATGAGCCATTTTTATATATGTCAGATATTGATCTCTAGAGAATTTGGCTGAATAAAAGGAGTCAGATAAAGATGATTCACATGTTATGATCACAAATATATGGTTATAAAAATGCTAATAATTACAAAAGTAAATTAGTAAGTCTCTAGAGACAGAGAAAGGGAGAAAAAGGAATGGCCCCAAAGCCCACAAAGACAGTTTTAGGAGTCAGAGATACATACTTATTAAATGAAATACAGTGACAATTTCATGACTGTATATATATTTAAAACTTTACAAATTATTTCCCTTAAGTATGTGGCAGAGTTTGTTGCATGTCAGCTATCCCTCAACAAATCTCTTCATAAAAATACTGTAAGATAAACATAAAATACTGGTTGTGATCTTCTAGTGGCTATTTAGTTGTATAACTTCAATCTCAGGAGTACAATCTTAGAAACTGGAAACACCTACATTGGTGACTGTCAAGTCTATAACAGTGAGAATATTATGTTCTGCTGGCAATTTATATCTGTTGGAAGCCCTTTCATGGTGTGGCCCCTACACAGTTGATTAAAGATACTCTGGAGGAGGGCAGCACACTTTGTACTTGGTGAGTTTTGTTTTGTTTTGTTTTGTTTTGTTTAAGGAAAATGACACAAGTTGAATAGTGACAGAAAATGGGCTAGATCCTAGAGCAGTTGGGGGAATGGAGTAAATATGATCATTGTGTAAAATTCTCACAGCACTAGCTTTCAAGAAGGAGGAAGGAACTGTTGACATGATATTGTTCCTGAATCCCAGGTCACAAGGGACCCTATCAGCATAATGAGATATGAAAGCAAATCCTCTCTTTTGAAGAACTTCACTACCTTTCAGAATTCTAGTCCTAACGTATAATCACCTTGTAATGAGAAGATAGTCAAGCTGTGAAACTCTAAGTTTAGACTTACAAAGGCAAGAAATACCCTTGTCTCCAACCATTGTCCACACCCAGATCACTTACTTGAGTTTGAGAATCTAGAGAGAATTTCTTTCCTGGCCCTTCAAATATTCTCAGTGACTTCAGGTTGTTCAGCAAAGTTTCTACACCATGAATCACCAACACCTCCTCTAGATCAGGGTTGGTCTTCAGAGCTTCAGCTAGTTTCCTTCAGGATGAAATTTCCCTTCTCAATATCAAATCAGTCTCCCTTTAGAGAAAACAGGAAGACTGCTATTCTGTCCAGTACAAAAGACCATGAGCTCACTCTCTCTAGCAGCACACTCTGTCTCACTCAGAAACTCTCCACTGTTTTCAGTATGCCTGTTCCAACATGACTACTTTGGCTCATGATGATATCTGAGACAAGACGTATTTCTTCATACAGTTTCACCAGAATGTTCTGTAGAAAAATGCTAATGCTAGAAACACCAAGGGGAGTACTTGCTTATATCAACAGTAATGTGCTCTGGAATTTATCATTATAAATAACATTTACCTTTTCACATAGGTTTTTTGAATTTTTTAAACCTCTAGATATTATTTATGTTCTTTTCCTGAAGTCTCTACTATATTTAGTCAAGTGAAAGGCTCAGGACAGGAGAAGCACTTGGAAAATAATTGTCAGGAAATTTTTTCCTTATAAAATAGATTAGGAAAAATTAAAATAAGAAGAACCTGGTCAAGACTTGTGCACCCTCTCCTCTAAACTGTCCATAGGAAAATTTTAGTGATTATCTCGTATTAGAGGCCATAGACCATGAAGGCCACAAAATGTAGATAGAAAATTATGCAAGACAAAATCTATAATCATCATTTTTGATAATTCTCTATATTTGAAATACAAAAAAGAGAATTATCTACTCCATCCCTCAATATTCTACCATAATAGCCAAACAGAACCATGTAAGAGCTTTCTTCTGCCACACTCCTTGAAATTTAACAAGCTAGATTACTCTTGGACCAGAATATTGAGTTTTTCAAAGACATACAATGTCTCTTTCTTCATCCACATAAATTTAAGAATTATTTTAAAATTTCCAATTGGGATAATAAATAAAAGATAAATTACATTTCAAGACTTTATTTTTTTTAATTTTTATTTTGCAGTACAATTCAGTTCTACATATCAGCCACGGATTCCCTTGTTCTCCCCCCACTGGTCCCCCTCACCTTCCCCCCAGCCCACCCCCCATTCCCACCTCCTCCAGGGCAAAGCCTCCCCCAAGGACTGAGATCAACCTGGTAGACTCAGTCCAGGCAGGTCCAGTCCCCTCCTCCAAGGCCAAGCCAAGCGACCCTACATAGGCCCCAGGTTTCAAACAGCCAACTCATGCAATGAGCACAGGACCCGGTCCCACTGCTTGGGTGCCTCCCAAACAGATCAAGCCAATCAACTGTCTTACCCATTCAGGGGGCCTGATCCAGTTGGTGACCCCTCAGCCATTGGTTCATAGTTCATGTGTTTTCATTTGTTTGGCTATTTGTCCCTGTGCTTTATCCAACCTTGGTCTCAACAATTCTCGCATTTCAAGACTTTAAATCCATGATTATTCAATTTATTTAGGTCACCTTTGTCTGATTTATAGCCTTTTGGGTAGTCACTGTAAGTTTTCCATACTGGAGATCACACAATAAAACCTTGTCTGTGGTTGATATATTGTGCACACCAATAAACTTATCTGGGTGTCAGAGAACAGAAAAACCACTATATTAAACATAGGTTTAGGCAGTGGTAGCACACACCTTTAATCCTAGCATTCCAGAGGCAGAGTTCCATCTGGAACTCTGAGTTTAAAGCCACACTGGAAACAGCCAGGCATGGTGAAACATGCCTTTAATCCGAGGAAGTGATGGCAGGAAGCAAAAAGGTATATAAGGTGTGAGGACCAGGAACTAGAGCCTTTTGAAGCTTTTAGCTTTTTGCAGCTATTCAGCTGAGATCCATTTGGATGAGGACTCAGAGGCTTTCAGTCTGAGGAAACAATATCAGCTGAGAATTTGGCAAGGTGAGGTTGGATGCGACTTGTTTTGTTTCTCTGATCTTTCAGCATTCACCCCAATACCTGGCTCCAGGTTTGTTTTTATGAATAAGACCTTTTAAGGTTTGTGTTACACTTGTCTAATTGAGGTTTCTGGGAATTGGGTTCTGAAATGTAGAATTGCATGCAGCAACTTTATTGAGGTCATGTGCATAGTTTAAACGCCTATAGTCAAATGGAAGAAGTACGGTTTAGCAGAATGAATTCTGGGGTTGAAATAGAGATTGGTATTTCAGGGAGCTAGGAAGGTCCTGTGGATTCAGATCTTTAAATAATCACAAAGGCCATTAGTACAAGCTGCCCTTGTACTAGAAGATGCACAAAGACAGACTGCCTTTGCTAAGTAATATTCCTGGAAATCTTTTAGCCTAGAAATTGTAACTACTAATTCTCCCAGTCACTTGAATAATGGTGCCTCAGTCTGCAGTAGGACTTTCTTTGTACTGCAAGCTCCCAAATAATGATACAGAGACTTATTATTAAGTATGAAAGCTTGGCCTTAACTTAGGCTTGTTCCCAACTAGCTCTTATAACTGAAATTAACTGATTTATATTAACTTATGTTCTGTCACATTGTAGATGAACAGTCTTATTAAATAAGAAACACAGAGCCAAATACAAAGTTAAAAGCCCAAGAGGTCAGAGCAGTAGCTGAGAACTGAGACTTAAAACCGCCTTTCTTACCCTTCACTGCCACTGTTGTCCTTCCCCTCAGAAAGAGATCTACTTCTCTTGTATCTGTCTTTTTATTAACTTTCTTTTTGCCTTCTCATTGGTTGTAAACCCAACCACATGACCTCCTCATCACTGCCTTCTATACAGACCGCCAGGTCTTCTATGGTTGGTATTAAGATTAAAGGCGTGTGTCTCCATGCTGGTGGTATCCTTGAACACACAGAGATCTGTCTGTCATGTGGTCTGGATTAAAGGTGTGCGCCACCACCACCCGGCTTCTGCTATGGCTTACTATTAGCTCTGACCCCCAGGTAACTTTATTTATTAACATACAAATAAAATCACATTTCAGTACAAATAAAATATCACCATATTTTACCTTTTCTATTTTAATAAAAAGAAAAAAAGAAAAAAGTTATAACTAATATAAGAAAAACTGTATACAAAAGTACAATAACTATATACCATATATATAAGCAATAATTACCTAAACAATGTCTAGTTCATTTGCATTTGACAAATTCAGAGAAAATAATTCCATTATCTATCCTATTATGGTAAGTCCAAAATGTACCTGATTCACTTTCTATCCTAACTTATATTACTAACGGAACTATCTTATAATGTCTTTCAAATTTATACACTTACACATCTTTAGTGAGTTTCTTTTGTAAAATTCTTAACAAGGAAAACTATAATTATCTAAATTTAACTATAACTATCTAATCTTCAACTCTAACTACTAATCTTCAACTCCCTCAGAGACTCAAGAAGGAAATAATATTACCTAATAAAAAATAAAAACAGGAAGTGTACACAAGCAGCTTCTAAAAAAAATGTGAGTTAACAGAAACAGCCAGCTGTCTGGCAGTCACCTGAGGTTTCTCCAAAGTGTTGGGGCATCATCTTCAGCCTATAGGCTTAGCATATCTGACAGACTCATTTGTGAAGTAGGATGTACACAAAGTCAACAGTTCAACCTCACATTTGGTGAGAGCAGTCCATGTACCAGAAACACCTGAATTCCACTAGTGTCATGTCATGATTTAGGATTTTAAATTCTGGTAATTGTTGATGTTTTTTTTTTTTTTAATTCAGCTGTCATTTCTTCTTAGCTGTATTTGTGTGGCTTCATCTCTGCATCCCATTCTTCTCCACATCCCTCTACTAAATGACAGTCTACCATTGAGAGGTGTGAGCTCAGTTACTCTTCAAGAATAACTGTTTCAGTTGCTGTTCCACTGTACATCAGAAGCCATCAGCCCACTGCCTGTTCAGCTGCCTTCAAAGAAAAGGGCACGAGACCTTTTCCAGATTGCAAAGGCCACTTCAGGGATGGTATCATATTGTACTGGCCTCAGAAGATGCCTTTTGTTAAAGCCACAATTACACTTGTTTTGGCAAGAATCAGTAATCCTTTGTTTCGTGTCCTGTCTGTCCATTTTGTCCTCTTTGTCAGCAGTTGATTTGAGGATACTTTGTTGTCCAGTGGCTAACTTTTGCCACAATGAAAGTTAACTCCATATGCAGTTTCTTCAATGCCCATATTTTCTCTGAAGTAGGTTGGTACTGCCAGGAGCCGACATGTCTCATAGTCATAACAAAAAAAATTTTCTAAGTTATTAAAACATTTTAAATGCCATATTCTGTAGATCTCTGACGGGTTTGAAGATGACCTGTCTATCTAAAATATATCTGCTCAATCTTGAAAACATAACTAATGTGACTACAAATTCTATTGTAATGTCTAACTACTAACTTTCATTTCTTTTTATCCTAATAATTGGTAATAATGACATTCAAGGATCAGCAAATTGCATTACACTGTTAAATGAATGATATAAGTACAATATCTTGAACAAGATTAGAAATATATGTATAGCATTTTCTAACAATATCAATCTCAATATATATATAATTTGTATACAATATAAAAAAATCAAATCCAATGTAAAGTATTTAAAATTAGTAATTGTCTTTTTCTTTTTCTTTTCTTTTTTAAAACAATAACATTAAATCTAATCTCCTTTGCTTAGCCCTCTTCCTCACCCTTAACAACAACTTGTAACCAACTCTCCTAAACAATGAAAATTATCCCAGACCCAAAACCCATTAAAAGACCAAAAAACCACCTGCCCCACACCACCTTTTTGGGAATGGTGGAGCATTGTCAGTTTTGATTTGTGCAGGTGTAGCTAGAGTTTTCCTGCCTGGCCCACAGTCAGGGCAAATCTCTCTCACCTGCCAGTCCCACAGCCACTCAGACCCGACCAAGTAAACACAGAGACTTATATTGGTTACAAACTGTATGGCCATGGCAGGCTTCTTGCTAACTGTTCTTACAGTTTAAATTAATTCATTTCCATAAATCTATCCCTTGCCACATGGCTCGTGGCTTACCAGGATCTTCACATGCAGCTTGTCATGGTGGCGGCTGGCAGTGTCTCTCTGACTCAGCCTTCCACTTCCCAGCTTTATTCTCCTCCTTGTCCCGCCTACACTTCCTGCCTAGCCAACGGCCAATCAGTGTTTTATTGATTAATCAGCAACACATTTGCCATACATCCCACAGCATGCAGGTATGCCCATGATGGCCATAACTTCTAGCAAATGAGTGATTACAGAATCAGCTTTATCATAACTCAAAGCAGTTGCCCATTGAAATCCTGAATAAGTATCGATGGTATGGTGTACATATTTCAGTTTTCCAAATTCTGTAAAGTGAAACACATCCATCTGCCAGACTTCATTCCTCTAAGTACCCTTTGGGTTACATCCTGCTGGTAATGGCATCTGGTTGTAAAAGGAACAAGTAGGACATTTCCTTACAATTTCTTTGACTTGTTGCCAAGTTATGGAAAAATCCTTTTTTAAACCTTTACTACTGACATGATGTTTTTCATGAAATTATGAGGCCTCCATCACATTTCCTATCAATAATTTATCAATCTCATCATTACCTTGTGCTAAAGGGCAGACCAGTATGGGATCAGATGTGAGTTATATATAAAGGATGACTCCTATTCCTGATTGGATCTTGTAACTGAATAAATAGTGAAGTTAATTCTGATGCATCAGGGATAAATTCTGCAGTTTCAATATGTAGTACCACTCTTTCAGCATACTGAGAGTCAGTAACTATGTTGAGATTTTCTGAAAAATCCATTAATACCAACAGAATAGCATAGACTTCCGATTCTTGAAGTGAATTTTAAGGACTTTGAACCACTTTACTTAAATTTTCTGATTTGTAACCTGCCTTTCCTTGTTTGTTTGCATCTGTATAAAATGTACAAACTCCAGATATGGGTTTTCCCCATACAATTCAAGGCAAAATCCAATCAGCTCTCTTTACAAGATCAATTCTATCACTTTTGGGATATTTGCTGTTAATTTCTTCCAAAAAATTACTGCAAGCTCTTTGCCAAGGTTCACTTTCTGTCCATATTTTTCAATATCCTCCTTAGTTAAAGGTACTACAATTTCTGCTGGGTCTATTCCTGCTAATTGATGAAGTCTCAATTTTCCTTTCAAAATCAAGTCAGAGATTTTTTTCCACATAAGTTTTTAATTTTTTATTTGGTTTATTTGGTAAAAATATCCATTCCAATACAATATCTTCCCTCTGCATTAATATTCCTGTAGGAGAATGCCCAGAAGGTAAAATAACCAAAATGCAACAATAAACAAAATCCACAGCAATGTAAAACATTTTAAACAAGTTGTTGCTCTTTAAAAGTAGGATCAACAATCTACCCTTTTATCCTATCATATCTATATGATACCCCTTTTTTCTTTAGAAAGAGATTGTATTTATAATCAACTTGTTTTAAATAAAAATTAACATTTATAAACAATATTTTGGTAATTTGTGTGTAGCTTTTTATGTTACTTTTTGTTGGATGAGGGCACTGGCAGTCTAATAGGGATCCTGAGAAAATTAAGAATTATGGTTAAGTCTTGACTGTAATAGTCTGTGAGGCTGCATTGTCTGAGCCAGTTGTCTTGAAACCGTTTTGGATGTTGGATGATCTAGGCCATGGTGTCATTGGAAACCTTTCAGGGGGTCTTGGGTGGTCAAACCTGACTGATGTATCTTAATATGGAACTGTTTAACCCTAACAATCCATAGATGGGAAATGTCTTTGAATAATCTTTGAAAGTCATTAAGAGTCCATAATCAATCATACAAAATATCAGCATAGGGTTGAGCTAGTTAACATTCCCTGTTGGAGAACCCCTTATTGATATCTCTTACCCAGCTGAGAAATAATATAAGTAGTCAAAGTGAAGATAAATCTTTCTCTGTCCTTTTCTTATAAGGATATTATGAAGAAACCGTATTTTAAATCAATAACTATAAGAGTCTGGGATACCTCACTCAGGATGATTTTTTCTAGATCCATCCATTTGTCTGCAAACCTCATGATGTCATTGTTTTTCTCTGCTGAGTAGCATTCCATTGTGTATATGTACCACATTTTGTTTATCCATTCTTCAGTTGAAGGGCATTTAGGTTGTTTCCATGTTCTGGCTATTACAAACAATGCTGATATGAACATAGCTGAACAAGTGCTCTTGTGGTGTGGTTGAGCATTCCTTGGGTATATGCCCAAGAGTGGTATAGCTGGATCTTGGGGGAGATGGATTCCCAATTTTCTAAGAAATCGCCATATTGATTTCCAAAGTGGTTGTACAAGCTTGCATTCCCACCAGCAGTGGAGGAGAGTTCCCCTAGCTCCACATCCTCTCCAGCATAAGGTGTCTTCAGTGTTTTTGATCTTAGCCATTCTGACAGGCGTAAGGTGGTATCTCAGAGTTGTTTTGATTTGCATTTCCCTGATGATTAGGGATGTTGAGCAATTCCTTAAATGTCATAGGAAGAAACAAAGTGCTAGAGAGGCCCACAGAAATCCACAAAGATACTCCCACAACAGACTGCTGGCAATGGTCAAGAGACAGTCTGAACTGACCTACTCTGGTGATGGGATGGCCAAACACCCTAATTGTCGTACTAGAAACCTCACCTAACTACTGAGGGATCTGGATGCAGAGATCCATGACTAGGCCCCAGGTGGATCTCTGGGAGTCCAATTAGCGAGAATGAGGAGGGTTTATATGAGAGAGAATTGTTGAGACCAAGGTCGGATAAAGCACAGAGACAAATAGCCAAACAAACGGAAACACATGAAATATGAACCAATGGCTGAGGGGTCACCAACTGGATCAGGCCCTCTGAGTGGGTGAGACAGTTGATTGGCCTGATCTGTTTGGGAGGCATCCAGGCAGTGGCACCGGGTCCTGTGCTCATTGCATGAGTCGGCTGTATGAAACCTGGGGCCTATGCAGGGTCCCTTGGCTCGACCTGGGAGGAGGGGACTGGACCTACCTGGACTGAGTCCACCAGGTTGATCTCAGTCTGTGGGCAAGGCTTTGCCCTGGAGGAGATTGGAATGGGGGGCGGGCTGGGGGGAAGGTGAGGGGGGCGAGAGGGGGGAGAACAAGGGAATCTGTGGCTGATATGTAGAACTTAATTGTATTGCAAAATAAAAATTTAAAAAAAAATAACTATAAGAGGCCATCCTTTCAGTAACAAAGTGTGCAAAGCAATTTCAGATTGTAGAGAGCCCATTGGCTGAATTATCTTGTTCATTGCCCTTAGGTCTGTCACCATTCTCCACTTACCAGATTTCTTTGTAGTAACAAATACAGAATTCCAAGAGCTGGTTGATTCTTCAATATGTTGAGCATTTAACTGCTCTTGTACCCGCTGATCTAAGGCTTGTAGTTTTTCTGTTGTTAAAAGACATTGCTGAACCCATACAGGCTTTCTGTTAACCATTTTAAAGGTAGAACTGTTGGTATGTTTGAAAGATCAGCAGCTGTTGTGCTCTGTTCTTGTACAATCTAGATGGTTGGTGACATTTCTTTATAATACCTCCTAATATTTTTCTAAGAAACATGAGTTAGTTTATGATTTGTTTCTGAAGTTGAAGGAATGTTAATCTGAGTATTCCATTGTTGTAATAAATCATGAGCCCATAAATTCATAGCTATATTGGACACTTATCTCTTTAATTTTTCACTCTGTCCTTCTGGCCCTACACATTTGATACATATTGCACTCTGTTTCACTTGAGATAATGTTCCAATCATTAACAGCTGAACATTTACCGCCTGAAGAGACCAATTTGGATGCCAAGATTCTGGTACAATTATCATGACATCTGCACCTGTGTCCACAAGACCCTCCATGAGAAAGTTGTTTATTTGTATTTTTATTTTTGGTCTTTATTCATTTATAGAAGTTTGCCAAAAATTTTGCTTTATGGTTTCTCATGAATTTTCTTTTCTCTCTGCTATAGCTGGTCTATCACCCTGGGCAATATAGTTTATTACAATAGGTATTTGTTTATTTCATTGCTCTGAGAAGGAGTTTCTTCTAAGCTGTGAGGAAAGTACTGAACTGGATTTGCCATGGGGACCTGAGAGAAGTCCCACAGGGAATTTCCCAATGGTGAAGGTAAAGGATTACCTTGTCTGTCCTTTGCTGATCTATGTTTGTAAGTCCAATGTTTGCCTTTACCACACTTTCTGCATAATCCAGAAGGGAGGGGTGTTCTATTGCCATTGTTCCTTGAAAAAACATTGTTTCTAGGAACACCCTGTTTACAGTCAATTTTTTAGGTGGTCTTGTTTACTGCAATTAAAGCATCTGAAATTAATATTTTTCTTCAAACCTCTTGAAATTACCTCTCCTATCCATGTATCATCATGGTCATGAGATTCAATATTAATTGTATGCCTGATCCAATCCTCCAAGGATGCTAATCTTGCCTTTAATGGTCTAATTATCCTTTTGCATGCTGCATTAGAGTTCTCAAAAACCAGAGATTCAATTATTATCTGTCTACCTTCTGAATTTGGTATCATTCTATTTGCTGCTGAAGATAGCCTTTTGTAAGAAATCTGTGAAGGTTTCTTTTCGGACCTGTATACCTTTTGTAAATGATTCAGTTTTCTTCCCTGCTTCTTGAGTTCTGTCCCATGAATTCATAGCTACCATTCATCACAGAATTAGGGTATGGTCATCATATAAAAATTGTCTTTGTATATCAGCATAATTCCCTTTTCCAACAAGTTCATTTTGGGAAATTTCATTATCTCTAGCCCTACATTGTTGTTCTATAATATTTGCTCCTCTTTCCACCAGGTTCTCCACTCTAACTGTGGCCCAGCCTCTAGCTAGGACTGCTGTAACCAAATCTTTCCAGTCCTGAGGGAGAATTCTATTACAAGTTGACCACGAGTTTAGCATTTGCTTTACAAATGGATAATGCATACCATATGATACTATAGCTTTATGTTACTGGGTAGATTAATGTTTGCTGTCTGGTAGTCTTAGGCTGTTTCTCTGTAACCATATAATTCAATACTGAGATAGGTTCACCTTTAAATTCTTCTGTCTGGGTCTCTACAATTTGTTTTAACAAGTTTTTCTAAAACTTTTATCTTGGCACTCAAATTGACCAGCCTTTTTAATGATAAAATAAAAATGATCAAACAAATAGTATTCATAATTGACATTATGTAAATCTCATCAACATTAATTATCCTCTCATTTAATTGCTCCACTTCAGGCTTCCTAACGTGTTATCAAATGGAGACCAAATTCCCTCCATTGTAAAAATGTTTCCCATTATTTAATGTGGGAAAATTTTGCTTTTAACTAATTTCTCCCTTTAAGATATCTTAATTGACTCAACAAATCTGCTGACTGCATAGAACATTAGAACTCTGAGGGTTTCAAGGCAGCTACCTAGTGTGGTAGCAGTCTGAGATGGGAATCCAAAGAGAGCTCAGCACCTACCAGGAGAGAAAAAGCTAAAAAGAACTACTTCCTGTATACCCACACCTATATGCCTTTCTGTTCTATATCTCACTTCCTCTCTCCACCCAGCTACATCATTTCCTATCTGTCTTACAGACCTTCAGACCTCTATAGTTAGCTAGTGTTGGAATTTAAGGCATGTGCCACCACCCCTGGCTCTGTTCTCAGTGTGGCCTTGAACTCACAGAGATCTGGAAGGATCTCTGCCACCCAAATGCTAGGATTAAAGGCATGTGCTACCATTGCTTGACTTCTATGTTTGATATAGTGGATGGTTTTTTTCCTCTGATCTTCAGATAAGCTTTATTGGAGTGCACAAAATATCACCACAACACAGTGCTTCTCAACCTGCAATAAATGTATAAAAACTAGACATGTACTCTCATTTTGCTTTGTCCTAGCAGCTGAACACCAGGAAGTTTTCAGAAGAAAAAAATCAAGAAAGCCAAGATTCAATAGACCATTCTTGGGCTATAGGACAAGTGACCTTAAACAAGAAATAATTTCCCTGTATTGAACATAATTGCTCACAATGATTTTTGCATTGCATTTAGGGATAAAAATTTACCTGTAATACAGAGTATCCATTGAGTTGATCCAGAACCATATTTTTTAAGAGATACCACCAGGTTTATAGGTGATTGGTAGATCCCGATCCCAAGAGTAACATATTAAATCATTATGCCTTGGCTTACTAGGTCTATATCCACTTGCACTTTCAGCAGAAATGAGTATTTTCACAACAAAGTCATGGTTTTTAGCTTTGGGCACTATTTAGGGTATATTTCAAAGATATGCAGCTTCAATGAATGTAGGTTCAAGTTTGTTCTTGATCTAGTTACAATGGCCACTTACATGCATCTTAAACCTAAAATACAGTATCTATCTTTTAAAACTGGGATAATTCTATGAAAAAATTTTAAACTGTGTTATATATGCATAATTGTGTATGGATATATGTGTATATGTGTGTGGGTGCCCATGTGCCATGTCACAGATATGGGGTTAAAAGGACAACTTTGGGAGTCTGTTATTTCATGTGGATTCTTAGGATTGAACTTAGTTTGTCAGGTTGGGCAATAAACACCTTTACCTGCTGAGTCTTTTGTCTTCCCTCAGAATAGTTTCCAAAATATTTTAATTTTCATGATATTTTATTTGTCTTTGTCTATTTGTGTGACTGCCACATGTGTTTGCATGCTCAATATGGACAGAAGCGGGATCACCTGAAGTTGGAGTCATAGGTTGTTGTGTGTCACCCAAGGTAAATGCTAGGGTTCAGACTCAGGTTCTCTGGAAGAGAAGTAAGTGCTTCTGAAAATTGAACCAACTCTCCAGACTTCAGATAAATTTTTATAGTGATATTGAAACCCTGTTGTATCCTTTAACATTTACATTATAAAGCTGTTATTTGAATTAAATACTGAAAAGACCTATTAGTATTTTATTTTATAATTACTGTATACTCTAATGCTAATAGCACTTTGATGTATTTCGCTAAAGGATGTTCTCCATTTTCTCAAATAATACATAATTTTCAGTCTCTAAAACTATCAAAAAATATTGGCAAAAGGGTGCAGGGGCATGCCTAAGATAAATTATGCTTAGGAACTTCAGTTGAGTTTTCTAATGCAAAATGATTGTTCACTGTGAGCTCTCTTGCTGTTTAGTCACATAAGCTTTGAAATGAAAGCAGAATCTAATACATCCTAAAAAGCATACTTAAGCATCCAGATATCTGTGGCCAGGAAGAAATGTGAGTAACAGTAATGAGTTCTCATAGCCAGAATTATTTCTGTGTACACCTCTGATAACTAAGTCAAAAGATAAAAAGAAAGTATAAAATTTTCACCCTGAATTCAATTATTTGTTGTTTAGGTTTCTATGGCTTGGGTAAGTGTCCCCTAAAAGTGCATGTATAATAAAGCTTGATCATCAACACTGTTGGGAGACAAACCTTTGGAAGGTACATCCTAATGAAAGGATGTTATTTCTGTAGATGGGAACTCAGAGGATAGTGTGAATTCTGTCTCTTTCTATTTCTTCTTTGCTTCATGCCCCAATGAATGAGCAGATTTCTCTGCCATGGGGTCCTGTTGGTATGTTCTGCTTTCTCGACAGGCACAAAAGCAATGTGGCCAAATAGCCATGCACTGAACCTTTAAAATGGAACCAAAATAAATCTTTCTCCCAATATGACTGCCCACCTTATGACATTATATAATGCTAAGCTCACAAGTGCAGTTGCCTTATTCTCTGTGTTATTAAGAACTAATGAGCCAAGTGGTGGTGCCTTTAATTCCAGTCCTTGGGAGGCAGAGCCAGATGGATCTCTGTGAGTTCGAGGCCAGCCTGGTATATAAAACAAGATCCAGGACAGGCATGAAAACTAAACAGAGAAACCCTGTCTTGAAAAAGTGAAAAACAAAAAACAAAATTAAAAAAAAAAAGAACTAATGGGATTATTCAAGCCACAGCTGGGATTTATTTTATTTACACATCCTTTACCAAATGACATTTTCAGATTCACTAAAATAACTGAAAGGCACAAGCTCTCTCATACTTATAACTGTGCTGGATTCTAAGTTCTTTTATAAAAATTTAATTTATTTGTGTGTATATATGTTTATCTGTGTCTGTGTGTGAATATACCCTTAAGGACTATGCCTATGGAAGCCAGAAGAGAGCACCAAATCTCCTGGAGCTGGAGTTACAGACAGTTGTGAAGCACATGACATGTGCGCTGGGAATTAAATTTGGATCCTCCAGAAAATTAGCAACTGCTTTTAACTGCCAAGCCATCACTAAAGCCCCAATCCTAAATTCTAAATCACTCTTTGTATATGTATAAAACCAGGGACCATTCAGATATGAAATGCATGAGAACAAATTATATTTTTTTCTTTCTTTTGGGTTCTAGTTTTTGATGGAGACGTCTTGGATGGAAAATATGCTAGAAAATTTGTTTATGCTTGTGGTTAATGCAACCACTGCAACTTTGTTTTATACCATTCCCCACTTAAGTTCATGATAGGTGTTTATGAGCCCTATGGGGTAACTTTTCCTTGTCTCATTTTGAAGTCTTCTGTTTTATGCCTTTATTGTGTAACTTTAAAGATAGTTTTTGATGTGGGATAATATGAAGGCATGTTGCCTTTCAGAGAAAGGGTGTGTCAGTAGTTGTTATCAATAGATAGGAAATGTTTTGTACTTGGTTCCCAGACAATGGTTCTGTTTGGTAAGTAATAGATGTTTGGCTAGGTTTTGACCTAGCAAGAGGAAATGAGCCACTATGAATATGTTGTAAAAAGACATATCTTTTGCCAGCTCCTTCCTCTTTCTCTTTCCATTTTTCCATTATGATATGAACGAACTCCCCTGCCACACATTTTCATGGAAGCAGGATGTTCTCTGGTCAATTCATGGGACCAAACATCTATGAACAGAACATATTGAAGCTGGGAGTCAAATAAACACTCCACTCTTAATTTCTTTCTACCAGACATTGGTCACAATATTGAGAAAAGTAACTAATGCAATCGTTTTGATGAATTTTTATTATCTTACTGTCATATTTATTTGTGATAATTCTCTGTTATCACATTCATGTGGAAATAAATTAAAGGAAATAAAGTTTGATTTGTGTTGTGAATTGGGGAACACACTTATTGTTGAATGTAAACAACTTGTGACCACAAAATCGTATAACATGCTACATTTTCTGTGTATGTGTCTATGGACTTTCATTATACAGTGAGAGGATACTAACTAAATTGTTACTTTTCACTTTCTTATGGAAATCAAAACAAATGCAGAAAAATAGAAAGTATCTTCAATAATATGTCTCATTTAACTTGTTACAATGAACATGAACCATATTTTGAATGATTAAAAAATATCAAACAGATGTAGGTGGTGATGATTTATACCTTTAACTCCAGGACTTGTGATGCAGAGGCAGGCATGTCTCTGAGTTTGGTGCCATCCTTGTCTATAGAGCAAGTTTCAGGACAGCCAGGAATACACAGAAACCCTGACTTGAAAAACAAAAACAAAAACAAACAGACAAAAACAGCAAACATAAAAGCAGACACCTCCACTTTTCACAGAATGAAAATTTTAGCCTTAAGATAAAAAGGTATATTATTGAATCCACTTTTAAAAAGGAACTACTTGTTTTAAGTAGGATAAGTAATGAAATTTTTTGTCTGATTTGTCAAATGTTAATGGACTGGACATTGTTAATGTATATAATGGAGGTTTTTTGTCTGAATCTGTCAAATGTTAATGGACTAGACATTGTTAGTATAATTCTTGACTGTATATATTGTATACAGTTACTGTATATACTTTTTCTTATTAGTTATAACTATTTTATTTTAAACAAAAAAGCGGAAATGTGATATATTGTGCACCCCAATAAACTTATCTGGGGGTTAGAGAAAAGAACAGCCACTATATGAAACAGAGGTTAGGCAGTGGTAGCATTCCAGATCCAAATGGATCTCTGTGAGTTCAAGGCCACACTGGAAACAGCCAGGCATGGTGACACACACCTTTAATCCCAGCACTTGAGATCTCATGTCTTGCTTGGGAAAGACTCATACCTTTAATACCAGGAAATGATGGTAGGAAACAGAAAGGTATATAAGGCATGAGGACCAGGAAATAGAGGCATTTTAGGCTTTTAAACTTTTGAGGTTTTTAGCAGCAGTACAGCTGAGATCCATTCAGACGAGGACACAGAGGCTTTCAGTCTGAGGAAACAAGATCAGCTGAGGAATTGACAAGGTGAGATTGGATGTGGCTTGTTCTGTTTCTCTGATCTTTCAGCATTCACCCCAATACCTGGCTCCTGTTATTTCCTTTATAAGACCATTTAGCAATTTGTCTTACAACCTTACCCTCCCATGTAATCTCTCTTATCCCTTCCTCTCTTTTTTCTTTCAACATTTTCTCTCTCCTACCATACACAGACAGAGCAACAGCAAAAGACAAACAACAATTCTATCTGCATTTTCAATATAAGTGAAATTCTTAGAAATGAAATCTAATCATATAGTCCTTTTTCTACTTTTATTTTAACTTCTACATATGACAAAAAACTTGTGTCTTTCTGGTTTGGGGGTCACTTATTTGGTGTAAATGAGAGGATTTAATTTGTTTCTTTGCATGAGCAATACTTTGCTGTGTATATCCAACACATTTGAACATCTAGGCTGATTCCACATCTTCAATATTGTGAATAATTGTGTAACAGGTTGGATGAGCAGGTGTCTCTTGTTATTAAGCAGAAACTCAGAAGCAGAGTGGTAATTACATGCTAATAAGTTGCTGAGAAGTGTATATGGAGAAATTAGTATGGTTTACTTAAGTAAGATAGGTGAATCTACAAAGGAAGAAATCTTGGACTTCAGGTAAAGTTCAAAGTCAAGTATCTTTAATTCTGAAATTTTAAAAACTTCTCTGGGATAGAATACAAGAGACAGACTAATCTCAGTAGCACTACACATATTAATAAAAAAACTAGAAATAGAATGACACACAAACCATCACATGATAATACAAAGGAATGCAAATAGAAGCCTGTTTGTTGTCTAGCAGAAGGCAGAAAGGGGGTAGATCTGCATGGGAGGGGAGGTGGAAAGGAACTGAGAGAAGTAGAGAGAGGAAAATCCCTAATCAGGATATAATATATGAGAAAAATAATCTATTTTTGGTAAGAGGGAAAAATCACATTTTGAGAGATAAATGGGCCTCAGGAGAAGAGAGGAGAGAAGGATGGTTCCATGAGCATCTGCGTATTTGTGCATCAAGCTCTGGAATCTCTGTGGTGTCTCTGCCCCCACCATTGTTCACTCAAAGGGGTCTCATGACAATTCAGTGCTGGCTTCACTTGGAGTCACTGCCTTTTGACAGAAAAAAATTGCAGCCACTCAATTTCCCCCAGTTGAAAATTATTTTTATATTCCAATGGCCTGTTCCAGATGAGTTCAACCACATGCACAGAAAGATGGGCCTTGGGCTCAACAGAAAAGTGGAGGCATTCCATGCTGAGCATTTGACACTTTAGGAACATCTGACCTGGTGATCTTACTTTGTCACCTGCTGGTGGTCACGGCTCTACAGGCTTCACTTCTAAGTCGTGGCAGGTGAAAGGCTAGCAACATCTATTCCTTGTCCTCCTTTATTTCTTATTGTTGGTAAAAAAAAAAATCAAAACATTTTAAATTATTTTTAAAAGAGAAGAAAATGCTTTAAAATGAGTTAAAATAGATATGGGTACACAATAACTTCAGAAACTATGTGCTAAGTATTGTAATAACTAGACCAGACAATGAATGAAAATTACATGAACTATAACACAGACCATTCAGACATACAGGAGTAGTTATAATTTCATTCATATTGAACATACGAATATATTTTCAAATTATTTCAATTTTATATATGTATAGATAATATAAGTGAAATATTTAATAAGAGAAATATTTTAAAGCTACTATAGCACTGTGATTTCTTTTTATTCATTAAACATCAAATGGAAGCTAATGCAGAAAAGAAATATTATACATAAATTATTACAGGATGGACAAAGTCAGTATATTAATGAGTCTCTTATTTTTTAATTTTAAATATTTTTATTTTATAATTAACTTAATTTCACATATCAGCCATGGATTCCCCTGTCCTCCCTCCTCCCACCCCCCACCCTCTACTCAAATCCACCCCCCATTCCCACCTCCTCCAAGGCAAGGTCTCCCCTGGGGAGTCAGCCCAGCCTGGTAGACTCAGCTGAGGCAGGTCCAGCTCCCTCCTCCCTACACCAAAGCTGAGCAAAATGTCCCAGTATAGGCCCCAGGCTCCAAAAAGCCGTCCCATGCACCAAGGACAGGTCCTGGCTCCACTGCCTGGTGGCCTCCCATACAGTTCAAGCTAATCAACTATCTCACTTATGTAGAGGGTCTGGTCCAGTTCCATGGGGGCTCCTCAGCCATTGGTTCACAGTTCATGCATTTCCACTAGTTTGGCTATTTGTCCCTGTGCTTTTTCCAATCATGGTCTCAACATCTCTTGCTCATAAATCCCTCCTTTCTCTCACCAGTTGGACTCCTGGAGCTCCACCAGGGGCTCGGCCATGGATCTCTGCATCTGCTTCCATCAGACACTGGATGAGAGTTCTGTCATGACAGCCAGGGTGTTCGGCCATCTGATCACCAGAGCAGGTCATCTCAGGCACTCTCTCAACCATTGCCAGTAGTCTACACTGGAGGTATCTTTGTGGATTTCTGGGGACCTCTCTAGCACTCTGCTTCTTCCTATTCCCCTGGGGTCTTCATTCATCATGGTATCTCCTTCCCTGTTCTCCCTATTAATGAGTCTTTTATATTATTCAAAACAAATTTTAAAATATTGATGAATATCATAGCTTTAAATGTTAGTTTTAAATTCTCAAATATCTTAGTAGATCTTTAACATAAGACATAAATTGGGTGAAATCTTTGAACAAGTTAAAGAAGATATATACTTAGAAAAATTTAATCAATATAAAATACAAAATAAGGAAAATAATAAAAAATTAAAAAGCACATTAAATTTAAATGAGCCATTAACCTTCTTCAATATTACATTAGATTTAACAGAACCTCTATGAATTAAAATCTTAGCAGCATGCAATTAGCATGTAAAATAATGAGTTTAGTTATACTATTTTAAATTTATATATAATGTATTCTATACGTATTAATTCCCCATTTCCCGCTTTTGTGAGAATGTTTGTTTAAAAATGGGCTGAAAAAAAATAGCATAAAATAACCATTACAAAATTGATACAATTGGATAAAACTGTATAATATACCTAAATAAGAGCAAACATTAGAACTTCAACATATTATAATATGAATTTCACCCTGTTTCCAAATATGAATAAAATATAAACAAAGTGTTCATATGTAAAATTTGAAAATTCAAAATTTTAATAAATGGTACACAGGCTACATTCGTTGATAATATTTAAATTTAGTTGGATATCAAGAAAGATGATAGAGAATTAACTAGAATAATATAGAAAAGAATTTAGAATTTCAGTAAAAATGTATTGTATGTATTAATATTTACACAGAAAGGTGATTCTGTGAGGATATTAAGTGTGGCTCAGCCCATCAATCTATTTCCCCCATACAGACACCAAGCAGTTAGAATAAATCAACTAGAGAAAGTGACTGACATTACCCAGTGATGATGTATCCTAGAGAACTAAATATATAAAATGGACAACTAGCAGGAGCTAGCAAATACTGGAAAGAGATAGAATAAAATATTGGTTATAGCAGAAATTAAATAAAATTTAGAATAAACACTAAAAAGTATAATTCAAGAACAGTTTCATAATGTTGAAAACACAAAGCATTGATCTTTGCATTGACTGAGACTCTATATGCGAGGGTATGCAAATCCAAAATGTTAAGAATAAGACATAATCTATCAAAGTTGCTAGACAAGCAAAACACAAGCATCATCTTGGTGTGTACGCAAAATAACAAGTTACACCAGAAGGAAAAACTGAGGGCTGGAGAGGTGGCCCAGCTATCAAGAGCACTTGTTAGTCTTGAAGAGGAAGCTGGTTTGGTTTCTAGCACCAACATGGTGGATTACAACCATCTGTAACTCCAGATCCAGGGTAACTGATGCCCTCATCTTACCTCTGTGGGCACAGGGCATGAGTGATCCACAAACATACATGCAGGCAAAACACTCACACACAGAATAAAATTAATAAATCTTAATTTAAAAAAATGGAAATATTTCAACAAATTAAGTTAGGAAAATATTTTCACATATTTAGTATATCCAAGAAACAACAATTTGAACCTTAATTTTATTTTTTTTTACATTTACTTCATTACTATTCAACTTAACTTTGCACATGTGATGGCATATGTACAGTAGAGCAACTTTTACAAAGTTTTTATGTGGTTCTTATTTTTATTTATTATTTTGTTGTTTATCCCCATAATTTGTCTTTACTTTTTTCTTCTAAGATTAGTCTATTTTTCATATATTTTTGGAATCATGTATAGTTTTAATTTTTATATTTTAATTATTCTACAAAGTAACAGGTTTGCTTGTGACATTTTTATTCATGCTTAGCTTTGGTTGAAACTCCCATGTGTTGCATGAATCCTAAATGGTCTTATTATAAAAATCCTGAGCCAGATACTGGGGTAAATGCTGATAGATAAGAGGAAACAAGCCACAGCCACTTCTTACCTCTCCAACTCCATGAATCCTCTGACTGAATGTCCCTGGGTCCTCAGCCAAAAGGGAAAATCCTGTCTCCATAAATCCTCAGTGGATACCTCTTTCAGCTGACATGGCCTAATTCCTGTCTCCTCCTGCCTTATATTCCTTTCTCTGTCCAGTCATATCACTTCCTGTTTCAACCTTCCTAGTGCTGGGATCAATGGTGTGTGACTCCCAAGTACTGAGATTGTGTGATCTCAAGTGCTGGAATTAAAGATGTGTGCCACAACTGCCTGGCTGTTTCTCTTTTAAACTGGATTAATCTTGTGTAGTCCAGGGTGGCTGAAAATATGGAGATAGGAAGATCCCTGTGGTTTTCTGGATAGCCAATTTGGCTGAATCAGAGAATTTCAATTTCATGAAAGACTGTTTGAAAATATAAGGTAGAGAAGAATTGAGGAAGATGCTTGACATTGACATCTTATATCCACAAACGTGCACACACATACATAACACACATACACACATATAACACACACACACACACACACACACACATACACACACATAGCACAGCTCATTTTAACTTGGAGTTACCCTCTTCTGCTCTGTAAGAAGCAGAGCTAATTCCTTTACTCTATCATTGGGCCCATTTTTGAACTTGTCTCTAATGTCTTTCCCTGTCTTAAACAATCTTTATTCCACTCAGGAGAACATGCTAAATTTATGTTTCTATTTATTCCTTGGAAATAGCTTTGTTTGAACTATAATATTTATTTACCATGTTTTATTAGATGTAAATACTGTGTTTCATTAATGACATGAAATTATTTCTATTTGTAGGTAATTACATCTGTTTGCCTTGTGAATTATTGCTTTCATTTACACTATTCCCATGACTCATGTTTTGACTATATTTCCATCTTTTTATTTAAAATTATTTATTTCTCCAAGACCTAAAAATAGAATGCAAATCTGAATTCCAAGTGTTTCTTTATCATCTGCAATCATTAGAGCATGTCTAAATTTATATAACCATATTTTCCTTGGGTATCTTAGCCTGTTGTTCTACCTGTAGAGCCAAGGTTAACCTGTAAGCTCCACTTGCCCAAGGACAGATAAATTCCTGGAAATTGGGGGGCTGTGGTTCTTGGGAAATAATAAGCCATATCTTTTCCCTCCCCTAAACGTTCATTTGATGCAACTGCACTGGATGTGCTTGATTGGAGTAGGCGAGAGGTACATAGGCAGGACATATATTAGGATGTATGTGTGCCCCTGAGAGGAAATGCAATGAATTGTGAGTTTCACCTTTTTAAACTTCTGCAAAAACATGACTCCTGGTCATTTTTTATGAACCCAGAAATGGACCTGACCACAGTCCATCATCCTGGTCATATTTACTTATTTGTTTATTTATTATTTATTTATTTATTTACTTAGTTTTTCAATCCAGAGTTTCTCTGTGTAGCCTCCGCTGTTGTGGAACTTACTCTGTAGACCAGGCTGGCCATGAACATAGAGGTCCTCCTGCTTCTGCGTCCCAAGTGCTGTGATTAAAGGTATGCACCACCACTGCCCGTTAGCCAGTATTTAATTAAAGCTTGCTGCAAATTTGGCTCAAAATTGTGGAACTGGTCCTTCTCTTGCAATTTTCAGGTTCAACAGTCTCTGTAACCAAAGTTCCAAGTGAGAAATCTGACAATTTTTTTTATTCCCTAAACTTTTGTAGGTAATCTGTCAAAGAAATAATATTTGCTTCAAGTACTGCTAACTTATAGATTACTAAAGGTAAGTATAAATGGGAACACATGTGATGACATACTGATGTCCTATGAGATGTCAAAAGTATTTTATAAAGGCAAACATAACTTTTATTTGGTCATTAATTAACTTGTGTTCCCTGGTTTAAAATCAATGAGGAAAAAAATTCCTCTTGGGAGAAATCTGCAAGCAAAGTGGCTATCTTAGAAAAGAGCTGGACTGGATTAGAATACTTCTTTTAAAACTGGTGTAATAGTTTATTGAGGAAACCAGCCAAAGATATTTGCTGTCTTTCTCTTCTCAGGACTAAGGTAACAATGAAGGGAAAAGCTATTGCAAAATAAAAACAGTGCTTATATGAAAAACATTAGAAATTATCCAGGGTGTGTTTTACAATGCTCTATACACACTTATATGCTCTTATATATCCTCTTGAGCTGTAATTTCCAAAATGTGAGAATTATAGAATTATAACAATCAACCATTCAACATAGGAGAAGAGCCAAAGTGTTTCAGGTAAAGAGTACAGAGAGTTAAGCTAACAAAACCCAAGATTTTATCCCAATACTCAAATACACACCTTGTAGAACTGGGAGAAAAAAAAACAGAACAAACAGCAACAACAAAAAATAATAAGTAACACTAGAACTGGGTGTCATGGACTGTAATCTCCAGACTTGGGAGGCTGATACAGGGGGATTGTCAAGACATAAAAGCCAGCTTGGGCAACAGAGTAGGTTCCATACTAGCCTGGGCTATGTAGCATTATCATACCTCAAGAAGGGTAAAAATTATACATAACATACACATATGGGAATATTGCTCTGCTTTTGTAAATAAGGTTGACCTGATTATTATTGCTCCTGGATGATTTTATGTTCAAAATTTAAAAGGTAATTGAATGCATTTGAACCAGAAGTGAATTTTTATCAACTTCAATTTTTGCTTGTTTCATTATTAATTTTTGTAATAAAATTCTATATTAGCCATTTGAGATACATTAGAATAGACTGAAAGCAATTAATAGAAAAGTATGTTCTCGGTTCATTGCGCTGTGTAATCTCTAGTTGAAAACAATGAATATATTGCATTAACTCCCTTTTTATAGAATTATAGATAAAGAAGATCAATTGATGAAATATTTAAATGGATAAATCAACTGTGTCCTTGTTCTCAATAGATACAAATAAGCGATATTAATAGCATTGATATCACAAGTAGCTGAAAAGAGGCCTTATCTTGGTTCCTGTGGTCTCCTGCATTTTAAGAACAGCTTAAATCTTCCTTAACTCTCCCCTGTTTATCTATTGAGTCAACAGGTAAATGTGACTTGAGTTGAAGAATCAATATAGATTTCTTGTGTCTTCTCTTTATTGTTAACCCATCCTCCTGGTTTCAAGATAATGAAGGAGTTACTTTTCTTAGCAGAAGCTGGGTACAGGAATGCTAATTTGTATTACAGAAGACCACATGTTTCTTATGTTTGCTACATTCCAACTGCTGAGATTTGAAAATTACTGTTGAGGCTTGGTGAATATTCTCATTTTGGCTTTTCCAACTCTATATCAGAAACTTGAACAAAAATCCTATACACAAAATGCAAAAAAAAATATACTGTATCATTCTTTTGAGTTTAATCTATGAATCTATTTGCTTAATAACTTCTCTGTATCATCCATAGGAACTCACTACAGCTTTTCATTGTATTTGAGGGGAAAGCTCACTGGCAATAAAAATTAAAACTTGATTAATAGTGTGCATATTTTTAATGTAATACTTTAGGGTTATAGGTTATTGGTAGATCAAATAAACAGGTGTTGAAAATTTCTATTTTGGCTTACACATACACACACACCCACCCACACACACACACACACACACACAAATATATATATATATATATATATATATATATATATATACACACACTTCTGTTTGCATAAAGACTATAAGTTGCACAATAAAAGCTGGGCATTTAGCTTCGGGCGTAAGTTAGGGAATGTTTCCAAGATATGAGTGTAGGGTTGAGAATTTTCTTTGCCCATTCCTTGTAAAAACTTGCATGCTTCTCATAGAGGAATTTATGGCATTCAATTATCATCTTAATACTTGAGATGAAGTGGAAACAAACTGTCCAAGGCTTCAGAGAATGGATAAATTATACTAGCCTTTCCACCTTTCCCTGATATATTTCTTACAAGTGTGCAGTAAGATCTGAGGCTGTCCTCAGCATTTGAGGCACCAGCATTTGTATAACTATATTTCCCAGAAGCCTGGAGAAAGCTGTACATTGAAAGTCTTCATAAAGCACACATGCTTTCTGCTTTACATTTTTTAAAAACTAGGTGACTATGATTAGGAATTTCAGCTTTTAGACAGCTTGACATCACACAGAAACACAGTCTATGAGTTGACACACTTCTCATCCCATTTACCTCTCAATCTGAAGTATACATAAGAAATGAGCATGGTGGCAGAAATCATCAGTGCACCTAGGATGACACTTATGTCTTCCAACCACAAAGTATCCAATTCAAAATGTGCATCTGAAACAGGAACTGGGGAGAATTGCAAGATTAGGAAATTTACAGCAGATATGGTAAGGCTGTACTACAGAAGTATGATAGATTCACTTCTCAGGTTCTACTGTTTTGTGCCTTATGGATGTGTGAGTGTAGGAGAAGAGGCTAAGTTATCCCAATACCTTACAAAATAGATTTCAAACCAAATAAATGACAAAAAGGGGGAACTTCATTTTGACCGAGGAAATTATCTGCCCATCTTTTATGACTGGATTTTTATACTGTCTATAAAGTTCCGAAGGATCACTCATATAACAAACATATTGATGAATTTGTGTATTAACTCTAGTTTGATTTTAGGCTGTGTCCAAATCTCACAAGAGAAAGTTAATGAAAAAAATTACTGAAAATCTACCTCAAGTTTGTGAGTTCTGCATTCAGCTTTTGGGCTATAATCCCACATTACTATAAAGAATTACCCCATCTTCAATTTTTACCTTGTTTATATAGCTTCCATTACACCTACAAAATTGAGGCAGATGTGAACAATAATGTAGAACAGGTAAGGTAGTTCAGGAGCCTGTTGGTCTTGCAATCCAAACAAACATCACTTTTCTTTAGCCAAATGTCTTACCAGTGACTAGGCATTCGGTAAAAAGGATATTTACTATATATACACTTGATGGTACTTACTTCTTTCTTTCCTATGCATCCACACCATGACTCCTATGACAATCAATACTGAAAACATCATTATCAATAGGTTTATCACCCAAGGAGCAGTGCAGGTGTACCAGCTACCTAGAGAAACAAAGTTATAATCACTGGTTATGGTGTAGAGATTCCTTAGGTTTGAAAAGTATATCAAGAAAGCAAGATCTGTAATCTGATGTCATCTCCCTGTGTTAATTAGAACATAACATGACTTAGGACTGAAGATCAGAGGGCTGGCATGAGGAAGGGACAGAAAGCTTTATAGGATTGAAACAGTTACAGACAGAGACCGACAAGCCTGCAGAAAGAGGATCATCTTTACTTTGCTCCCTCTTGTCAATCAGTCTGATGTAATAATTCTTGTTATAAAATTAATACCACCCCCCTTGGAAATGATCCATTCAATACCTTGTATACAAAAGTTAGTAAAATGTTAGGGGTTCAAAGTGTACCAATGAGAAACAGTTGAATAACAGGAGGAGATTTTTATAGTAAAACTCTATTTAAAAATATGTTTGACTGTAAATCAATAGATTCTGAAAAACCATGGTTAACCTTTGATAGCTGAACAAATGTAAGACACACAAAACAAGTTCTACATTTTTTCTTAACTTTTGAGATAATATACTTTTGTTATTTCCCTCTTCCCTTTTCTCCCCCTAAACCTTCCCATATTACCCCCACCCCAATGATCTCTTTCAAATTCATGGCCTACTTTTTCATTAACTGTTGTTACATACACATATGTGCATATGGCATGAGAACTCTAAAGATGCAATACTGTCATGCATGCTTCAGTGGTAACCAACATTATGACCTGCTCAACAAGAAGAAATCATGACTGATACAGGAACCTGGCCAACCATCCAGGGCTAGCAAAATTATAGATCTTGCAGGAGAACCTACAAATGTCACTTTACTAACTGAGCCTTCATAATCTCTAAGTATATTCTAAGTATTTATCCTTAAACTTACATTTTAATATATATTCTTTAATACTCGTCTCCTGAGTGCAGCGTGGTTGAGAACAGACGCAAACTTTGTCTCCTATAATAAGCAAATTACCAGATGTTACAATTAGTACACATCCCGTTGATCTATTTTCCCTTTACTATGACAAGTGACCTCTTTGTAATCATTTTACCTTGTACCATTGAGAACTTCACTGTTACCCTTGACAAAGTTTTTGGATTCTTGACGAACTGAAGTGACAAATCTGTGAAAACGGTGTTATGTTTTGAAAAGGTTTCTAGGTTAGCTTGAATATCTGTCACAATAGGACAAAGTAATTCCAGTATGATTGAGGTTCTGGGACCCCAAGTTTTATAAACAACATTGTCAACAGCTCCAGTAGAAAGATAAGACAATCTAGGAACAAGGAATAACTAAGGACACACGTGTAACTGATGACACGAGGCATTAGAGCATTCTAAAAGTAGAGGTTTGGAAGTCAATGTTCATTCAGCTTTAGCCACCCCTCCCCACTTTCCCACTTTTCATCTCTCATCCTTCAACCCTACTTACGTTTATGTCTGTAATATAGCTGAAAACTGGAAACCATTATAGAGAACACCATCACAAGTAATATTATACCCAGAATCATTTTCCAGTTCCTATTCCATGAAAAAAAAGCATCTGAAATAGATGGTCACAAATCTTAGAATGTAGGAAATATCAAGTGTTTAGACTCATCCAATAACAAATGATGATGCCTGCAAGGTATGTTCTTATTCAAGATCTCATATCTCTGGCATATTAGATGTAATACACTTTAGAGAAAGTTATTGTGCGCCCAATGAAAAGCATGGCAGGTCTGGAATAAAGGTAAGTCAGGTATGAATTAGTGTAAGACTGGCGTAAAATTATTCCCTCTCACTCCCTTACAGGAGATTCTTCAGTGAAAGGGAAGAGGGAAAGCTAAGTGCTCCTTTCCTCTGCCTGTGACTCAAACACAGGTCTCAAGTAACCATGATAAAGTCATCCCTCACTCCACGTTCTAGTCCTTTGTTTAAGCTCTCATACAGTGTGCAGTACAGAATTCATATATGGAAGACCTTGAACTCCTGACCCTCTTGCCTCTACCTCCCTAGTACTGGGATTACTGGGGTACAACAAGCCTGTTGTATGTGGTGCTAGAGATTGGACCCATGGCTTTGTGCATTCTGAACAAATGCTCTATTAACTGTGCTCTACCTTTAGCCTTCAAACTTGTTTTTCAAACAGCATAACTTCTTAAGGAAGATATGATTCATAAAATATGCTTTTTATGATTAACTCAAGTTGTAAATAAATAACAAGTACTACCTATTTTCTTTCTTGTTTTTTATATATGCAATTGTTGTAAATACATTATATATGTGTGTATGTTTTATATATATAATATGTTTCTGTACACATAGTATGTCATATGTATGTATGTTTGTGAGAAAGAGTATATGTGTGTATGTATATATGCATATACAAATATGCTATGAACAATGGAAGGAGGACAGATTGTTTAAACTTTGTTTATATCTTGGAATTATGTATCTCCCTGTTTCTGACACAACTATAGTACAAAGCTTTACTTCCTTTTAAAGATTTAATTGAATGAGAAAATGAAACTGAGTGAAAAATAAATGCAGAGATATTTTGAAGAAACTAAATTTCTAAAGTGTTAGGTGAGTTATCCCTACATAATTCTTTTGAGTTTTCAACATGCCTCCCTTCATCTCAATCTTACATTGGTATCATGAACACATATAAACAATTGACAAATGCATGATTATTTGGCAGTTTACAAAGGCACACTTTGAGTTTTATTTCAATACACTTATTTAAATTGGTGTTCTTTGAAGATAATATAATATGAAATATTTCAAACAGTTTATACATATCAGTATATGCAACCAACAAAGATTAGACAAAAGTAGGTAAAGGCCAATAATATAATTGAGTTATACAGTGAGTTAAAGTGGAGTAATGCTAAAAGAATAAGAAATGGCAAAATAACAGAATCCCAGGTGTGTGGAGGGACAGATCATACGCTTTTAGGATTTTTATCTCAGTAATCTTTAATAAGATGGTTGATAGTTAGATCAGAGGACAGCTAAAGAAATAAGGGAGTGAGTAGAATTTATAGCATGCTGAGAATAAAAGACATCCAGAGTGAATATCTGAGAGCAGGAGTTAGTCTCTATGTATGAGAAGCAGCCGAGTCCATGTGAGTAATTGGTGTGGACAATGGAAACCCATAGGAGATGAGAATATATAAGGTAATGGGCACATTCAACACAGAGCACTGTGAGGCATTTTATTCTGGGAAAAATTTTCAAGGACTTGAACAGAGAGTAATGTTTCATGACTACTATTTTAATAAGTCTTTCCTCCTATTGGTTGATTATTATCTAATTATGCACAAAAGTAGCAATGGGAAATTTCAAGGATCCTATTGCTACAATTGAGCATGGGTGATGGAGTCTTAAAATTAGATGGCAGGGATGATAGTGGTCAAAAGTTATGATGAAGAATGCAGTCATCAACATTGACTCCATTTTTTTCCTCTGACCTGATCTTTTATGAGTTGCTCTTATCTCTCAATATGTATTAAACTCCAGGAGCATAGGTCTGACAAACTTCCTGTACCATGAGAAGATTGTTTCCCAGTCCTTACAAAGCAACAATTTTTTTGGTACCAGTACCATGGGGTCTTCCTTAGAACCCTCAACTCTTTCATTTATTCATTCTCTTCTAATAATTTACAAATGGTGATGCTACTGTAGGACAGCCATAAGATTTGTATTTTCACTTTGACTACACTAAATTTAAAGTTCCACATCATGTGTTACCATCAACATCCTTCTCTAAATTTTATTCAGCTTATACATTTATTTATGTGTGTGTGATGGTGATATTTGTGTGTGTGTGTGTGTGTGTGTGTGTGTCTGTGTGTCTGTGTGTCTGTGTGTGCTCATGCATGCACATCAGATAAGAGGACTACTATGTGAGTGGATTCTTACTTTCTATCATGTGAGTCCCTTGGGTCAAACTCAGTTCACTCACCATCAAGATCTTTAACTGTTTTTCCTTTGAAATACTGGATTGAGTCTAGGTTACTGGATCCCAGAATCCAATTTCTGCTTTGAGATTACAATAACAATGAGACTCTAGATATATTTTAAAAAGATCTACTTCCATATAGAAAGAAGTCAAGGATCACTTCAAAAATTTTGTTTAGAGAAGCTGAATATACAATGTGTAATTTGGAAGGCAGCAAATTAATCAAGCTTCTGTCCTGCTAGCTAGCTTGTATAGTACTGGAAGTTTCTATGAAGGTGACTGGGGAGAAAAGACACCAATGGTTCTGCCTAGTGCTGAACTCTACATACTATAATACTGAAGTGCCAAGTGAGATGGGGCAATAGTGGAACAACTATAATGGGGTAACTGTTTTCTGATTTTGTTTGACACTTCCTCCATGGAAGGAAATTTCATCTTTGATATTACAATCTTGGTCAAAAGCCCATGTTTCATAAACTCATAAACACAAGTGTAGAAAATGCTATTGTTACTTTTCTCAGTATTTGTGTTGACTGATTGTCTTCTAAACAATTGTGTTTATACCCATAGACCTAGACTTACCTCAACCTTGGTCAAAGAAGCCTCCTTTGCAATGGGCAGTAGCCAATGGTCAAAATTCTAAGAATAAGAAACTGGGTACTCAGCCCCTAAACATGACATCTGTATTAGTCCCACCATCATTAAGGTTCAGGGAACATTTCAGAAGTGAGGGCAGAAAGAATCTAAGAGCCACGAGCTACGCAGCAAAGTTTAGATTAATAGAAATGGGCTGAATATAAGAGTAAGAGCTAGACAATGATATGCCTGAGCTAATGGCCAAACAGTTTAAATAATATAAGCATCTGTATGTTTATTTTATAAGTGGGCTAAGGGACTGCCGGGGATTGGCGGGACCTGGAGAGAAAACTCCAGCTACAGTTGGGAGATATGTGTGTTGAGGAGGATAAGGGGGTAGCTGAAAGGGGAGATGGGTATGATCATATTTCACTATATACATGTGTAAAATCCCCCCAAATAAAGAAAGTTTAGAAATTGTCATAGAACTCCAATATCTAGAAGGCAAAGTAAAATAAATGAATGTGGAAAAGACAATAAGCAAGATAAAAACAACATGATGAATAAAACTAAAATAAATTAGTGCTTTGGAAATAAAGTCAAGAAAATGAATCATTCTGTCTAGTTTTAAATTATCTACAATAGCTGATATTGAAGAACAAATACTCAGACTTTACCTGATAGGACAATACTTGTCCTTTGCTCTTGGCCTGTCAGAGGGTTCTGAAAGCAGCAAATGACTTTCTGGGAGGAGCTGTCTTTAACAAGAAGGGTTGTGTTCATAATGAACAGTTTGTCTCCATCCTGTGAATGAGATTTTGATGCAGCTGGAATGACCTCTCCTCTGCCATCTCTCCATTCTATGAGAGGCCGTGGGAACCAACCTTCAGAGTGACACTCCACTATTAAACCTTTGGTATTAGGAGGATGCAGGTGGATCTGTACTCGCAAGTTCACAGCTGATTGAGAACACAGGAATGAAACAGCATTTTTAAGTGAATGAAATGGGGAATAGGACCAAAAAATAAAACTCTCTCCTCCATTTTGACTGATAACTAAAGCCAGAAGAGTCAAGGGCTCTGATTGCATGAGTTTCAAAAATAGGGAAGAACTTAATATACAGTCACAGTACACCATTAGCAAAATGTTCTATATGACCAGGTGCTTGTTACATAAAAACAGGTGCTTGTTTCATTTGTCTACTGATTCACTAACAAATATTTACTTCTTATTAATTTGAGACTAGTCTGGGACATTGAAATATAATAATAAATAAAAATCAATATTTATTTCCTCATAAAATCTGTGGCTTAAAATGAGGCAGAGCCAGGCGGATCTCTGTGAGTTCGAGGCCAGCCTGGTCTCCAAAGCGAGTTCCAGGAAAGGTGCAAAGCTACAGAGAGAAACCCTGTCTCGAAAAACCAAAAAAAAAAAAAAATGTTTTCTCTATGGTCAACACTTAATCACCCTTGAGCCCCAATTTTAAATGTTAAAGTCAACAATATCATAAATGCAATTTTGAGTCTTTAATTGAAACTACAATTTCATATTCTGTGTGTCCAGTTGATATTTACACACAGTGTATTTCATATGGAATAAATACCACATTGGTGTCTTCAAAATACAGTGCATACTAATTTAGATCAAGTTAATGTCTTTGAAAGTGTTAGGACATTATCTGGGACATAAGAATTGCCTAAAATGTGGAGAAGAAAGAACTGTGATTCAACATAACCCCCAAATAACTGTCTAAAACAGCTTTCTGATACAACAGATTCTACATATTTGCTGTCTGATCCAATCCTACTTTTTAAATGAGATGATCAAACCCCTAAAAAGGGCAAGTGATATTTCAAAAGAGAATGATTGATTTTAGGTAATTAATTTAAATCAATTGAAATTATATATATGTATATATATGTATATATGTATATATATATATGTATATATATATATGTGTGTGTGTGTATGTATGTATGTATATATATACACTGTGGTGCTCTTTTTTTTATTCTTTCTTACTTACATTCTTTCTTCCTCCCTTTCTTTTTCATACAGGGTCTTACTATGGAATTCTGGCTGGACTGGAATTCTCTACATACACATGACTAGCCTAGAACTCTGTGTACACTAGGCTGGCCTTGAACTCATGGAGATCTGCCTGCCTCTGCCTCCTAAGTACATGGATTAAAGACCTGTGCCAACACAACTGATCTAAGTGAAAAACAAAATTTGTAAAACTGATCTTAGTAATAAACCAATATAATATAGACACAGAAACATTGGGTTGAGAGAAAATATAAGGTTCACAAATATTAACTATGTATAGTCCAAAACACATATGCTCAAAGTACAAATCACTTCATTTTACTTCAACTCACTTTCCTGCAATTATTTTGCCATTCATAACAGTTTACAGGGTTGAGAAGAAAAATTTAAGTGTTACATAGTTGCAGATACTGATGATACAGGAATGTTAACCTCACACTAAGTAGCCAGTGAATTGATTTAAGGAGAATTGGGAATAAAAATTACCACAAAGAAAACTATTTTAAAGTTAAAGTCACTGGTAAAAATCACATTTTATTAACATGTTGTTAGAAATTGCTGAAAAATAAAACAAACCTAAAAGTGTTTCATAGATATGTTAGAAATATAGCAATTTGTGTAAACCTAAAATAGAATTTACTGATAGACTTGACGTGTACATGGCCATAATTTTATTTTTGATCTAAATGAAAAACAAAGTTTGTAAAATTGATCTTAATAATAAACCAATATAATATAGACACAGAAACATTGAACATTTCACTGTTTCAAACCCTGATGGATTGAAAATGTGGATTTATAGGAACCTCAGAAAGATCCATGCCTACCTGTGACCTTGACCTCTGTTATGTGCTCTTCATAAAAATCGCCATCCTTGAAGACACAGTGGTAAGGACCATCATCATCAACAGTCACGCTAAGGATCCTGAGGGTCACTTTTCCTTCTCCAATGGCATCTTTCAGGAGTTCTGTCCTCTCCACATACTTAGAGATAGTTTCCCCATGCAGGTCTTTACCACCCCTATACAGGTGTACTGGCTGTGTATAATGGTTCCGGAACCAGCGTATCTCCATGTGCTGCGCATTTTGTGGTGGAGACAACTGACAACTGAGTTCCAGGGTTCCACCCAGTGGAGTCAAGACTGGCCCCTCTGAGCCAGTCACTGTGAACTGCTCTGGTAAGGAAAACAAGAACTTAAGGTAGTAGTGACAGGACATAACTTATTTTATTTAAATCAGTCTTTCCCTATTCCCATCCTCCCTGCCCCTCCCTCTTCCCCTTCTGCCTGTTTTTCCTCAACACACAACAGAAAAAAATCCCTTTATTAATAGCTACTTCATCCCAAAGATACCTTAATTTATACATTTTATTGATTTTAATATTTGATGTTCTTCATAATAAACCATTGAATAAAGTTATGGTTTTTTCTAGCAAAGTTACACAGAACTTCTTGAATGGTGTAGTTCTTATATTTGTTCATTTCTGCTTAATTCTTAATCATTGAATATTTATTTATCTCCCTCCTTCACTCACTATAATCTCTTACCATAGAACCCTCTCATCTGTCTTCAGAATCATCAACAACATACACTAAAGTAACACAGTCTACCCTTGTAAGCATGCCCTGGTTAAAACATCTTTGTTGTTGCTTTATCTTTTTATTCAAGGTGGTTACAGCAGATTCAATTTCAGGTTAGAATTCATAAATTTTCAAATTTGACAATGAGTCCCTAACTGGAATAAAGTGTGGAAATAGAAGACATTTTATAGTCTCTCATTTCTGTTCTGTCATACTTACTAAATGTAAGAAGAAAAAAATCTTAGTATTCTAAGTTTCCCAGTAAGAAACTTGCTTAAATTTCAATCACTTCTGTTATTTTTCTGAGTTTGTCAACATTATGAAATCAATTTAAGTTTTTTCTCTTGAAGCTAAACAGTTCCAAGTGCTAATGTATAATTGATAAATTGATGTTTAATAATAATAAAATTGTTTTTCATAAAGAACAAAATAAGGTCTTAAATGTTTATTTTATAAAAAGAATTTGACAGTGTTCCTTCTCTTTCAATTTTGGGGAATAATTTGAGAAGTATTGGTGTTAACTCTTCTTTGAAAGTCTGGTAGAATTCTGCACTGAAACCATGTGGTCCTGAGCTTTTTTTTGGTTGGGAAATATTAATGACTGCTTCTATTTCCTTAGGGGTTATAGTTCTAATTAAATTGCTTATCTGATCTTGATTTAATTTTGGTAATTGGTATCTATCAAGAAATTAGTTCATTTCTTTTAGATTTTTAAGTTTTGTGGAATACAGGCTTTTGAATTATGACTTAATGATTCTCTGGATTTCCTCAGTGCCTGTTGTTCTGGCCCCTTCTCATTTCTGGTTTGTTAATTTTGATATTCTTTCCCTGAATTTTAGTTAGATTGGATAAGGGTTTGTCTGTCTTTATTTTCTCAAAGAACCAACTGGTGGTTTCACTGATTCTTTGTATTGTTCTCTTTGTTTCTATTTTACTGATTTTAGCCCTCAGGTTGATTATTTCCTGCCATCTACTACTCTTTGCTGCATTTGCTTCTTTTTCTTCTAGAGCTTTCAGGAGTGCTGTTATGTCACTAGTATGAGATTTCTCCAATGAGATTTCTCTATGCAGGCATAGTAGTGCTATGAACTTTCCTCTTAGCACAGCTTTCAATGTGTCTCATAAGTTTGGGTATGTTGTCCATTAATTTTCATTGAGTTCTAGGAAGTCTTTGATTTCCTTCTTTATTTCTTGTTTGACCCAGTGGTAATTTAGTTGAGAATTGTTCAGTTTCCATGAGTTTGTAGGCTTTCTGTAGTTTGTGTTATTGTTGAACTCAAGCTTTTCCATGGTGATCTGATAAGATACAGGGGTTATTCCAATTCTTTTGTATTTGCTGAGACTTACTTTGTGACCAAGTATATGTTTAATTTTATAGACAGTCCATGAGGTGCCAAGAAGAAGGTACATTCCTTTGTGTTTGTGTGAAATATTCTGTAGATATCTATTAGGTCCATTTGAATCATAACAACTGTTAGTTCTGTTATTTCTCTGTTTAGTTAGTGTCTGGATGTCCTGTCCATTGGTGAGAGTGTGATATTGAAGTCTCCCACTATTAATGTGTGGAATTCAATGTGTGATTTAAGCTTTAGGAATATTTCTTTTACAAATGTGTGTACTCTTGTATTTGAGGCATAGATGTTCAGAATTGAGACATCATCTTGGTGGATTTTTCCTTTGATAAGTATGAAATGTCCTTGTCCATCTCTTTTGATTAATTTTGGTTTGAAGTCAATTTTGTTGCTACACCAGCTTGTTCCTTTGGTCCCTTTGATTGGAAAATCTTTTGCCAACCCTTTACTCTAAGGTAATGTCTATCTTTGATGTTGAAGTATGTTTCTTGTATGCAGCAGAAGGTAGGCTCCTGTTTTTATGTTCATTCTGTTGGCCTATGTCTTTTTATTGATGAATTAAGGCCATTGATACTGAGAGATACTTGCTGTGGGATGACTTTCTGTATGCTGTGAATATATGTTGTCCTAGTTGATTAATAAATAAGCTACTTTGGCCTATGGCAAGGCAGCTTAGAAGCAGGTGGGAAATCCAAACAGAGATACAGGAAAGAGACAGGCGGGAAGGGAAGATGCCAGCCCATGGCCCACAGCCACGTGGCAACATATAGATTAATATAAACTGGTTAATTTAAGATGAAAGAGCTAGCTAGCAGTTTGTAATTAATATAAGCCTCTGTCTGTTTACTTGGGACCAAGTGGCTACAGGACTGGGCAGGACACAGGAAAACTTCTAGCTACAGATTCTAATGACCAATGACTGTTAATTCTTGTTATTCTGTTGTTGTTTTAATAGTAGTAGTAGTAGTAGTAGTAGTAGTAGTAGTAGTGTGTTCGCGCACGCGTGCACGTGTTTTCATTCTTTGGATTTTACTGGTATGAGATTTTCTATTTCCTGTGCTTTTGTGGATGTAGCTAACTTCATTGAGTTGGAGTTTTCCTCTAGCACCTTCTGTAGGTCTGGGTTTGTGGATAGATATTGTTTAAATTTGACTTTGTCTGAAGTATCTTGTTTTCTCCATCTATGGTGATTTAAGTTTTTCTGGGTATAGTAGTCTTGGCTGGCATCCATGGTTTCTTAGAGTCTGCAAAACATCTGTCCAGGCCCTTCTGGATATTAGAGCTTCCGTTGAAAAGTCAGGTGTAATTCTAATAGGTCTGCCTTTGTATGTTACTTGGCCTTTATCTTCTGCAGCTTTTAATATTCTTTTTTTTAATTCTGTATGTTTAGTGCTTTGATTATCATGTGGTGAGGGGACTTTTTTGTTCACACTATTTGGTGATCAGTAAGCTTATTGTATCTTTATAACATGTCCTTCTTTAGATTGAGAAAAATTTTACGATGCTACAGTAACTCTGATACCCAAACCACATGAAGACACAACAAAAAGAAAGAGAATTACAGACCAATCTCCTTAATGAATATTAATACAAAAATACTCGATAAAATACTTGCAACTGAATTTAAAAACACATCAAAAAGAATATCCACCACAATCAAGTAGGCTTCATCCTAGAGACGCAGTGATGGTCCAACATATGAAAATCTGTCAAAGTAATCTACCATATAAACAAACTGAAAGAAAAAACCCACATGATCATCTCATTAGATAATTTGAGATATTTCTTATCCATTTTTATTTCTTCATTTGAAAATTCTCTGTTTGGATCATTTTTAATTTGGTTGTTTTTCTTGACTCTGTTTTCTGAGTAATTTGTATATTTGTAAATAATCCCGTGACAGATGTACAGTTGGCCAAAATTCTCTACTACTCCATGGGCTTCCTTTTCACTCACTTGATTATTTCCTCAGGTGTACAGAAGCTATTTATTACTACTGCCATTTTCCTAATCCAGTATAATTCCTAACTGCATTTTAAATATTTTTGCTTAAATCCAGAGATAAATGTAGCCCTCACCCCTCATCAATGAGAATTCTTCTTGCAAAAGACAGAGACCATTACAGAAAGCCATGGCTGATCAAAATGCAGAGAACAACTGACTATGGGGAACCCAGACACATGTATAACACAACTCATACAAATCAGACTCAGGGAACATCTGTTTAAAGGGAAAGAAAGATTGTAAAAATCAGAGGAGCAGTAAATCTGCTGTGAGGTTGTATCTAATAGATATGAAAAGAAAATTACACCCACAAAATCTCAACAACGTAACTATTTAAACAAGACTTGAACAATGACTACACCAGTTAACATGCCAGTGTAAATAGGGGAAATCTCACAGGGTTCTATCCCTAGATGAAGAGCTATGGGCAATTAATGACTACCAAGAGAGGAAAAATTAGTCTTCCCCAGAGATGACCCTCCTTTTTGGTAATCCAATACCAAGTAGCTAACTCTAAAAGTATATACATATGATCAACACTAAATGAACTAATTAGGTTGTATTTGTATATTCATTCGTGTGTGTGTGTGTGTGTGTGTGTGTGTGTGTGTGTGAAACAATATTAAAGAAAAGAGGCCAAGAATTTGACAAAGAGTGAGGGAGGGAGACATGGGAGGGGTTGAAGGGAGAAGAGAGGTAAATGATGAAATTATATTTTAATTAAAATTTTAAAAATCTGCTTCCATAGGATAATGTTTATTTATTTGTTTGTTTGTTTATGTTTTTTGAGACAAAGTTTCTCTGTGTAGCTCTAGTTATCCTGGAACTTGCTTTGTAGACCAGGCTGACCTCAAACACACAGAAATCTTCCTGCCTCTGCCTTCTTGGTGCTGGGATTAAAGACACGCATCATTGGCAAGGATATATTTTAAGTAATTAGATATTCATAACATTAGTTTTTCATTCAGCAACTTTAGCATCAATGGGTCTTAGTTTTGAAGTAAATAAGGTAGGATCAATATACAGTTCATCAGGATCTAAGAACCAGAGAATATTACTCCATTATCTCTAATTTAAACTTAAATTTTTTGTTAGTAATAATCTACCCATCATGATTGAATTGTAATAAATATATCATACTAACTAGAGATAATTAGGGCAAATCTACATATGTGAAGTAGATAGAGTTGGGCCATTTGGCAACTGTGTGTATTGGTGCACAATTTTCCTATGAACCAAAGATGATCTGGAAAATGAACGTTATAAAACTTTTTTGATGGTAGGGTCAAAAAGAGAGATAATGAGAAAGACAGAGTGAACATGAAGTTTGGTGGGTAGGGAGGTAGGGAAGAACTAATGGGAGTTGGGGAGAAGAAAGAATATGATCAAAACATATTGTATGAAATATTTTCAATAAAATTTTAAAATTAAATGTTAAAAAGGAGAAATGAAACATGATAGAGACTTTAGGGAAACTTTGTCATCAACAAAATAATAAAAAGTCAAAGCAAAATATTCTACACATCCCAAATACATTTAGCAATTATTTTGAATTTTATTAAAACAGAAATACTTGGATGAGATACAACAGAGAAAAATTGACTTTTAAAAGTTGTTAAAAAGCAAGGAAGAGAAGATTAGAAATGCAAAGGAAATAGGACATAAATGTTCTTCAGAAAAAAATTGCAATTTTTGAAATATGGTTGCATTGTTGATTAATTCAAAAGGAAAGTGTAATTACAGAGACTTTAATTTCTTATATGAAGATGTGGAAAAATAACACTGACAGTTGTAAGACCTATCTGACAAGCTCATGCTTACCATCAGTAAGGATATGAAATGGCAAAAGTGTAGAGTAATATTTCTAATACCATAATAAAATAGTAAAATATAAACATGTGCCATCAGCTCTACTTACAGAAATATGTTTACAGCTGTATTCACAGTTATGCTTAAGACTGTGAAAACACACTTGTGGCAACCTAGCCAAATGTGAGGCCAAAGTAAATATGATTCAAAATTAATCCTACCACTTAACATGTAGCTTGTAATAGAACTTTCTGTGCCATTCTTGTTTCATACTTTTCTTTCATGTGCGTCCAAAAAGAATCTATATATTGACTGCACAAATCCCCTTACAAATTCAATTGTATACTATAGATTAAGGCTTCAACTATTCTCATCTTATTGTATTTATAACTCCCAGAGATTCCCATTAAACCTACAACCTGAACCATTTCCTCAATATAAAAGTAGTATGTAAGAGATGTTGGCTTAATATGAATATTGGATTCTGAGGAGCAAGTATTTAATGTTCTTCACTTGTATTTTCTCCCAAAAATCTGGTAGAAATCTAAGAAGATCTGGCGGTTGAGAATGGTTCATTCCTAAACCTATGGTTACTGTATCTGAATGAAAGTGGCCCCACAGGTTCATGTGCTTGAATACTTGGTTCACAGTTGGTAGAACTGTGTGGAAAGAATTAGCAGGTGTGGCCCTGCTGGAGGAAGTATGCTACTGGAGGCTGCTTTGAGTCCCAGTGTGCCCTATGCTTAAAAGATGTGAATTCTCAGTTGTTACAGCCATCAGGTTTTTGTTCCACCATCATGGACTCTAACCCTCTGAAACCCTCAGCCCAATTAAATGGTTTCCCTTTTAGGTTGCCTTGGTAGTGGTATTTTATAGCAGGACTAAGTAACTAATACAGTTACCTAGAACCTTGAGAATAATGGTATTAAAATCTTGTTCATGTTATTGATCCTTATTATTCCTTGCACACTTGATATTACTAAAGCTATAAGAGTGAGTAAAAGATTTATACCTGAGCTTGGTGTGATTATCTGAAGAAGGAACATGACAACACAGTGTCCATAGAAACGTAATCCTGTAAATCCCATTGTACCTATAAAAAGAAGGAGGCAGGTTACCAAGAGTGAAAATAGTAGTAAGATACAGACACAGAAGAGAGAAGTAAATAGATTGGTCACTATAAGATATTTGTAAAATTGTGACATTCTTCACCATTTCTGACAGAATTAGGAAATGGACATAAGCACTCAGGGAAATTTAACATTTGGAATAAGCATTTGAAAAGACTTTTGACGAGCTAGGCTGTCTCTACTACAACTCTAAAGAAATTCCCGATATTCTTCATTATTATGAGAGCTATTGATAAGGTTTGAGTTCAGAGTCTGATTGAAAGGGGTACAGACTTGGGTGAAACATTTCATTTAAATATCCATTGTGCTAAATCTTAATCTAATTTAAGAACAGTGAAGGGCAGCCTGATATTTAATGTCCTAGGTAGGGTAAGGACAACTTGGCATAGAGGATAGAGCACTGAATGAGATCACTAGCATGGATTTCCTGATGGTTGGGACAACTCACCTGTAACTAAGGAGTCCCATGGTTATCTGGTACCACCTATCATAGATGTATATACACTTTCCTCATTAACAAATATCTGAAAAGAATCAGATTAAGGGAAGAGAATTTTGTTTTGCCTTACAGTTTAAGAAGGGAAATAGTACATCGTATTTGGAAAGACATGGTGGCCAGTGTATAAAGCAACATTAAGTCTGAAATCAGGAAATAAAGAGAGGATAGAAGGAGTACAAGCTATCAAACCAAAAGCCTGTCCCCAGATGACAACCTTATCAAAGTTTCACCTCAAGTTTCTAAAATAACTCTATCATCTGAGAATGAAGTATTCAGACATGCGGGCCTGTGGAGACTATAACTGTCAATATTGCTGGTCAACTGGATACAGCATCACCTAGGAGATAGATCTATACATATATGTGAGGGAGATTCTATGCCATGTTATTTGTGGTAGGAAGACCTAGTCTACCTGTATGCAACAATATTCCATGGGGTGAGGTACTGAAATAAATATAAAATAGAGAAAGTCAGCTGAATAATGTACTTCACTTCTGTTTCTGGATAGTAACCAGCTAGTTGCCTCATGTTTCAGTCAACATTATTTTCTTGTAATGGTGAGCTTATTCTCTTAATTTTAAGCTAAAATAAACCCAACCTCTCTTAAGTTGTTTTCTTATCTGGCATTTTGTGGCAACAATAAGGAACATAATTAATAGAGGGATATTTTAGTTTCAATCCACAGCATTCCACCCTTGTCTTCATAGGTTCATAGTCTTCTCATAATGCTGATGCATTCATTCCAACTGTAGAAGTCATCACAGGCTTTCATGATCTCACTGTTTTTCAAAATTTGAAAGTCTTTTCTGAGACTTGAGGTGTTATCTCTTTAGGCCACTGCAAAATCCAACCGCAAGCTATGTACTTTCAATTCTCAGTGGCACAGAGCAAACACTCCAATCCCAAAAGTAAAGAGCAATAAGATAGAAACATTAGACCAAAAGTAAGACTAAAAGCCACCAGAGCAAACACCAAGCACTGGAGTTCCATGCCTGGAATCTGGAGCTCATGATGTAATTATCTGTGCTCCAAAGGTACCTTTCCCCTCCATCTCTGCTATCTGCAATACACATATTCTTTGGCTGGGGTCAGCCCTACTCTGTACTTACAGAGTAGGGCTAGTCTCCTAGGCCTGACATCTGCAACTTCCTGAAGTTTCCATTGAGACTAAAGCTTTCCTGGTTTGTTCATGTGCAGCACTTCCATGTTGCTGCTTCCCTTGCCTACAACTAAATGTGAGAGAGCATCCCAGATACAAGATCTGTAAGGCAGTCATGCAGCTAATGTCCCTAGTGCAGGTCCCAGAACCTAAACATGTTGTCCAAACTGCCAGTCCAAAGCTTGATGCATCAAGAGAAATGAGCTGATTATACCTGTGTGGTCTCAGGTTGGTGTATAATTATACATGTCCCACATTTGTATGCTGCTGCTGCTGCTGCTGCTGCAAGAGAAACAGTCCTTGGAGTCTGGGCTGATGGCTAGAGCATCACAAACAGGGGCTGAGGACATCAGCTCTGCCTTCATGTGTGGGGTTGGAGTTGCCAGGTCTCACATAGACAGAGCTTTGGCTTCCCATCCCCAAATGAGAGTACAACCATCATGTAGCAATTTGTAGGAAAGATGTAAAGATGTAATTACTTCTATTCAAACTATTAAGTGGAGAGATGAGTCCCTGGTTGCCAAAGTAACACATCTGTGTCAATGTCCCAGACCTTGACACAGTCTTTGCCTTATGTGTACACCTACCTCATGAGGTTGTTGATGATAACTGCAGACAATTTATCCTCACAGTTGACAGTGTTGATCTGGCAAGCACTTGGGTATTCCATGCCCAGTTAAGGTGTATGTGGTGGGGGGTGAGCAGAGGGTGTTTACTAAATAGACTGACTCTGGCTGTACACAATGACAGGGAAGGAGTTTGAATTTTTTTAAGTATTCAGACAGAAAGCTAATATGTCAATAGGGAATAAACAAGTTAATATAAATAATATTTGTCTCACCAAAAAAGTGAATCAGGCATAAAAGAAAAGATGTGTATCTTTAATCCCATAAGATCCTAGTGATTTTCCTGATTTGAGGGGAACAAATCCCTTTCTTCTATGTATTTGTTTTAAGCAAAACCATAGTATATTTGAAATATCCTTCTTGAGTTTTGAAGATAGCTGAGCTGAGTCTCATGATTTCATCTCAAAAGTTTTGGACTTGCTAAAAGTGCTTCATCAAAATGTAGCCATTGTACATTTTGTATAGTAGGATACATCTGTTCTATTATGTCAGGGCTATTAACATGGTATCTCCCTGAACACTGTAATTCCTTTGTGTTGTCCTTAAAGTCTTCTTTCCAGTTCTTTAAAGTCATCATGGTCACCTCACTATAAGGTATTTTCTATTTTTGTTTTTGTTATTTGCAAGCAGCTATAATGCACAAATGGTATTCTTGTTGACAAGAATATTATGGAATGAGATCTATTCTGAGAAAAAAACATTAATAGCAATATCTTTCTTTATTCCTTATCAAATCACACTCCAGAAAGTAAGCCCATTATTTGTTAAGAGTTGATGTTTCAAGACTGAGTTTCAGATGTCACTTAAAGGAAACGAGAAAAGTTTCTCCCCTCTGGGTGACTATTACTCAATCCTTCGGACTCCCTAGATCTCACTAATCTTCAGAAGTAGGTCAAGTGATAGGAAATTTAGGGACAGAGAGCCTCCCATGAAGCACAGAGAGAGAAAGAACAGAATAAAATATTGTTTATGGAAAGAGAGCCTGTCCCCAGATCTTACTAAATGCTCTCACTTACTTTACTCTGGTGATCCTGGATCAGCTCCCTTTTGTTCCTGTAGAGCTGGTCCCAGTTGGATCACCTAGATGTCTGATTCTGCTTCAATGATTGTCCTGCAGCCAGAGCAGTGTATGCCAGAGGCAGATGGGAGCCAGAACTAATTACCAAAGCTTCTTCTTTGCCATCACATTTTCTATATATGATTCTCTGACCCTGATATTTATATTACTTTCAAAGGGAAATTCCAGTAGACTGATGACCTCAATATGTAAATGAAAGCTCAGTTCTGGCAGTGATATTGCTCAAGTACTAACATGAATTTCCTTGCTGTGGGAAGAGACAAAATAAAATCTGACTCATAATTGTCATGTAATTAGCAGTGCAGTCAAGAACTGTGATAATTTGATTTTAAAATCTGTGTCTGTACTTAGAAAGGGACCAATACATGCTCCTGGATAGAGTAGACATTCATGTGAGGTTTCAGAGACCTGATGATTGCTCAAAGAGTCTAGAAACAAAATTACCCATGAGCTCAGTTAAGCAAAGAAATACAGCAAGTATTCTAGGCTGTGAGCAAAATGATCTTAAGAATATTAAGTGGAAAATTCACATAAACCACTTCACTGTGTCTTGAATGGAAGATAGGATAGGAAGGAAAATGTAGTACATATACACAATGGAGTAATACTCAGCTATAAAAAAAATTACATCATAAAACTTGTAGGCAAATGAATGGAACTATCATCCTAAGTGAGGTAACCCAGACTCAGAAAGACAAACATGGTATGTACTCAATCATAAGTGGATTCTAGATGTAAAGAAAAGGATAATCAGACTACAACTCATAGCTCCAGAGAAGCTAGAAAACAAGGAGGACCATAAGAGGGATGTAGATGACCTTGGGAAGGGGAAACAGAGGAGATCTCCATGAGTAAACTGAAGATGGAGTATATAGAGGGGAGAGAATGAGGTATGAGGATGTGAGGGGACAGGGAACAGGATGATCAAGCTGGAAGAGGGACAGATTGGGAGAGCAATGAAAGAGATATCATGATAGAGAGAGACATTATGGGGTAAGGGAGAAACCTAGAGCTAGGGAAATTCCCAGGCATCCACAAGGATGACTCCAGATTAGAGTAGTGGTCTAATTCACCAATCTGATTACCAGGGTGCCTGAACTGGCATACCCTGCTAATCAGATTGGTGAATATCCTAACTGTAATCATAGAGCCTTCATCCAGTAACTGGTTGAGGCAGATGCATAGATCCACAACCAAACACCAGGCCAAGCTCCAGGAGTCCAATAAAAGAGAGGAAAGTGGGACTATATGAGCAAAGGGGGTCAAGATCATGATGGGGAAATCTACAGAGACAACTGAAACAAGACCATAAGAAGCATCCAGTCTAGACTTATCATACCTTGGTCTGATCAACTCAAAGTTTTATCCACCTCCGATAAGTATCCTGGTGAAGGTCAGTTACCACAGTCTTTTCAATTGTTTCTGGGAGAATGATCTTTCCCTCTGGCGTCCTCCATCAATCTGCAGGTTTGAGCTGTCCAATTCTTTACTGTGGAGTCTCAGGCAGCATTGAGTTGGAGTATTGTAGTGATATTTGCTCCACCCATGACTTTGGGCTATATAGCCCAAAGGAGGCAGTGCTTCCTGCCATTGTGTGTTACCTCTGATAAGGAGTTGGAGAAGGGTCACATGCCCCTTCTCCCTGCTCCTGGGTACAAGGTGGATTCACTCCTGGTCAGATCAGAGGACGACTTCCACTGTCTACTCTGTTCTGTAATTGTGAGTGTATTTCTTCAATTTATATCTTAATAAATTCTGTTACCCATTTAATAGACTCATGTGGATTGATCATAAGTGGTGACCATGTGACAAAATGACCCCACACTTCTGCCCACAGAGGGGCAATGGCAGCAGGTTGACTCAGAGGCTTGAGTCTCACTGCAGGTCAACCACATTAGCATTCTAGAGCCAGTCGGTCCCAACCATGTGGATCTGAGCCCCTCGTGTCCCTACTGGGGCAACTTGATGACAAATCCTAATGCATGAAGGTGGCTGTTGGTGAGCTTATCTACCCTGCAGAGCCCATGCAGCTCAAACCCCCCAGGAAGGGCTTGACCCCTGCTCAGGCGACCAGCTGCACATAACAGCTTGTTGCCTGTAGACCAGGCAGCTGACACAACTTGTGAGTCAATCACTCTCTGGCTAGGTGACTCACAAGGCAGCTGTAGATACTTTTCTTGTTCCATGCTTTTAGCAACAGGATTGGGTCACAGTTTGCCTGTTTAGAGGTTACCAGCAGACAGTTCCTTTACTTTTAAAGTAGTTCAGTGTAGCAGTTGCCAATTCCAGAACACCCTGGGATGCCATTCTCTGTCCTTGGAGCATGCCTGCCCTCTCACCTACTCACCAGCTTCCACCACTCTGGCTAAGTCCGGTCCTGGCACAGCACCCCTGCCTGCCATCACCAGCCCTATAGCACCAACCAGACAGGTGGCTCCTGCCAGGTGCATGACTGCACTTAAGTACTTCCAACTCATTAGTATATTGCCTCATTGTTGTATACAATCTGTTGTGGTCCCAGCAACACTACCTAGTGCTCAGGGGTTGCCTGGGTAAGTGCTTAATTCACAGGAGCCATTCAGGAACCTCAGTCAGCTTGCACCAGACCTGCTTTAGCGCTAAACTGGCATCACCTGCTGGCTGAACAGTGCTACTACACCCAAAAAAAAACATCGCAAGGATGGTGATACAAGCAAGCCAGTATTTCATTCCAGGTAAGAGTACTTAATAATTTTACACCTTAAAACTGACTAATAAATAAATTAATAAAATTTCCTTTACAAATTTTGCATATTTCTCAAAACATGGCAGAAAATATTACTTCACAAGGATTTAAAAACTTTTTTTCCTGTATAATGAATGACATTTTACAGGAAATATAAGACCTTCCTGGGCTATACCTGGCATGCACCATTTTAGCATTTATCATAATAATTCATATAGCTTTGAAAAAATAATAATAACAAAGATGAGTCATTATTGGGACTGATACAGGCTTTAAAAGGTAGCAATGAAAAATTACATAAAAAGTTTCTTTCTCTGGAATTTACTACCCCAGATTTACAAGGTAGTAATAAAGGCTTACATAACAGACTCCTTAGTTTGGAATCTGCTAACTTACTACAAGAACATCAGTCCATTAATAATAAATGTACAAACATATTTGATATTCTTGATAATAAATATGAATACTTAATGGATAGAACAATAGCTCTCCAGGGTGAAGTTGTTGCTACTCAGATACTTTATAAGAAAGAAAGATTATCATTCACTGATAAAATAAGTTCTATGGAATCATGTGTCTCAAAAGAACATAAAAAGTTGCATGATTCCATGAAATCACTGGAATCTCTTACAACAGAGAAGGTTCATTCTCTGGAACAGACCCTAGGTGCTTGTCTGCAAGCGCTAGAAGAAACTCTCAGTAAAAATGACAAGGGACCTAATAGGCAGAAGGACAAGGCCATACAAGTCATAACATCTCTAGATGGCTCTCATACAATGGCTTATCTCGTTATCATACAAAAGAGTCCAACAGATGATAGAAATCCTGAGCCAAATGTAGAATATAGGTTGCAACCTATTCCTATGAGAGATTTAAAAACCATTAAGGACTCGGTGGCCACCTATGACATACACTCAACATATGTTAAATAGATGTTAAATATGTGGTCTACCACAAATAGAATCATACCAGATAATTGGAATCAGTTAATCTCAGTTGTTCTAGAATATAGCCAGCAGTTACAATAGAAAAGCTGGTTGAGAGAGGAAGCAAGGGTTCCAGAACAACAGGGCAAATCCACAGGTTTTGTGATCTCCCAAGATGGGATACTTGGTGAGGGACATTTCACTGATAGAAATGTACAAGCCACTTATGATGAGCATACAATATCCCTATGCCAGGCAGCAGCACCAAATGCTTGGGGAAAATTCCAGAACCAGGTAAATCAAATGAGTTATACACAAATATATTCCAAGGACCATAAGAATCTTTTACTGATTTTTTTTTTACAAAGGCTGACCACAGCTATAAAAAAAAAGCTGTATCAGATAAAGAATTAAAACAAGTATTAACTGAGTCCTTGGTGTCTAACAATGCTAATACAGAATGTAAAAGAATATTTATGCCATTAAAGGTCAGATCAGCTCCTTTGGAAGAATGGATTCAGTATACTATCAGTGTTGACTCTCTTAACTACAGTAATCAGGCTTGGATAGGAGAAACAATTTCCAAAGGTAGAAGAAGGACTCGGGATACCAAATGTTTTTAACTGTGGTACATGAGGTCATATAAGTAGAAACTGTACCAATACTCCCTCTAGAAATAACTCAAACAGGAGACCCCAAACTTCTGGATTATGTAGAAGATGTGGCAAAGGCCAACATTGAACCAATGAGTGCAGATCAATAATAGATATACAAGGCAACCCTTTACCAACAGTAAACAAATCAGGATGCCTTTTGCAGGCCCCCAAATCAAACATGGTCCAAACATTTCCAGCCACTGTGGAGAAAATTCCTCTCCAGGACAATTAGATAACCCAGTGTCTAATGTAAAGAGCAATACTGCACTGATGATAGAACAGTCCTGATGGATGAATTAAAAGTTACAAAGAACACAATAAAATGAATATTTTGGCAGACTTCCATAAATGAACAAAAACCAAAGCTTAGAATTCAAATTAATAGCATTGTTCTGGAGGGCGTGGTAGACACAGCTGTAGATGTAATTATAATTACACCAAAATCATGGCATCTGAATTGGCCTCTTCAAGAGGTAGATGTCCATATTCTAGGGATTGGAACTCTATCTCAAGTAAAACAGAGTTTGACATGGATTGAATGCATAGGGCCAGAAGGACAGAGAGGAAGGCTGAAGCCATATGTGGCAGTGAATCTTTGGGGCCAAAATCTGTTACAACAGTGGAATACTCAGATTAAAATTCCTACAATCTCAGACAGGGAATACAGACCAATTCATGTTTCCAGGAATAATATTATAACATATTATAAAAAACAGTCACCAACCATTCAGGCTGTACATAAACAGAACACAACTGCTGTTAAACTCTCAGAAGTACCAACAGCCCTACCTTTAAAATAGCTAACTGATAAACCTGTCTGTTTTGGACAATGGTCCTTGACAACAGAGAAGCTACAGGTTTTATAACAACTGATTCAAGAGCAGTTAAATGCTCAACACATTAAAGAATCTACCAGCCCTTGAAATTCTCCTATATTTGTTATTTTAAAATAGACTGGTAATTGGAGAATGCTGACAGATCTGAGAGCTATTAATAAAGCAATTCAGCCTATGGGCTCCCTACATAATGGGATGCCCTTGCCCTCTTTGCTACCTAAATAATGGCCTATAATAGCTTTTGACTTAAGAGACTGTTTCTTTACCATACCTTTACAAGAAAATGATAGAGAAAAATTTGCCTTCACAGTACCTAATTATAACAATTCACAGCCAGTCAAGAGATATCAATGGAAGGTCCTCCCACAGGGAATGTTAAACAGCTCTACACTGTGCCAATATTTTGTACAAAAGCCATTGGAGATAATTCGTGTGAAATTCAACAATCCATATTTTTCATTATATAGATAATATCTTATTATCTGATCCAAAGTTAGGTACTTTAGAAAATATGTTTGAAGAAGTAAAGAAAAGTGTTTGCCTCACTGGGGACTATAAATTGCTCCTGAAAAAAATACAAAGAGGAGATTCTATTAATTACTTAGGATATAACATAGATTTATAAAAATTGAGACCCCAAAAGTTACAACTCAGGAGAGATTCATTGCAGACTCTTAATAATTTTCAAAAATTGTTAGGAAGTATTTCCAACTTACTACATATCATGGGATATGTATCTAAAGATGGACTAAAAAATTTGGCTAATACTCTAGAAGGGAACAAGGACTTAAATAGTCCAAGAGAATTATCAGTTGAAGCTGAGAAGAAATTGGCTATAGTAGAAAAGACAATACAAGAAGCACATGTGTATCATGTGAGTCTAGAACTTAAATGCACTCTGGTCATATTCACTTCCAGACATTCCCCAACAGGTATTTTGATGCAGAGGGAAGATATTATATTAGAATGGATGTTTCTACCATGTAAACCAAGTAAGAATTTAAAGACTTATATAGAAAAGATCTCTGATTTGATTAAAGAAGGAAAATTAAGATTTTGCCAGTTAACAGGAATGGACCCAGCAGAAACTGTAGTAAACTTAACTAATGAGGAAATTTTCTCACCATAATATGGTGATATTTTATTTGTGTTGAAATGTGATTTTAATTGTATGTTAATAAATAAAGTTGCCTGGAGATCAGAGGTCATAGCCATTAAGCAGAAGTCTGGCAGTGGTAGCACACATCCTTAATCTGATCACATGGCAGGCAGAGTCTCTGTGTGGTCAAGGACACAGCCAAGCAAGGTGACCTGAACTTTTAATCCCAGGACCAACCATAGAGACCTGGAGGTCTGTAGTGATAAGGAAGTCATGTGGTTGGGTTTAGAGCCAATTAGAAGGCAGAACAGAAAGGCAATAAAAAGACAGGTCACACAGGAGAAAGTCTCTCTCTCAGGGGAAGTGATGGCAGCAAGTGGTAAAAGGGAGTCATGACTCTTGCTCTGATCTCTTAGGCTTTAACTCTGTATTTGGCTCTGTGTTTCTTATTTACTAAGACCATGTAGAATTTCGTCTACACTATAGAAAGATAATTAATACTGGCAGAGAACTGGCAGTGACTTTTTTGGTGAGATTAACAACCATGATCCCAAAAGCAAAAGACTAAAATTCATAAGAAGACTGAATGGGTTCTTCCTCACATTGTATGACAAAAGCCAATTTCTGGAGTCCCCACACTCTATACTGATGCAAATAAATCAGGGCAAGCAGGATACAAGTCTGGAGAATTAAGTAAAGTGGTTCAAAGTCCATATAATTGTACAAAAAGCAGAACTGTATGCCATTCTCATGGTAATTATGGGCTTCACAAAAAGCCTCAACATAGTCACTGACTCTCAATACACAGAGAGAGTTGTATTACATGTTGAAACTGTGAATTTATTCCTGATAATACAGTTAACTTCATTATTCATACAATTGCAGGAAATCATCAGATCCCATATGGGTGTGCCAGGACCTCTAGCACAAGGTAATGATGAGATTGATCAGTGACTAATAGGTAACATGCTAGAAGCCTCAACATTTCATAAAAAACATTATGTAAATAGCAAAGGTTTGAAGAATTTCTCCATCACTTGGCAACAAGCCAAAGATATTGTTAAAAAGAAAAGGAAAGAAAGAAAGAAAGAAAGCCCTACTTGTTCCTTCTATAACCAAACTCCATTACCTGCAGGGAGTAATCTAAAGGGTGTACAAAGAAATGAAATTTGACAGATAGATGTGTTTCATTTTGCAGAATTTGAAAGATGAATGTATGTACACCATACCATTGACACCTATTCAGGATTTCAGTGGGCAACTGCTATGAGTTCTGAAAAGGTTGCTTCTGTGATTACAGACCTCCTAGAAGTTATAACCATCATAGAAATACCTGTACAAATCAAGATAGACAATGCCCCAGCATATATCTCCTATAAAATGAAACAGTTTTTTCCTTATTACAATATAAAGCTTGTTACAGGCATATGACACAATCCTACAGGCCAAGCAGTCATAGAAAGATCCAATCAAACTTTAAAAGATATGCTAAATAAACAGCAACAGGTAACAATGACTCCTAGAAATAGATTGTATAATGCTTTATTAACCTTGAATTTTCTCATTGCTGATGAGAAAGGAACAACAGCTGTGGAGAGACATTGGACAACAGAAAAAAAAAAACTTCTGAGCTAAACCAACTGGTTTATTTCAAGGATATGTTGACCTCAGAATAGAAATCAAGATATGTTCTATGCTGGGGAAGGGGTTTTCCTTTTGTTTCCACAGGAGAAAAAAGCTTTGGATACCAACAAAATTAATAAAAATTTTGTTCAAACAAGAGAAAACCTTTGATGAGAAGTAAAAGCTCATCCACTGATGTGATGTCTCTACAAGTTGTAAGAAAGAGTTAACAAACAAGGGTTGGGGCAGGGTTCTGGTTTGGTTTTTTATTTGTTTGTTTGTTTGTTTGTTTGTTTTTGTCTTTACAGGATAATAGAAATACCCATCTTCCATAAATCATAAGGCCTTGGATAGCCAGACATCTACAGCAGAAGGAAAGAATCTATTGGTACCAATATACACAGAGTAATATCTCACTGCCTAACATCTATATCTCTTTAACTCTAGAAAAGTTGTGGTTCTGATTCAATTATATACAAAGCTGGCTTTAGAGTTGGAATTTGGCTCTTTCCTTCTCTATACCCAAGCATATTACTAAAAGAAAAAGTTAAGAGATTCTGTCTCATATCAGAAGAGCTGTCTGCTGTGGGACAGAAGAAAACCAATAAAAAGTGACCATTGTAATCAAGATTCTATTCTTCCCATGCTTGTCCTTGCTTTCAGAGGATCCTTTCTCTTTTCCAGAATAAATTGAAACTTTTCATTTTAATATTAAAAATGTTCAAGTTTTCCATAGTAAAAAATAAGTCTTTCCAATAGCAATCTCTGAAGTCTCCAGAAGGAAGCTGGGGCCCCACAACAATGACTCTACTTGGTCCAGAAAGATGCCATGGTATCTAAGAACATTACCCAATGATTAGCTTTGGACTGAAGACTCTTCAGGGCAGTTCTAAGATGAGATTGTTCATCATACTACTCTTCTAGCCAGAATCTCAGACAATCTTATCCATTTCTGAGACTGGCTGTAGACTCTATGGCTATCCCTATTAAGACCTAACAATCTACTAGTTTGGCTATTTGTCCCTGTGCTTTTTCCAATCTTGGTCTCAACAATTCTCACTCAGAACTATGAACCAATAGCTGAGGATCCCCCAACTGAATCAAGCCCTCTGGATAATTGAGACAGTTAATTAGCTTGAACTGTTTGGGAGGCACCCAGGCAGTGGGACCGGGACCTGTCCTTAGTGCATGAGCTGGCTGTTTGGAACCTGGGGCCTATGCAGGGACACTTTGCTCAACCTGGGAGGAGGAGACTGGACCTGCCTGGACTGAATCTACCAGGTTGAGCTGAATCCCCAGGGGAGTCCTTTCTCTGGAGGAGATCGGAATGGAGGGTGGGCTGGAGGGAGGGCGGGGGGGGGAGGGAGGACAGGGGAATCTGTCGCTGATATGTAAAATTAAATCAAACTATAAAGTTAAAATAAAATAAAAAAAGAAAGTAGTCAAAAAAAGAAAGAAAAAAAAAAGACCTAACAATCTAAGCTTTCTTACAAGCCCCCACAGAAATACCACAGCCCCCTAAACAGCAGGAAGTAATTATAAGAAAACAATGCCCCTGTCCCAAATGTTGCATTTTTCTCAGGGTTATGGATGGATGGTTGTAGGGTTGGGGTGGAACAATAAAATTTGGACTCAGTATTCTTTTTCAGAAAAGAAAAAGAGGGATTGATAGTTATAGGATATTAAGATAGATTATTGTATTTACTAGTGAACTAATTTAGTAAAATATCAGCCTTAGATAATTTGCACTGATAAGAATTCTTGTATATTGATACAAATATAAACTTACATTCTTATATTTGTATTTAAGGTAATTTGTATATTGATACAAATACAAAACTATATTTGTTGTACACATATTCCCACCCTGTTTGAAATATTTTGTATATTGATTCAAATGTAATATTGTATTTGTCATACTGTATGTATGTTCTACCTCTGTTCAGGATATTTTGTATATTGATACATATTTAGGATTATTGTCATATTGCATATTGCACTATACATTCTTACCTCTGTTTAAGCTATTTTGTGTATTGTCACAATTTTGAGGTCATTGTCCTTATATGGTACATCTACTTATAGACTGTTTATCTTGTTAATGTGAAGCCTTAGTCCTTAAGTTATTTTAGTAGAGAAGACTTACTGAGCTTGTCATTTCTATAGTTATGTTAGTTAGGTTATCCAGACTTACAGAAAGATATGTCAGATGGATAGGTAATATGCGTAGCACCAATCAGATCCCTAGAGAATGTTGGGCTTCTGAGACATTTCCATTTAGAAGTTTGTCTTCTTGGCACAAAATAGCCTACTGGGCAAAGAATTGCCTTTGCCTCAACTGCTGACAGTACAAATATTGTCCCTTTCTGCATGAGCTTCTGTACTCTGCCAAGACAGGGTAAGGTAGTCTTCCAAAATATCTGCTTCTGAAAATGATCTGTCAGGTACTCTAGGCCTGTAGCCAATTTGAATACACCAATGATGCTGAGTAACTTTAGGTGACTGTCCAAGCTGCCAGCTGTCTCTGTCTGCTCTTGCAAGGTTCCCAAAAGTTGGTTGCATCCATCTCCTGTTTTCTCAGGTATTATTATGTTTCTTCTCAGGTTTTTGACGGACTTTAAGACTAGATAGTTACAGTTACAAACTTCTCATATCTTAGCTAGAACATATTCAAGATAAGACATCTATTGGAGTAATCCCAGTAATTTGCCATTTACCTATATTCTGGACATTTAGCTTGTCTCTTGTTTGATGTTATTCTTGTTGGCTGTAGTTCCATTTTTGTTTGTTATTACCCTTTGTTTTTGCTGGACAATACTTGACAATCATTCTTACTGTATATAGTTTGCATTAAGATTAGAACTTTCTTGTTTAGACAAAGAGGGGAAATGTAGTAGTATTTGCTCTGCCCATGACCTTGGGCTATAGGGCCCAAAGGAGACAGTGCTTCCTGCCATTGTACATGACCTCTGATAAAGGGTTGGAGGAGGGTCATATTCCCCTTCTCCCTGGTCCTGGCTGTGAGGTGGATTCGCTTGCGGTTAGATCAGAAGATGACTTCTGCTATCTACTCCGTTCTATAATCGTGACTGTATTTCCTCTATTTATATCTTAATAAATTCTGTTACCCATTTAATAGACTCATGTGGATAATAGGGTATGTGGTAATAGGGTATGTCAGCAGACTATCAATAGGTGCCACTTATCTTAGGGCCATTTGTCAGGCAATCATGTCAGTGGCCCAGTTACCTCTTGCCTCAGAGGAGTCATCTATTTGATGTCCTTAGCAGTGGAGGATAGTAATTTATAGGAGAATTCAAATATTCTGTAGCAAGGCTGATATTTTCTCTTTGTCTCTAGTGCTCTTTCCCATAGCAGTAAGAATCCTTCTAGAGATCATTCTCTATAAATCGTACTATGGATATGCATGACAGTAAAAGCATAGTGACAAAAGACAAAATGGGTTTCAACCCAAACTTTGGTGAATACCCTGTGACATACCTGTCCAAATGATTGGACTCTGTAGCCACAAGATGCCCCACCTATCTAAGAGCTCTTATGGCTACCGCTAGCCAAATGAAAAACAAACAAACAAGTAAAATCCAGATCAAGATTTTATACCCTACAACACAGTTGAGGTTGTATATGGTGGTGAACTTTCCTTTTCTTCATTAAAGGCTTGGGTCAGATTGATCAACTCTGCCCTCTGGGCTGAGATACCTGACTTGGGCTAGTTAAAATTTCAGTTAAAGTAACTATAATCCTAAATACAACCTGTTCACTTCATATAAAGTTCCCAGCTGGATCAATAACAGAGAGGGAGAACAAGGAATAGGAGACCATGGTAAATGAAGACCACGTGAGAATAGGAAGAAGCAAAGTGCTAGAGAGGCCCACAGAAATCCACAAAGATACCCCCACAACAGATTGCTGGCAATGGTCGAGAGACAGCCCAAACTGACCTACTCTGGTGATGGGATGGCCAAACACCCTAATTGTCATGCTAGAAACCCCATCCAACTACTGAGGGATCTGGATGCAGAGATCTATGGGTAGGCCCCAGGTGGAGCTCTGGGAGTCCAATTAGTGAGAATGAGGAGGGTTTATATGAGCGAGAATTGTTGAGACCAAGGTTAGATAAAGCACAGGGACAAACAGCCAAACAAATGGAAACACATGAACTATGAACCAATGGCTGAGGGGTCCCCAACTAGATCAGGCCCTCTGAATGGGTGAGACAGTTGATTGGCTTGACCTGTTTGGGAGGCATCTAGGCAGTGGGACCGGGTCCTGTGCTCATCGCATGAGTTGGCTGTTTGAAACCTGGGGCCTATGCAGGGTCGCTTGGCCCGGCCGGGGAAGAGGGGGCTGGAACTGTCTGGACTGAGTCTACCAGGTTGATCTTAGTCCTTGGGGGAGGCTTTGCCCTGGAGGAGGTGGGAATGGGGGGTGGGCTGAGGGGAAGGTGAGGGGGCGGAAGGGGGGAGAACAAGGGAATCCGTGGCTGATATGTAGAACCGAATTGTATTGCAAAATAAAAAAAAAAGAATAAAAAAAGTTACTTATATATATGTTTTCAGGGCTGATGTTTGGGCATTCAACAATCAATTGGTAGCTCTTCCCTCTGGAAATCACTTCTCCTGTTCCCAGCTTTTCTTTGTTCCCTACAGTTCTTTGTGTAGGGTTGAGGCCTCATGAACAGTTTTGCTGTCCAAGATATTCTTCTTGTTCCTCTCCGTTTGGGGATGTGGTGGAAATGTGCAAGTTGTATCAATATTAAAACAATGATTGGTAAGACGAAAAATATCAGCAGGAAAATTATCACAGATATCAATTCATTTATCCAGGAGTTGTATAAGGGAAACTGAGGATCTGAAAGAGAGACTAAAGAAGGTGAAAAAATTAGGAAACTAGTGAGATTGTGTACTACAGGATCAATTTTTTAAAATAACATTTAATATTCCTTTACATGTTATAGAATGTCTCCAATTAGGGCTGAGTACTATGATGCACACTTATGATATTAGTATTTAGGAGGCTGAGGCACCCATGAAACCATATCACCATGGTCTCTTAAGCAAGATATGCACAATGAAAACAACAGTTAACGTACAAGTACAGTTCTCAGAATCTCACAAGGCCCTACCCCTAGATGAAGAACTACAAACAATTGATGGCTGCTGAGCAGGAGAAAAATCAGTCTTGTCTGGGGATAAGCCTCCGATAAGTTATCAAATTCCAAATAGTTATCTGTAAACACATATACATATGACCAACACCAAATGGATTCAACAGGTAATACTTATGTAATATATATGTATATATATGTATATATATATATATATATGTGTTGTGTGTGTGTGTGTATAAAACAGTAAATAATAAAGAAAAAGAGATCATAAATTTGAGAGGTGGGGGTGCCACAAAAGGATTTGGAAGTGAGAAAGGAAAGAATGGAAATTACGTAATTACAGTAATCATGTATGGAATGCTGAAGAAAAAAGTTATTTAAATTTAATAAATAAATAAATAAAAATAATTCTGAAGTATGTATAGCACCACAAGAGATTCTTAAGTAAGCCAAGGGATCCTGTACATGAAAATCAAAGTTGAAGACATTATACTTCAAATTACATAATTTATTCAGTACTAAGGACTGAACCTAGAGTCTTATGCATGCTAGGCTACCTTTGTACCACCAGGCTAAATCTTCAACTCCAAAGTCTATTATAAAGATACATTAATGAAAACATTGTAGTGCTGATATAGAAACATATATATTCATCAACGGAAAAGAAGAGAGAGCCTAGAAACACACTCATGTATTTGTAGTCTATTGAAGTTGACAAGGGCACCAAATATATACAATGGAAACAGAATAGTTTCTTTAATGAATGGTGTTGGGAAAACTAGATGTCCACATGTAAAGGAATGGTGTCATACCTCTGTATTACACCATATACCAAAAATATCAAATCAATAGATTAAACATGTAAAGCTAAGGCTTGAAACCATAAGGCTTCTAAAAGAAAACATAAGGGATTGGTTGGCATTGACCTTGGCAATGATTTCTTGAACACAACACCAAAGAAGACACAAAGGAAGCAAAACTAGGAGAAACTGCTGGAAACCAATTTACGCAACAAAGGAAATAAACCAGAGTGAAAAGACAACTACTGAAATGAGAGAAGAGAGGAATTATTTGTAATCCATATATATGATTAAAGGTTAACACATATGAAACACACAGCTCAATGGCAAGTGCTCCCTTGTCCATTGTTAATGATATGCAATTGGTGCATCATAGTAGTTACTTATAGAACTTTCTACTATTCCTGTGTGGTCACCAAATTTGAAAAAAAAATCTGTGAAAAATTTTGAAAAAAATGATCAGGGATAATTTAGAAGCTGAGATGGTCTGTGTCCTAGTTTTGTGGCTCCTCATATTTTCTCCTATAGGATCCTTAGGAGTGAGAGGAAGCACTTAGTTGAACGAAGACATTGAGAGTTTGGGTTTTGGTGGTTTTTTTGTTTGTTTGTTTAGTCACTTTGGACCTCTGTGTTTGTACTTTGAATGTCAATGTACTTATTGTCATTGGAAAATAATTAACAGGGCTTCTTTTATCCCCTGGTTTTATAAATCCCAAGCCAGAATGTTGTAATTTTCAATGGAGATGCTTGAAACATCTGACTCTACATATTCTTTTTGAAGCCCTGTCTAGCAAGATGATAGAAAATAGAGGAATAAAGAAAGCATTGTTGAGACACCTATAACTATAAGATTCTCACCTATGGTTGGGAAGTCATGCTAAAAATAAAATAAAATGGGTGGTAATCTCCTTTACATGTATTTCTCTATAAACCTTTAAATAATGGAGAATTGCCAAGGCATCAAATACAATACAATTAGTATAATTATATCAATCATTAATTTACTTTTAAATAATGGCCATATCTTATCAGAAATGTTTCCATAGAAGGATGTTAAAGTTTCATTAATCTCCAAAAATTGCATATATATGTTCAGGATAATTGCCAGAGCTGGAAATAAGTGTGGAAAGTTAATATCTAGCATGCTTTCAGTGTAGACTGTGGGCCCCAAATACACACTGAAATTTGACTTGGTCTCATGAATTCATACTGACAGTTAAGTGACCACAGAAAATACTTAAAAGTGAGTCACTGGATTTGAGCATATTTTCTTTTCATGTTTCTTTTTCTCTTTGTGGAAGAAAGAACAGGATGATCTGATGTCCAGCACAGCTGAAAATGCTTTGGACTCACTTAGAGCAGCCCTAACCCTTAACATTCACAATTTTAATACTGGAAAATGGTTCTCTGAGCTGTCACCAAAACCACAGGTTCTCCTGGTAATGATGAAATTCTCACATGACTAAATCTCCAGGAAAAAATTCTTAGGAAAATGAGAGAGACTAAAGGATATCCCACCATTACTAATTCCATTTACCTCTGATCCGGAATGGTAGATACACAGCAAAGAGTACTATAGCACAGGCTAAGAAACTCAGTATTTGAATAGGCCATGAGTTCAACACAGAGAGACATCTATGTAGCCATCCAAATTCATGCTCTAGAACAGAGAAGGGTAGAATGGACAAAGAGGAACACATGAGTGTAGGACACTAGCTTATGGACAACTAACTGGAAAGGCAGGAGTCACTGTCTCATTCCCTCTTGACCTAATAGGGATCCATCTGAAAGTTTGGTTTGTAATTAGTGGAAATACATAATGAGATAGAATTGCTGTACTAGCTGGCCTGAAGCATCACTAGTTGAGTCTATTGCATTTTGAGCTGAACTACTTGCTTTTGTTTTTGTTTTTTTGTTTTTTGTTTTTTTTGTTTTTTTTGGAGCTGAGGACTGAACCCAGGGCCTTGTGCTTGCTAGGCAAGCACTCTACCACTGAGCTAAATCCCCAACCACAAGCTGAACTACTTCTTAAAAAGGAAATTATTCCTTTAATTTTCAGGAATTAGTTTTTTCATTTATTTTATTACTTCATTCATTCTATGCTTCTTTGGAGGGATAGAAGTGACTATGGGAATTAAAAGTCATGTAAATAGACACCATCCCTAAGAACAGCCAATTCTTGGGAATCTCAAATTTATCAATGTGAAGTTCAACATTTTTAAGATGAAAAACAATCATGAGTCTGCTTGTGGTAACCATAACATTGAAAGATCAATGTCATCCAGCTTTGCCTAAAAACTCACATGACTTGGAATCAAATTTCTCAAAAATACCTTAATTATACTACCTCATCATATCATTACCTGAACTTTTGTAAAAGCAGAAGTACATCACAAATAAAAAGAGCATTGTACATGCAATGGAAACTAAAAAATTCATCCAAATGCCGTCTTGATTAAAGAGGTCATCTAAAAGAAAGAATGATTGTCTTAAAAACATTATGAACATCACAACAGCATTATTGGTTTGGAAAATTGCTGATCCTAAACACCCTTCTTCTCCTTAAAGTCCTGGAATGTGACTTCTGAGATGTGATCATTATACAATTTCCCTACATAGAGAAAACATTCTCCATTCACACTCATTATTGTGACCTTGTAATCATTCTATTCTAAAACACTCTCTTTTACTACATGTCGGGAAATGTCAGCAGAATTTGTAGAATATCTCTCTCTTCATTTCTGTGTCTCTGTGTCTCTGTGTGTGTCTCTCTCTGTGTCTCTGTGTCTCTGTGTCTCTCTCTCTCTCTCTCTCTCTCTCTCTCTCTCTCTCTCTCTCTCTCTCTCTCAGCAGCACTATATATCCTAGACTGTACCCAAATTCTCCATGATCCTTATTCCAGGCTTACAGGTGCTGGATTTCTGTATGTGCCATCTCAGCTGCCTTCAGTGATTATTCATGTGTGTTGCTTTTTCTTCAATCACACAAATCTTTTCTACAGACTCACACATAGTCATAGAAAGCATATATATAAATGCTCACATCCTTCTCCTACAATTATCCTTGAAACAGCCTTGTCAGCTAAAGGTAATTTTGCTATACTAAAGACATAAGCTTTTTCTGATTTGTCTTCGGAATTCACCCATTACACCTCCTAAGATCCAGCAAGGCAAGAGCAAGTAGTCTGGGCTTTAGATGTACTTGTTACTCACTACTTGTTTTAATGGCTTCTGTCAACTATCATTCAGCACTATATTCAAATGACAGAACACTTCTGAAAATTACATGAGACTAATAAAAGCTTCTTGCTTAAACTCATTTAGGATTCATAAAAAGCATAAATTTTGGCACCAGGCATAGTGGCACACACCTTTAATCCCGGCATTCCAGAAGCATAAGCCATGAGGATCTAAATACACTGGAGGCCAGCCTGCTCAGCTTAGCAAGTTCCAGACCAGCCATGGCTACACAGTGAGACTTTGTCTCAAAATCAAAAATAAACAGACAAAGAACAACAAAAGCCATTAAGTTTGGGGCTCAGTAGGTAAAACTGCTTACCACGAAAGCTTGAGGACTCAAGTTTAATCCTTGGAACTCACTGTGGTAGAAGAGAATTAACTCAAGGAAATGATCCTCTGACCTTTACACATGCACCATTGTGTGTGTTCACATGCACACAGGCACACACACAAAAGACAAACAAATAAAGAAAATTTAAAAACATGATATTGATTATATATTCATTTCCCAGATACATATTTATAACCTTGGTAAAAAAATTAATTAAAAATCAGCAAGATTCTTATATTTACCAAAATATGTATCTTATTAAACTTGCAGAAAAATATTATGTCTATTGAAATAAAATTAAATGCCAATAAAGCTGTGTGTTTATTACAGATTGTCATTGTTCACTTGCCTTCTAATACTGTCATCATAGTACCTGACAATATTTGTTTTACTGAAACACAAAGGGAACTCAATAACATAATAAGCCTTTTAAATATTAATCACCTCCCTAATTTTGTATTATGTTTCCAGATCAACTGCCAAACCCAACAACAATACTCACTTGCTAGGATGATACTTGTTTGCTTCTCTTCACCTGTTACAGGGTTGAAAATACAGCATATGATACTGCCCTGTGACCGGTTTGTGAGAAGAGTCATCTTCATGTGGAAAAATCTGGCTTCATCCTGTGAATATGATTTTGATGATGGTGGAAGTGCTTTCCCCCTGCTGTCTCTCCACTCCATTTGGGGCTGTGGGAACCACCCTCCTGAGTTACACTCCACCATGACTCCATGAGCATCAGGAGCCTGAACATGGATCTGTGTCTCCAATCCAACTGCTGGAGGAAATAAGAAAAAAAAAAAAGAATCAGGATATTGTGTTGAGGTTGACTTGACCAGTTCAAACACCAGAGTCATGACAGCTTGTTCTATAAGCTCAGAAAATTTGTATATCAACACCACATTTGATTTACAAGTTAGACTAACCAGTGAGTATTTGATGGTTATCCACTGCATAGCGTATGTATGAGAGAGCAGCATGATTTTTATTCATCACTTGAATATTTTAATATTTTCTAGAGAAAGTGTCTTCACTATTGCTAGTAGTCTAAGCTGAGGTCATCCTTGTGGATTCCTGGGAACTTCCCTAGCACCAGGTTTCTCCCTATCCCCATGATGTCTCCCTCTATCAAGATATCTCTTTTATTGTTCTCCCACTCCATCCCTGTTCCAGCTCAACCATGCCATTCCCCTATGTTCTCATTCGTGGCTGATATGTAAAATTAAATTAAATTATAAAATAAAAAAGAATCAAAAAAAGTCTAGAGTTACACAAAGAGTCTGTTTTTATCAGAATAAAAATAAAACTGTTATAGAGGCTCAAGCTGTGGGAAAATGGCCATTATTGGCTGTGAAAATTGTAATTTGCGAGGACCAGTGTTACTTTAATGTAAAATAAAAACAGGCTGGGGGGTAGTGAGGAGTACAGAGGCGGGTTGTTTTTCTTTTGAGTTCTTCCTTCCTTCCCTCTCGTCCTCCCTCCTACTATATCTTCCTCTTTTCTTCTCTCCTTCCTCCTTCATTTCCCACCCTCTCCTCCTCCTTCCTCCCTCTCCTCCTCCTTCCTCCCTCTCTTCCTCCTGCCTCCCTCTCTTCCTCCTCCCTCCCTCTCTTTCTCTCTCCCTCTTGATCTCCCTCTCTCTCTCTCCTTCTATTTTCCTCACTGCCTCCCTCCCTTTCTCCCTCCCTCCCTGAGCTTCTACAGAGTGAGGCTAAGTGGAACTGATATTTGAATATGCAAAGAAGTTGTATTAAAAATTGACAAATGTATTGCTGATTACTTCTCCTGTAATAAAATCAATTTCTTGTAAGGATCTGAAAAAAAAAAAACTCTCATAACCTAAGGCTCAGGATGATAGACCCCAAAATCTAGGGTCTCAAGTGGGCGCCCCAAGAACCCAGACTCCGGTCTAGTTGATGCAACAGCACGAGGTTTATTGTTGCGGCTGTACAGTCGGGCTAACTCAGCTCCAAAGAGCAAGAGTCGCGCCTATTGCAAACACATGGGTACTTTTAAAGGAAAGACCCACAAAAGCCATAAGATTACAATTCCCATACAATTTTATTTCGATTGATTTATGTCTAGAGGCTAATTTCATAAGATCATGGCCTGATCACAGGGTGATCACAGAGTGGGTACAGTCACGTCCGCATGCACATTCTTCCCGAAACCTCAAGGTGGGTATCAGGGCGGGAGTGGAGTTTACACAAAGGTCACAGTGGTCCTTCCTGGAACACTTGCAATTATCCCAGTCACAGTTGAGCGCATCTCTTAACAGAGATCTCTTTACATTGTTACATTGTGGCAGGGGTGGTTGAATAATGGCTGAGTCAGGTTGCCCTTGGAACTAGTTTTCTTTTTAGTTCCTTATTCTCCTGGAGCTTGGGGGGTGTAAGCCTGAAGGGTTAGGGTCTTTCAAGGACACATTGCAGAAGAAGGGACAGAAAGATTGTAAAAGTCAGAGGATCAGGAAGTTTGATGGGACTGTGTTTCCTAGTAAGATAAGAAGTTACACCCATTAAGTCTCACTGGTATGATTGCCTAAATATGAGTTGAACCAGGACAACAATAGACATCCCAAAGTGGCCTGGTGGGGAGGGTGATGGAAGCCCAGAAGTCTCACACCATATACAAAGACAGCTAAGGAATATTGTGAAGAGCACACCAATTGCTTACCCAATACCAATTGGTCAGCTCAGAAAACAAACTTACATATAAGTCACATGCAGATTGAACAGGTTATATCTATATATTTGGGAATATATGTGTGTATACATGTGCATATGTTTGTGTGTCTATAACAATGCTAATTGTAAAAGGGGACCATAAATTTAAAAGAGAGCTATGAAAAGTTTATGGGAGGGCTTGGAGGAAACAGAGAAGAAGAAAGTTATGTAATTGTATTATAATATCAACAAATAAAAAATTAAAAGAACTATTATATCATTGGAGCTAAAAGATGACAGGTATTAGGCTATATGGGTGCCTCAGTGTTTTGGTGTTATTTTAAAAATAAATATATAATATTTATTTTAAATAAATAATAAGACTTTAATACTTAAAATATAAAAAAACATAAAAACTGCCTAGATAATTCATGTATTTCAGTTTGTTGGGCACAAGGACACTTATTCTACCAATAACTTACCAGTTACACTGAGGTTCATGCTGGCCACGTCACTGAAGCCACTATCATCACTAAATGAACATTGGTAAAGCCCATCATCAGAAACGCTGATATTGTGAATTCTGAGGGCCACTCTGCCCTTCCCAATGGCTTCTTTCACAAACTCTATGCGATTCACATATTCGGGTGCAGCTTCTCCATTCACTCCATGGCCACCTCTGTTCAGGTAAACAGGTTGAGAACGGCCACTCCTGAACCAGCGCACCTCCATGTACTCCACACTGTGTGGTGGGGACACCTGGCAGCTGAGCTCAGCCTGGCCTCCTACTCTAGCTAGCACATGTCTTGTGGGAGTAGTTACCATCGGTTTCTCTGTGGAAGAACAAAGAATACCCAAATAATTCTGAAGCCAAAACCAGCCCTGTCTCTTACTCTGTTTAATAAAACATAACTAGTTGATCCAAATGTTCAGCTCTGACTATACTCCCTATAGTCCATCAATGTTTTATTTTTTGAAACCCAGTACTTTCATTGTACCTTAAAAAATATATTTAGGAAGATGGTAGAGCAAGAAGCAACAACAAATTGTGTCTCTCCTAAAAAAAAAAAAAAAAAGGTCATGTGGAGGAAGAATCTGTCTGGTGCAACTTTCCAGAGCCTTACAATTACTCTTTTGCTGGGAACTGTGATGGATTCCCACAGAGAAACAGCTTAAAATGAGGTATTTATTTTGGTTCCTGGTCTCCTAGTCACCTCACTTTTATGGAGCTACAATGACTTTCTGATTTCCAGGGATGTTTTGTTGTTTTCAGTATTTTATTTGTTCTAACAATGGAGTGACAACTTTCTGCTCCTTAGATGCAGGGTGAGTCACTGGAAGTTTATCTTAGATTTCTCCCACAGCTAAAACTAATTAGAAAAGAGTAAACAAGTCATCTTCAAGTCCTTTCCTCCATCTGAGATTAGTGTTGATCTCTGCCTTCGTCAAAGAAGCTCTGTGTTGCAGTGGGTGGCTGCTAATGCAGAAACCCACAACTGGCCAGGATGCTGAGAATAAGTGATGGTGGAGTGCTTGGCACTAAATGGAACCTCTATGTCTTCCACTTCAAGACTCTGGGAACACTGAGGCAAAGGGGACACAGAGAATAAAGAGTCAAATCCTTCTGGATATGACAGATGTTGCACTCACGCCAGTATGACAGTGGTTACTGACACAAGGGCTGCACATTACCAGATCCATCAATATTACACTCTGGGTGGAGGAGCAGTTCAGAAGCCCCCACCCATGCCTGAGAGTCTGTTGGCACTTAATGGTTTCTGGAGGAGGGGCTATCCCTTTTTCAGTGTTGTAGCAGTGATAAGTTGCCTGTGTCCTAATAAATAACTTTCCACCCAATCTCATACAGGCAATTTTAAAACACTGAAAGGGCCACACACAAAAAGAGGGTGGAAGTAGAATTGGGACTTGTTGGAAAGAATAAAAGCGTCATCAGAAGGAAGGGGGGCAAACAGGGAATAGGGTGAACAGAACTTAAGTTCACTATACACATGCATAAAATGGTCAAAGGAACTTTGAAAGGGTTTTAAAAGGAAAGGGTAAGTGAAAATAAATAAATAAACTTCTTACCTGAAGACATCATCACTTGCAGAAACAGAAAGTATCCACAGTATCCAGAAAAGTAAGAGAACTTAAGCTTCATCATATCTGGAAATGAGACTAGAAAGTGGTCATAGAGCATGAAACATGAGACATAGATTGGCTAGATAGACATTCTTAATAAGTATAAAAAGGGAAAAGTTTAATATTTTTCCTTTTATACAGTAAGGTTTGCCAGTGTTTGATAGAATGCCTGTGTTCTCACACCTGGTTCTCATCAGGAGAAGTCTTCACAAGACCTTTATCCCATTGGTTCAAACTCTTGTACTTCATCATGTTCTGTGACTCAGGTATAGTTAGGCCATAGACCTTAGGGAAAACCTAATCTATTATGCTGCTAAATTGACATAATATTGAAGTGACTCCTAATGACTTATCCTTATACTCATTGAACAATACATTTCGCATTCATCATCTAGAAGCTTCTATAGATAGTGATTAACACAGATAACTACAACAAGTCAAGGTGCAGAAAATAAGAGACTGAAAAATAATTAGCCCTAAAGGGAATATATATTCCTCACTGCTCTCCCTCTCTTGTCTCAGAGATCATTGTTTAAAAGGGGCCAGAGACAGTACAAGAGCCAGAGGTGGTAGATGACCACAAGGAAATTCTTTTGGATATCCTTTGGATACCCTTCTGCATATGCACCTAAGACAGCATGCATAAAACCTGTGCAAACTCTATCCATGCCAAATGTAGAAGGATGTTGGGTACACAATCCCACCCCTAGGCATGGAGTAATCAGCAATTAGTAGCTTCTGGGAAAGAAAGGGCTAGATTTCTCAAAGAGGATACGCAAATGAAAACTGACCACACTCCAGGGGAGGACTAAATTCCAAGAGTATCTGGAGAGCATGAAATTGATCTTGAAGGGCTTTTAAAAATGGACACAAAGTTGAATAAATAGGGATGGGATGGACATGGGATGATTTGGGGGATGAATATCATCAAAACTCACACAAAACTAGAAAGTCACAAAAGACTAATAAAAAAGTAAGTAAATAAATAAATAAATGAATAAATAAATAGGGAAAATTTTGGCCCTTGATAAATCAAAACTTCAAATTTTAGTCTAAATTTGCCCTTTATGCAAAACCATGGTATATATTTAAATTTTAATTTTAAACAAATGATGAATTTTTATATAAATACAATCAAATATTTAGATATGGTATATTTAGACAAATAAATTACTTCAAACATACCTGGTTATCCTGCATTTTATTAGATAAGCACACATTACCTTAAAGTCATAGACATGAGTTAATTCACTGTGTCTGCCTGCCAAATCAGCCTGACAGCCATAAACAATGAAGAATTTCAAACAATAGGGAAATACAGGACTTTATTTAAGCCATTGCCATATACTCTAGAGGTGAGTCAAGATCATGAGGAAGAAATCCCCATGAACACAAAGATCAGCAAAATCCCTCTACTACTAAAGAAAGTGGGAAGTCTATTTGGTCATAGTGTGGTTAGTGTGTACACATCTAAAGTAAATGAAATATCGTCTACTTATCTGAAAAATAACACATTATGTAACACGATAATGCTGTTACATCATATGACTTACACACCATGGTGTGGGCAGGTGATTGGTTGGCTTACTACTTGGAAGAACAGGTTACATCCAACAAGGAGACATGATAAGAAATGTAATCTTTAAATGACTGGAAGGATTCCGGGATCTCCCTCCATTACCACCCACTGCCTTCAGAACAATTAACCTAATGTTTGAATTTATTAAGGATATTTATTCCTAAAAGCAAATAACAAGAGAATTAAAAGTACAAGAAGACTTACACTCAGTAGTAGTATGTGAAAGCCGATGGCTGGAAATACCATTTTTCTGACTGAAGAATCGACAAACAAGCCATATAATATATGCATCAATGAAAAGGAATGTGACAGATTTCTCTATAAGTAATGGGTATCAATTTCTAGAGGATTTGGCTAAGTTAAAAGAGTCTGATGAAATTGGTTCACATGTTATAATTCCAAGTACATAAACTTCTAAAAAATGCAAATAATTATTACAACAGTGTATCAGTGGTTTCCTAGGGACAAAGAAAAGAGGTGGAGAGGAATGATCCCAAAAGTTCACCAAGACAGTTTTGAGGTCACAGTTATTTGTTATACGGATGTAGTGACAATTTCTTGATTGTGCTCATATTTAAAACCTTTCAAATTATTTACCCTAAATATATTACAGACTTTGTTGCATTTCAGTTAAACTTCAATAAATCTCTTGATAAAGAGTGTTTTTTTAAATAAACGAAGTATTAATGATAATCTTTTGGTGGACATTTATGTGTACAAGCTTTATCATATATGTCTTACTATATAACCTACAATTAGTAAGCAGATCATGAGAGTCATGTCTAAAACATTGGCCTGACTATTTTCTTTCTGGGTTCTTTTAAAAAACAGTCTGTGGAAATGGTATAATATCTGAAATTCAGGGCACAATGAACCCTGAATATCAGCTATCTTAATAATGAAATTTGAAAGCAAATCCTCTGTTTTGGAGGACTTCACTGCCTGTCAGATTTCTAAGCTCCACATACAATAAAGAATTGTCTTATTAGGAAATTAGAGTTAAAGATCCAAAGCCTAGACTTACAGAGTCAGGAAACACCCTTGTCTCCAACATACATACACAGATCACTTACTTGAGCTCCAGAATCCAAAGAGAATTTCTTTCCTGGTCCTTTAAGGATTCTCAGTGCCTGCAGGTGTTTCAGTAAAGCTCCTTCACCATTAGTCACCCACACCTCCTCTAGCTCAGAGCTGGTCTTCTCTCCAGGTCCGACCAGTTTCCTCCAGGGTGGTGTCTCTCTCTCTCCATTCTCAAATCAGTATCCATTCACTGAGAAAACTGGAAGATTTCTATTTGTTTTATTTCTATAAATGCCCCATGAGCTCTCACACATAAGCATCCTGTGCTGCATTACTCTCGGGCTCTCTGTTCTTTACAGTAGACTTGTTTCAACATGACCTTCTTGTCTCCTGATGATATCTGAGACAAGGAATGTTTTTTTTTACATCATTTCTCCCTAAATTTTGCTTGAAAACACTAGAAACACTAAACTTGCTAGTATAGACTGTCATACGCTCTCAAAATTACCATTATAAATATGTTATTTAGATTTTCCATTCCAATACTTACCAAATACTTTTAGTACTTCTGGATATCAACTACATTTTCTTCCTAAATACTTGCAGTATTCAGCTTAGTAGAGGGTACAGAACAAGACTGGTAATAATTGTCAAAACCTTTTTAATAGGATAGATAATATTTTTTATTGAAAATAAAATTTTTTTCTCGTAAAATATATTCTGATTAAGGTTCTCCTCCCCAATTTCTCCCAAATCCTCCCCATCTCCCTGCACCAATTCCACACTTTCTCTCTCTCTTTAGAAAACAAACAAGCAAACATCAAAAGGCAAACAAACCAGCTTTAAAAAACTAACATAAAACAGAGAAAACACAACACACACACACACACACACACACACACACACACACACACACACACACACCATAAAAACACAAAATTGGGAACCATAAAAACACAAAATCGGGAACCATAATATAAGCAAAAGACCAATAAGACAAAAATGCCCAAACAAACTGATATGAGACAAAACACCTACAAAAATACACTTTAGTTCATTTTTGTGTTGGTCACCTACTTTTAGGCATGATGTCTAAGCTTAAGTGTGGTTAATCTCACAGTGATACTCCATAATAAAAAATTATTTTTCCCATGACAAGCATATCTCAATTGGAGATAGCTTCTTAGCTGAGGATGGGAGCTTGTGTCCACTTCCCACTTCAACACTGGGGCCCATCTGACTTGAACCTGTGTGGGCCCTGTGATGCTGCCACAGGATCTTTGATTGATATGTGCATTAGTTCTGTTGTGTTTGAAATACATGGTTTCCTTAGTGTCATCCATGTCCTCTGGCTCTTACAATGTTTCTGCATCCTCTTCTGCATAATTCCCTGAGGCCTGATGGGAAAGTTTGATGATGACATTCCATTTAAGACTCAATGTTTCAGTCTTTCACTCTCTGCATATAATCTAGCTGTGGGTCTCTGTGTTAGTTACCATCTACTGAAAGAGAAAGGTTCTCTGATGATGGCTGAGTGAGGCACTGATTTATGGGATAGCAGAATGTTGTTAGAAGTCATTTTATTGCTGTTCCTTTAGCAGAATAATAGCAGTTAGTTTTCCCCTATACCCTTGGCCTATCTAATATGAGGTTTTTGGTCATCTGGGAAGTATCAGGCATGGTTTCCATCTTCTAGAGGAAAGTAGGCTCATATGTGGTAGGTTACTCCCAAAAAGTTTGTACCACTATTGAACCAGTATATCATACAGGCAGGTCAACACTGTAGATTACAGGATTTGTACCTAGGTTGGTGTTTACCTTTCTCCTCTGGCACCATGAAAAGTATCTCCTTGAATATGAGATCTCTTTATATTTGTACTTTAAATTTTTATAGTGTATATTAAATGTATAACATGATGTGTTTCATTGTGTCGTTTTCATTAATGTATATAATGTACTTTGATCATATTCATCTCCTCTTGTATCTTCCCCACCATTTCTGTGGTTCCCTTCTATTTTCCAAATACTCCCCCTTCTAATTTCATATCCTTAAAATAGTGTATATTCTATGGGGGACATTCTTTTCTAGGTCTACTTCTACAAAAGATTAATGTACAGAATACATAAATAACTCAAGAGCTTATATTGCAAACTAGTAAAGAAACCAATTAATAAATGGGCACATAAAGTTCATCACAGATGAAATAAAAATCATCAATAAACATGAAAAAGTATTCAACAAATTTTGCTATCAATGAAATATAAATTAAACCTATACAAGATGTCATCTGATTCCACTTAGATTGTCCAACACTAAGAAAACAAATAACAACAAATGCTAACCTCTGAGTACTTCCAGCTGTAGGCATTTGAGTCATGGATGATATGACTCCTCTTTACTGCCTCTAGTTAACTGCAAAGTTCCTCATGAGAAGGGGAACTGCTTTGTTCCATAAAGACAATGACCTATTAGAGATTAATAATTAATATTGAAATGGAGTAGCCCAAATACGCTCACTCTAATAACTTTGTCTTCCCCTTAATAACTCCACCTCTTACATAAACACACATATCTCTTAGTAACTTTCTCACCATTGGCTGCCCAGCTCAAATCTTTGTGTTCTTACCTCTTTTTAATTTAATTATTTGGGTTTTTTTTTTGAGAATTTCATACATAGGTACTATATTTACGTCATTTCCACCCCTTATTCTCCTTCCTCCACGTCCTCCTATGTCCAACCTACTAAGTCCATTTAGTGTTGCTCATATGTATAGATGTTCAAGGATGACTCTTAGTGGTCAAAGGAATCACCTTTCAGGAGGTTAGTCTCTGGAGAAGACCCATTCTTGCTCTCTCAGTAGCCATTGATTGCTTGTAGCTCTTCATCAGGGATAGGGCCTTATGAGACACTGGCATGTCAACTGATGTTCTCATTATATAGGTCTTATTTAGGCAGTCATATTATTGTGATTTTACAGGTATACCTTTCTTATCATGTATAAACAACAGTCTCTTACAGCAGATTTCCTGGTTCTCTGTTTCTCTCTAATGTCCTCTTCCTCAATGTTCCATGAGTCTTAGATGTAAGGGTTGCACTGTAGATGTATCAGTTGTGGGTTAAGCACCCATGATCAGCTGTTCTCTGCATTTTGATCACTTGTGGATTTTTGTAATAGTCTCCATATGCTCATGGTAGGGATGATCACTGACAAGGGCCAAGAGCTCCATTTATCTGTGAGTCTAAGGGTAGATATTTAGAATGAAGCTAGAGAGTATCCTGGTTTAGAAAAGTGATTCCACAGCCTCGCTGTCCTCAGGTACTTAGCTAGTTTTAAAGCACAGAACACAAATGCTTTGTTGATATCCATGGAAGGCCTTCCCCTTTCTGAACAGAAACAGAGGAAGAGTGGATTGAGGGGAGGGAGGGGAGGGGGGAGGGAATGGCAGGAGAGGAGGGAGGGAAAATTTCAGTCAGGGTGTAAAATAAGTAAATAAATAAAATTAACAAAAAAAAAGTACCAGGCACAAATTTCTTCTTATTAAATGAGTCTTAAGTCCAATTACATGACTATCGTCACACTCAAAATATAAGTGCCACTATTGCACCATTGGGTATATATATACCATTGGGTATATTTTGCTGAGCTGGTCAATGCTGTGGTTCATAGATTTCACAGCTGGGCAGGAGTACTGATTGCTTTTCTTCCTTGGCAACTAATATATACAGAAACTGTAAGAGCTAGTCCTCAGGGAGGAAGCTTCCAGGTCAGTTTCAGTGGGATTTCTCAAAGTCCTGTGTCCAAAGCCTATGGGGTCTTCAACAGTTTTCCTCCAACTTCCTCAAGGCAACTAATAGCATTGGCAAGAATCTATATTGTTTTGGAAGACAACTTGTCAAGAGGTTTCCCATGCCTGCCACTGGGAGTTTTGTTCCAAGAGTCTATGGCTCGTGGAAGAAAAATTATCACCCCATGAGACATAACTCCATTTAATATGTATTTTAAGTCAACACAATGTTTCCCTGTTGCTTTTTCAAACACGTCAGTGTTACTTATCCTCTCCCTTGCCAGCTATAGAAAAGGGATTTCTGGAAAGGATTTCAAGTGCTCAGGAATTGTGGCTGATAACTGTAAATGACCTCAAAATTAAAATGCTTCTGTGCCACAAAGAAAACTATCAATTGGGTGAAGAGAAAGCCCACAGAACAAGCAAGAATCCTCACCATTAATGCATACAAATAGAGGATATATATCCAGAATATACAAAGAGCCTATGCATCTAGAAGATAAACACAAAGAATCAAGAAAAAAAATGCCACAATTAAAAAATGGGATAAGAATCAGAACAAAGAATTTCTGAAAGAAATAAAAAAGGCTAAGAAGTATTGTTAAAGGTGTTCATCATCCTCAGCAACTAGGAAAATGCAAATTAAAGTTACTTTGAGATTTCATCTTCCTTCAGTCAGAATGGCTAAGATCCAGAAAACAAATGCTGGAAAAGATGGGGGAAAGGGTTAGCCCTCATTCACTGTTGATAGAACTGCAAACTGGGACAGCCACTCTGGAAATCAATGTGCAGAATTCTCAAAAGCTAAGAGAAGATCTATTCAGCTATACCACTCTTTGGCCTGTGCCCAGAGAACTCAACATCCTACTCCAAAGATTCTTGCTCAGCCATATTCATTACTGCTCTACTCACAATAGCTAGGAAAGGAAAACAACCTTCAAACTGATGAATGGATGATGAAGAGATAGCACACACTCACAATGAAATTCTACTCAGCTGTGAAGAATAATAAAGTCATGAAATTTGCAGTTGATGTTTCCTTTTACAGTATAAAATATTTCTACTCTGAACATACAAATGTTTAATAAAATTTATATGCTCTTCTCCTGTTAATCTATTTCTGTCACTTAAATTCTTCCATCCAGCTGGAAGCTTAAGAAGCTTTAACAAACAGGTTTAACAGGTATCTTGCCTTTCAAGCTGGAGTCTCCTCTCCTTCATAGCTCTCTATGCAGGTGTGTTCTCTGTTTATGACCCATTCATTAAAATTAGCTTCTTTGGAACCCACAATGGGTCTGGCATGAACGAACACAGCCATTGCCAAAATAGGTGGTTTCTTTGGAAAGAAAATTCCATCCTTCTAAGATCAGATATGTAGTACATGTCTAGCATGTGCAGAGGATGATATAATGAGCAAGATCTGGCACATCCTTGATCACTGTAGCTTATGGGAAGAACACAAATAGTGAGAGACAAAAGCAAAGGGACAAGTTTAATGATGTCTCATTTATTAGTGATTGGTCTTAGTGCCTGTGCTAATCGGTGTCCTGTTCAGTAAATCTTCTCCTGTGCCAGTGAGTCCAAGACTATTTCCTGCTTATTCTTCTATAAAATTCAGGGTATTTGGCCTTGTGTTTATGTATTTGATCCACATGGAGTTGAGTTTTGTGCAGGGTGATAAATATGGATCTATTTATAGTCTTCTACATGCAGCCATGAAGTTTGCCTAATTCTTTTCATGAGGCTACAATTAACCTGATACACACACCACACAAAGACACAATGAAAAAAGAAAACTACAAACCAATATCCCTTATCAACATAGATGCAAACATCCTCAATAAAATACTTGCCAACCGCATCCAAGCACACTTCAAAAAGGTTATCTACTGTGATCCATCTGATAACTCTTTAGCAAAGGATTTGTTTGAATGACTCAGTACATTTGTCAAAAAAATATCTGGCCAAAAGTACAGCTAAATTGTTAGGTTGGTGGAGTGCTGTCTCCAAGTTGCCATGGTAGTATAAACCATTACAATTTCATCAAACATTTCCCAAGTGATTCTGGGGTCCCCTTCCTGCCTCCTCTCCTCCCTGGGCTGCAGAGCTTGCCACCTCCTGTGGAAACTCCCCATTCTGTCTCTCACACCAGACCAGTAGTTTGAGATGACATTTTTCATGAAGTATGTCTTGTTTGTTTTCTTATAAGTTAGAACCTCCTCTACTGGGGAATGTGCCTAACCTGTTTCAGACTAGAGGAGAAAATCTTCTTCAATACTGACTAATAATGTCAAATTGTTGAACTTACTCAGAGCATTTTCTGTTCACTGTTCCATGCTATCCATCCACTTGGTACCCGTGTCTCCTTCTCTTTAACAAAGCTTTATTACATTATCTCTGCCCATCTCAAAGCCAACTCCCTTCAGGAATCCTCCTGTAGCAGCCCTGTTGGGTGTGGTTTGTTTCTTCTTGAAACTTTGATCAGCCTTATGCAGAGAGGGGTGGCTGACTCACTCCGATGGACACTTAAATTTCATGCCACAAATAAGAAGCCATTGGGCCATATTGAACCATGATTTTATCATTTTCAAGGTGTCATAGGAATGCTGTTATATTAGGCCACCTTGGAAAGCATTTTTCACCTGGCTAGCACTCAGAGAAAAGGACAACAGTCATTTCGACCTCTTACTGAAATTAGGCTCACTTGTGTTAGTGTTATGAAAGTCCAAATTCAAAGAGAGTCTTGGCTAGAGAGTCCTCATTTATCATTAGCAAACCTGAAGTGTTCTAGGATTCTGGCTATTTATATTTTAAATTAGTTCATTAGTAACCACAGCTCAAGTATTCATGTGTATGTGAATGGGTATCATTCCAAACAACACATTCACAGAACATTTCTGGAATCAAAGGATTTTATTAAATGATACTACTAGTCTACATATTAAACACAATGATGTGTTATTACAGGACAGTTCAGATTTCCTGGTATCCAGCCAATGTCATCTGATGCAGGACTATGCAGGATGATGGGCTCACAGATAATATCTATATCGCCTAATGCTCTTTCTCATCGCTCAATGCAAACAGGGTAGATGCTGAAACCTGTTTCATGGCGCCACCTTGTGTTCAATTATTGATATTGTACTTTCAAAGTCAAATCTATATTCCAACAGAATATACACAGAAGGGCATGCTATGAAGTTGTATAATGCACTTCTAAAATTCAAGGAACTTTCCAAATTATTCCATCTTCCTAGCAATGGCGTACAAAACATAAGCATGATCTCTTCATTTTCTTATTTCTCATCTCATGGAATAATCATGAGTCACAAGTGTTCACCTAGGCATCTGGCATTTAGCTATCTATGTCTGTCTTCTGAACCATAACCACATAGCTGAAACACGTAATCTATTGCTCCAGTCCTTACAACAAAAATACCACAATATCCACTGTTAGTTTCTCTAGATTACAAAAGAAAACTTTGGGCCGGGCGGTGGTGGCGCACGCCTTTAATCCCAGCACTCGGGAGGCAGAGCCAGGCAGATTTCTGTGAGTTCGAGGCCAGCCTGGGCTACCAAGTGAGTTCCAGGAAAGGCGCAAAGCTACACAGAGAAACCCTGTCTCGAAAAAACAAAAAAAAACCCAAAACTTTGGAAGGGCACAAGCAATTTTCCAAAGGCCACACAAACAGCATAAAGAGCACAGAATCAAACCTTAGATGCCAGGCTCTTCTCTGGTTTTGACTGATCTTAACATCTCTGAAAAGTACAGGTGCTAGTGAGTGTGGAGGGTTTGTAAAAGTACCAAGTCCTTTGACCAGTATCCATTTGTCAAATGATAGTGGGCTGTGGAAGACAAGGGAATGAGTCCTTTTCTCAAAGAGAAAAGGAAGTGAAAAACTTTCACAGAGATCTAGAGTTTCAGAGACTTAAAAAGGGTAATCTTGGGGAGTTTCTGAAAGTTTTTGACATATACTAACAGCATCCTTAAGAAAGTTTCCTGAAACTTTACAGTTGTAGAAACTTGTAGATTTTGGAAAACAGAGAGAGGGGAGAAGGGAAGACATGGAGAGGAAGAGCAGGGAGAGTGAGGAGGGTGAGGAGGGAAGGAGGACAGATAAAGAAGTGGGGATTTGAAGAAAATCACAGAGAACTGAAAACATCAGAGCAAAGTTGAGGAGACACAAACATCATATGAGGTCAGATACTTTTCTTGCACACTCGTTTCTGCCAGCAATGTCTCAGGCTATTCAGAACCTTGGCTGTAAAATGAAAACCCCAAGAGGTCCCTTTCACACCTACAGATTCTGTATGTGGGCCTCTAGTCTCACAGCCAGAATAAGATGGGGTGAGAGGAAGTTCAGGCACCTGGCATCTGCTTCACTTCTCAGAGGATCTTGGATGGAAGATCCAGTGTTCTGTTTGCCTCTTTGTGGCTGTGTCTTGCACTGCAATTCTGAAAATAGCTAGTTTTGCTAATAAATAGTAATAACGATTCTTAATTACTTACTTTCACACCAAGGCCCTATAAGACATTCACATATGAACTGTACCTCTCCTATCTGACTTTAAATGGGTGTATGTGCATGTACATATGTGTATGTACTTATCCCACCATTGATAGTTACCGTATACATGAGCATGTCCCAAGGGACTCAGCAGACATTTTTTCTTTTTTAAATTTTTTAAAATGTTATACACAAGTACTATATTTCATCATTTCTTCCCTTCACTTTCCTTCCTCCAATTCCTTCTGCATTCCCTTATTCCCTTTCAAATTCATGACTTGTTCTTTAATTATAATTGTCACACCACACACACACACACACACACACACACACACACACACTATTAAGGCCATTTAGTATGGCTTGTATGTATACGTATTTAGAGCTGACCACTTAGGATTAGGTAACTTATGAAGAAGCTCATCATTGGAGAAGACTGACTCCTCAGCAGCCAGCAGTCGCCTGTAGCGCTTCATCTGGAGTGTTGTGAGATTGCCCCCATCCTTGTTGGCATGTAAACTTGCAGCCATATTGTTGAGATTTCATTTATGTAGTTTTCTTGTTACATTTCCTGTTACCGTCTCACAGCTGACTTACTGATCCTCTGGATCTTACAATACAACGCACTCCCCTCTTCCTCAATGTTCCCTGAGCCTTAGGAATATGTGTTGTGTTGGGTACCCCATGGTCAGTTGTCTCTGCATTTTGACCAGTTGTGGGTTTCTTCAGTGGTTTATGTTTGCTGCAAAAATAAGCTTATTTGATGAGGCATAATAGCCTTATTTATCTAAGGATAAAAGGATAAGCATTTTGATCCCAGTTTAGGAAAGGGGCAGTGGTAAGTTCTCGAGAGTACAGGACCTTAGTAGCAGTGGGTGTTTGGCTAGGCTACACTATCAGGCACAAATTCCCTTTTATTGAGCAGGCCTTCAAGCCCAATTATGTGGCTGTTGATTATCTACTAAACCTAAGTGTCACTATTACACCATTGGGGATATCTTGCTGCCCTGGTCATTGTTGTGGTTCACAGGCTTTACAACTGTGTAGGACTACTGATTACTTTTCTCCCTTGATAGGTTCCATAGCACTTTCAGAAACTGCTAGAGCTGGTCCTCAGGGAGGACGCTTCCATGTCAGTTCCAGTTCAAGTTTTCCAAGTCTTATGTCCAAAGTGTATAATGCCTTCAACAATTGGGTCTTACCTTCAAGTTCTGGTAGACAGAAGGAAAGACAATAGCCTATGATGTTTGAGAGTCTCTTAACTCTACTTCCAGGTCTCAGCCAGAATGAGACAGAAGTCCCATTTCAGCACCTTGTTCCTTAACTACCATCATATTTAATGTTTCCAACTGATTAGAAAGCAAGTGTTATCATCCCATTTTACAGATGCAAAGTCGTGGGGATTGTGTATAAGCTACTCCTCCCAGTACCACTTAGGACTCAGTCTTCTGCTTCACTGAGCTTCAGTGACAGCCATGACAGGAGCTAACACACTCTATTTTGGAATCCTGCTGGGACCTCGGGATAGGGCCATGTGTGCCAGGGACAAAGACACTTTCTCAATGACTTTTATCTTCCTCCATTGGCCTGTGAGATGGTATTTATCTTCTTCTTCTTCTAAAGGACAAACAGGAGAGAGAACTGTGAAGTACTTTGTCACCATGGCCCTTCTAGGGAGTAGAGAAAACTAAATGAATCTAAGCTTATGGTATTTTAGGCTCAGTGTCTTCACTATTACTCCTCAGTTTCCCTGGGCAAGTGGCAAATAGTGTGAGGGGTATAATGTGGGAGAGGGGAGTGCTGGTAGGGATGCCCTTCATACTTGTGCCTCATTTGTGGCCCAATCCCAAGACCACTTCAAATATCCTGACTGCCTGTATTTCCTCTGTCAGCTTCCAGCTCTCAATTCCTCATATGTTGGGAGAAACAGGAGAGAATTTCATTTTAGTTTCTCCAGCCTTATTCAAGCATAGTTAATAGAAGTTATGCATCATGTGACGGTTTGATGTAGTAGTCATTTAACATGTGTAATTTTACATTGTAAAATGATTAGCTCCATCGCGATCACATTTGAAGCATGAGGTGAGAACTCTTCAGCTGTATTTTCTTCTTGTGTGTTACGTATACAATATAATATGATCAATGCCATGCTGTACATTAGAGCCCAAAACTTGTTCTTCTGGAAACCCAAACACTGCATTGCTACCTTGAGAAACCTGTTTGCCAAGGTGTGAGAGAAAGTTGTGACTGAAGCAGCAGTGGCAGAGCCTCACACTGAGCTGTGTCTCCCTTCCTGCCTCTCCTGGGGGCCTGAGCAGCTCTGAACAAAGACAGGGTGTGGTTACTTTACTCCGGGACCACACCTTGCCACAAGAACAGACTCTGTCCCTCAAAAACTCAAGGCCCAGTGACTAGGGTAAGATTTCAGAGTCTTGCCTGCCACCCTCTCAGGGAGGAGACAGGCTCCTTTCCAGTCTTATGTCACTGAGAAAAGTTGTTAAAGGCCATGCCATGCCACTGAGGAGCCTGAGGCACAGACACTGAGCCCAGGAGGTTTTGACCAGGCCAGGTTGTGCAGGTATGTTTTTGGTGATTAGAATATAAGTCTCCCTTGCTACCTTCCTCCACTTTTCTACATCCCTGTTATTCTGTTGTCTATGTATTTCTACTCTCCTCTTAGAATTAAGCATCTAGCTTGTGAACATAGGGTCTCCTTTCTTCCTCAGGTGCCACCTAGACACAGGAGACTTCCAGATCCTTGGCCTTTGGTTCCTGGAGGGAGGGACCTGTAAGGAAGACAGTGGGTACCCACTCTGGCCTCACAAACCATGTGATTTCCTTGCCAGGATCCAGACTTGCCTCTCCCTCCACCCCTGTGAGAGAGCTTTGCTGCTGGTGTTATACTCTCAGGGGTAGTATAGTGCCCCTGGGTTGTTCATGGTGCAGCCTGACCCAGGCCTGGTACAGATGTGCTAGTGAGTGAATGAGCTCTAGGTTTGAACTGAACTGAACACTTGCATGTAAAACCAGCATCCCTAGGCCTTGAGGTCAGAAAATTGCAAAAGGCAGTGGGCAAGGAGTGGGTAAAGACTGCAGTGATAATCACTGGCATAGAACCAAGACTCAGACTCAGGGGCAGGGGGGACTGTACCCAGTTAAGCCTCCTTTGCACCCTGCTCATTGCTCCAACTAGAATGGACAATTTAGAGCTGATCTCTATCCAACTATAAGGAGGGATACCTCTTCTCTCCTCTCTCTTTCTGGGAACATAGGGCCAGGAGAGAAGGGACAGTGGTGCTGAGCACTTTTAGAATCATTCAAACCCAAATTAAAAATGCAAACGAGCCCCAGAAGTTAACTAATAATTTTTTTCTGCCTGAAAGTAGCAATAATAGTCAATGAAATGCCCATATGTCAGTGTTTGTGATGTGAGTGACCCAGTACTGTGGGCAGTAGTCTTAAACATTCTACCCTTCATTGTTGTGGATGAGGAAGTTGTCAGCAAAAAGGCTGGCAAAGAGCCGTTTTACAGGAAGGACTTGAAAGCAGCCTGGGTACAGGCCAGTAGGAGGAGGTACACAGAGCCTGCCCAGAATTACTGAGGTAAGGAATGCTGCAAGGAGACAGGAGACTTGCAGGCAGCTGCATGAAGGGGCCTTCACTTTCCTGAAAAGGACTAATTCCAAAGCACATGGAAAAGGGAAGGGCTGCCTACTAGTCTACATGATCCAACATCTGATGCCATGTGCTCAAGGCCTCCCCACCAGTAATTCCCTCACTTGGTCAAAACCTCCCGCCTGATCTTTCCTGAGGGCACTGTCAGTCCTTTAGGTTGACTCAAAACTGAGTCTGTTCTACACATACAGCACTAGGGACTAAGTGAGGGCAAGGACTTCCAGGTGGTTGGGGAAGACCCTAAGGAAAATACCCATGCCGGTTGGCACATATCCTGCTCATGAAAGTCGTCAGGACAACTCCTCTCCACCGTGGTCCACGGCCTCCTCTGTCTGCACTGTAGCACCAGCTGCTTCATTCTGGACTATCACCCACACTGGCCTCAAGTGGGACTTCTAAAAGGCAATCTCACCACCTCCCCTCAATGGCTTTGCTCCAGTCAGTGGGAGTCATGAATAAAAATAAGACAGTTAAAAACTCTAAGGACTCATATCTAAGGCAGTTAGGCTCCAAATCAGCAGTTGTATTTGGAGAAGTAAGCAGGGGTATTCTGGAGCTCAGGGTGTTCCCAGGGTGGGAGCCAGAGAAGGCTTCTGAGGAAAGATGATGGTGGAAGACATGGTACTCACAAAGACCCGGAGAGGAGAGTGAGCATATCTCATTCCAGTGGCTCCCCCATCATGCAGCCTAGCAGCAAGGAAGGATTATGACCCCAATTCTGAGGGGTGTAGTGGAAAGGGTAGCCCCCATAAGGTGCACACAGGACAGAGCCTTGTGACAGATGACAGGGCCACGTGTTCATCTGTACTCTTCAGAATGACCAAAGGAAAAAGAACATGACAGACACAGCAGGAGAGGCTAGAACTATGGGAGGCACGAGCTATCCAAAAGGAGAGAAATGGTAATTGGTGACCAAGAATGATAAGGCTGGGAAGCTAGGAGATCTACTAGCCTAGATTCCAAGAATTACACAGTCTTCAATGAAGATCCAGCCAAGAACCTAAGGAATACCTGGCTAAGATGCTGGACAAGTATCTTCCATGTACTGTGAACTGAAGCTAACACAGGCTGAACTCAGGGAAATGATCCTAAGAGCAATTTTCTTAAGCTGGTTGCTCAGTAGAACATTCTTTCCACACTTCTAAATTAAAGTCTAAGCCATTGCCATTTTACGGTTACAATTACATGGAAATTCTGGCATTTTAAGTATGAAGATATAGCCTCAAGTTCTCAGAAACTGTGATGCCGAGTGCCTCGGACTATTTAATAGTTCAGTCTTCATTCAGGAGGCAGCCTTCTCTTCCCTGTGCATCCTGCCTTCTCTAGAGCTGGCTTCTGGATATCTGCCAGCACTGGGGAGAGGGAACATGACCATCATCAGCTTGCTGTCTCCCTCCCCTCATGGGAAGTGCTGCTGCCAAGCCTGGGAGCTGTGACTGAGGAAGGAAGGAGACATGCTCTTGGCACAGAACTTCTGACTGGAGCAGAGCTCTCCTGAGAAGGCTTTGCTGGAGAACTTAGAAAAGGCAGAAGGCTGGCTCTTTCCTGGGGACATCCCTGGGAGTGTTCAGGGTCCCTCAGTGTGACACCAAGACATACCAGTTTCATGGCTGCGACCATTCAACGTTCGCTGCCTTATTTTGTCAGCTTTGAGATTATGTGGCCAAACCTGTTGGTTTAGGATTAGACCAACGGCAAAGTTTGGGCTTAGCCTCCAGCCCTTGTGAGGAGGCCGCTGGGGACATGGTGTAGGGTACATGAGCAGCAGAGCCCTGAGGGCCCAGATGACCTTACTGAGTGTGGAGAGCAGAACATTGTGAGCTCAGCTCTCTTCTCCCTGCTGTGCCCTCATCCTGCTCTGAAAGAATGAGCCACAGGCAACACTATGCCGTTCTCACTGGCCTGAGCTCACACCTAGCCTCTATCCCTCCCTAACAACATCCATGCAACTGCAAGGCACGTTTTCCACTTCTTCTCCACAAAGTTCATACCAGGGACTATCCTTCACATTTTTCTGATGTTGCTAACAATTGCTGAGCTCCTTACCCATCTCACTTGGGTAAGTTGATAAACACTTATTTACATGTAAATACATGTGAGAAACACTTTTGCTACAAATCTGCCTCTCTGTCCTTCTGTCCCCTAACCGAAATCAGTGTTATATTCTGCTGTACCCGATTCCAGTTAGCTACTCTGGCAGAACCAGTTCCAACTCTTGTGACTCAAGAGGGTCTATACCTGTTGTTCTGGGCTGCAGGGCCAAGCCAAAAGAAATCCACGGCTCTCCTTTTTTTTTTTTTTTTCCTTTCTTTATCCCCTAAGGAAAAGAGAAGAGAACATGTTCCCTACACCCAATCCTATGCTTCTCGCCGCAGGCTGAGATAGGGATGCATGGCCAATGGGGTCCCTTTATCCACCCCAATCTGAGACTGGCCTGCTTATGCACAGCAACACAACACTCACAGAGTGAAAGGTCTAAATCTCACTATTATGGGATGATATTAACAAGCATTGTGCCTGGCATCTGGACCTAGATGGTGGCTGATATTAATTTATCTATGTTAGTACTGAGAACCAAGTAGCCCAGAGTTTGCAGAGGATCTGGGGAGTACATTCTAATCTCCTTGGTGTGTTGACGTAGGCAGTACTCAGGGCATGTTGATGAGCAGAATACTTAAACTCAGAGATAGCAACTTGCCCAAAGTTATCCAAAGTTTAGTAAAAGACATGGTGGGGACCAGAAACCAGGCTACCAGAATCTTAAGAGACAGTTTTCCTCAGTGAACTCTACCTTTTGCAAGGTAGAACTTGACCTCATCTACTCCATCTGTCATAGCCCAGGACAGGAAGTGTAGATTGAGCATCAGAAGATGTAAATTTGGCCTGCCTTGACACAAATGGCCCTGTTCTGTGCAAGAAAAATTTAGCTTTTCCTGGGTCTGTTTCCTCCATTGTAAAACAAAGAACCTTGGTGGGTTGGAGGTAAGGGCATAAGAGGCAGTGGCGGCTTTACAAGGATGGTCACAGACTCTTCCTGTCTTCCCTCCTCTTGCTCTTATTGAGGAAAGGAAAGTTGTGTTAAACTGATGACTAGGAAACTTGAACTTTAGCCTCAGCTCCACATTCACTATCTCCAGTTCTTCCACAGAGCAGCTGCTTGAGTTGCTGCTTGGGCACCTTGATTTCTAAAGTGTGTGTGTGTGTGTGTGTGTGTGTGTGTGTGTGTGTGTGTGTGTGTGTGCTAATACAATGGCAGCAGGCAAAGAGAGGGAAGGAGGGAGGGAAGAAGTCTTGCATGGGAAGGCACGGCAGTTAGGAGAAAAGTGGGCAGGACTTCACATGCTAGCAGGACTCTTTGCTTTCTCAAAGGCTAATGAAGCTTGGGTTTGTTAATCATTAAACGGAAGGAATGAAGCCAGGAGGACATCAAAGTCCAGCCTGCTGGGAATGACAGTAACTGATGAGCAAGGAGCTAGCAGCAATGGAGCCTGGAGATTCAAGGGATGGAGTCAGCACTGAGACAGCACCATACTCAGCACTGGGCTCTGGAGTCAGCCTGCATGCCTATGACATCGTGGTGGTGGTCATCTACTTTGTCTTCGTCCTTGCTGTGGGAATCTGGGTGAGTGAGGATTAAGTAATGCTGAAATCTGACCGAGAAGCAGAGAAGCCTTTCATCTTGAGCTGGGAGAGGAGAGGGGAAAAGGGATGAAGAAGAATACACAACCATAGGTAGCTGACATTATGGTACTTTAGGAATCACCCACTCCCATCCTGCCCTTCTGTATATGGATGACTGAGGCCCAGAGAGACCTATGGCCTCCCTGAGCAATACACAGTGAACCTGAGGCAGGTCAGGCTATGAGCTCGGACATCCAGCCTGTTTAGTCACTGTGAATTTGACTCTCCTCTCCTTTGCCTCAGGACTCCCAACTCAGAGTAAGATCAACACCTAGCCTTCCTCCCCTTCTATTAGTGTCTTAAACAAGGAACTCAGATTCACATGCTCTCAGGCAATAGTGCCTTCCAGATTCCAATGTTCCTATTGTTCAAAGAAACCACAAAGCTGTGGGCAGGTGCAAGGCTTTGAGGTCAGAGAACCCCGAGACCAGCAGTTAGAGCCACGTGGTCCTGGGGATGTAGAAACCTCTCACTTTGCCTGTGTGTTTGCAGTTGATACTGTTGAAAGTTATAATCATTCAGTGACAGGGCACACATAAGCACCTGGCACGGTACCTGGCATGCAGGTAGCAGGAAATAAACATCTGCTATTATCAACACAAGAGTCTGCTGAGAGGTCAGTACCTTCGGACTGCTGTGAGGCAGATTATCACCCAAGTCTCAGCTGGTCAGGAATACCTATGGACCTCAGGCCTCTCCTCTGCAAGGGGAGGCGCTAACCCTCACTTGTCAGGCTTGATTTGAGAAAGAAGTGGGCAGACAGGAGATCAGCAGTCCCTGCGAGGTGGCCAGCATGGGAACCCCAATTCCCATGTGTGTTGGACAAGTCCTTTCCTGCTCTGTAGCCCAATTTCTCATCTGTGAAATGAAGTTTTACTGCTACTGTTGCCACCAAGATGATCAGAGGTGACACAGGAAAGTTCTAGCCAAAGCTTAACACATGTCAGGTCCTGTACATGTGTGTATCACTCCCCAATGACTAATTACCTTTTGTTTTCCCTTCCTCTACTTCAAGGATTTCTCTTTCCTCAGATCTAGCCAGACTTGTTGTCTCCCACTCTGAAGTAACTTCTACCCCTGTGTCAGCTTTCTCTTGTGACAAAACTTTGTTAATTAACTTGAAGAAGTAAAGATGTGTTTAGGCTCCAGGTTTCAGAGGTCTCAGACCATTGTCAGCTAATTCCATTATAATGGGTATGTGGGAATGCAACAGGAGCATGTAAAAGAGGAGGTTGATCATCTGTGAATGCTGGGAAATAGAAGAAAATGCTGGTGACAAGATATAATGTTCAAATTCATGCCCTCCATGACCCATTTGCTCTAACCAAGGCTCATTTTCCATAGTTTCTACTGCTTCCCAATAGCCCATTCAATTTTGAATCCATCAAAGGGGTTTATATACTGATTAGGTCAGAATCCTCATAATCTAAACTCTTCCTAAAATCTCCATGTCTGATAGTGCACTGCGGACTAAGTATTTAACACACAAGGCATTGGATCATTTAAACACAAATTGCAACACAACTTTGCCCACCATCAGCCCACACCACAGACTCTCATCATGCCCTGCCAAACCACCCCTAGCCCTGAGCCTAACTTACAGCCTCTTCTCTACATCAAAGGTGGAAAAAGCTTGGCTACCATTCCAGTCCTGTTAGTGTCTTGACCAAGAAGTTTGGGCTTATGTCCCCAGAGAAAGAACTTACCCTCCTTGCACCACCTCACCCTTCAGAGCACATCCCAAAATAGGCTGTTGACTGGCTACCTACTGGCTCCTTCCAGTTCTGACTCCAAGCCATATCAAGGAATGTCAAAACAGAGTTCTTCCTTCTTGCTAGTGTTCAGAATGGCTAGAACCGTACCCTCTCCAGTGTGGGTGTCTGTCTAAGAAGAAAGAAGAGGCTAGCTTGGTGGAGAGTCAGTCACTATGCACCTGAGGCAGATTTCAACCACCCCTTGGAAGAAGTCACAAACAGAGGGAAGAGTAAGGAGACACTAATTACCTTCCAGTGTTTTCATGGTGTTCTGCTATTCCTGAGGACCTTGGACAGACTTTGCCTCCTTTGTTTTTCATGTCAATCCTGAGAAACAGATGGAGAGTGAAACTAGCATAGAGGGCATGACTCTCCCACAGACCCATAGTTTTAAAAAGTCTGACGATATAGGTATACAGACAGTTCTGCTCTACCTCAGTCCTTGTCCTCTTGGTCTCCACAGTGCCTATACCAAGGGGGCAGTTAATCAAGGAGTGGAAGATAGGGACTGTAAGAGCCTTGGGGAGTACTAACATCTTTGCATATTCTTTCCAGTCATCTATTCGTGCAAGCCGAGGGACTGTTGGTGGTTATTTCCTGGCTGGGAGATCCATGACCTGGTGGCCAGTGAGTTGACTTTCCTCCCTCCTCTCCCAGCATATATTACCAGCTTTGGCCATCCATGACCTCCTCTCAGATTTTCTTGCCAGAACTACATCAACACCCTCTTACTTTTTTGCCCAGCTCTGGATTCCTATCTTGCCCCAATCATCCAGCAGCCTGAGACATCTCCCCCAGGTGCCTCCTGTGCATGTCACAGATGGCTGGCTGGGGGTTCTTTTGCTCTATCCAGACATAAACCAGAGGCAGGAAAGGAACATAGTATTGATAGCACTCAATTCTAGAAGTTTGTAAGCTGGAATTCCAAACAGAAGCTTTCAGCTCTATACTGTAGAACTGGAGTCTTGTGGCCCCAGCTTTTAGAACCAGAAAGTTATTGTTCTTGGTGGTCAGGGCAGGGGTTGCTGCTATGAGCTTGAAGCTCCAACACCCAAGGACTAAATAAAGGTAGCTGAGGCCTTCAACTCTTTAACCCTTGGTGTCTCTCTCAAACTTTACCAGTGATCCAGATTTACAATCCTGTACTCTTGGCTACAATTCAGCTCTTCACAATAAGCTTCTTGCAGTTTCTGACCTCAATTTTTTTTTGTAACTTTTCAGCCTAGTGTTGTGTGTCAGAGCTTTGAATAACAAGGTCCTTAGCTCTTGGAGGATCTCTGGAATTCTTAGCTACCTCCTCACTACTAAGGTTGCTATGCCCTGTGATCTAATATCTGCTCTTCATGCAACCAAACCACTATGTTCTATTTATGATAAAGACCCCTAGTAGAGATCATTTAGGCAAAATGTTCAATACTGAGATGCAGCAGGGAGTTTGGAGAAATACACAGAAGAGAAGCATCCCAAGCTAATTAATAATATATATATATTATTATTATACAACCAACCAACTAATATGGCCAGAAAAGAATGGAAGCACACTTACACTCAGAATATAATTTCACCAATCACAGCCAGCTGTCTATATAGCTTCTAATTCCATTAATCACACTCCTTACATAAGAACCAATTGCAAGCCTCACACTGCACCAATCACAGACTTTTTGTGCCCTTGGGAAATTGCTTCCTTTCTGTGTTGCATGAGTAGCTGTAGGATGAGTAGAGTCATTCATTATCCACTGAAGGTAATCTAGCCCAAAGTGTGGTCTTCCCAATCCAGTGCATGTTTTCTGAAGTGGTCATGACAGTAGTACAGCCTCCCAAAGCAGCCATTTGTGGCTCCCACAGCATCGTAGTTGCAGCATTCCTCTGAAGTTGGAGTATAGTTTCCTCAATGGATTAATGAATTATTTGAAGCAGCTGGGATGTCATAACAACAGTCTTTGCCATCCACCCAATAGGAGCTGCTAGCTTGACAGCTACCTGATCAAGGCATCCGGGTTTCAGGGAGGGATTTGTCAGCTGTCAATCAAAGGGCAGAGCAGCCCATTCTCTCTACAGTTTCACTCATTCACAGGAAACAAACAAAAGCAAAATTTAAAGACCTCAGAAATAAATATTCTTAACAACACTTTCAGTGCTCAATCTGGCATCCAAACACCCAGGGAGAGTTCAATCCCCCTGCTCTATCTCCAGGTGTGGGCCTCATGTGGAGCACTGGATCTAATGCAATATAGCTGGAATCTAATGCTATAGAGACACTCAGAGTTGAGTGGGCATACAGACTTATGAATAATATAATCAAACCTAGGACAGAGGGAGGTACTGGGTTTCTCAACTGGGTCTCGGACAATAGGTGAATAGGAAATAGGAGTTATTATTTAGAAAGAATGACACCTACACTTAATAGTGTAGTAAAGAATAGTGAATTGAGAATCAGGGGCAAGCCTCCAACCATCTCCAAAATTGATCCCCAGAATTTGTGAACCCCCATCTCTCCTATCAGACCATACCCTACATTTCTACTGAACCTTGAAAATTAACTTCCTCTTCCCAAAGTGGGATGAAGGAAGATCAGGCCTCCCTAGAAACCCAGTCACATCAAACTCACACAAACTCTCACATGCTCGTTCATGTACTCATACGCTCTCATCTTCTCACAGTCACACATCCACATACTAAAGCAGTCATATAGGTACATACATACAAGCCAACATTCACATATACTCACACATGTGCATACATGCACTCTCCCACTCACTTTCATACATTCATTCACATAATCTTACTTAAAGACGCCCACATACTCTTGCCTTCTTACTCCCTCATTCACTCTTCACTCACTCTCACGTTCCCTCATACTCACAACATCAAATTTTTGACCTTCTGTTTTAGCAATGCTCACTATCCCTGCCCACCATGGCTCACATTCTGCTCTCTAAAAAGAAGAGAAAACCCTGAAAGCCTTCAGAAGTTTCTGAAAGATTTTGGTTATCTGGAACAGGAAGATCTAAGGACAGGGAACCTATGTATCAACACGATAACTACCTAAGGACGTTTGAGTCTGGGAACCTAGAAGTTCACAGGGATAATGAAAAATGACTGGTGCTTCCAGCTACTCCCTTGTGAGGAGAAAGAAAAACCCCATGGGAATGGTTCTGTTTAGACAGTGCCTCAAAAATCACAGCCTCTAGCTGCCTCCTCACTGTAAGTGGTCCTAAGACAAGATTGCTCCAAACTAACCTCACTTGTGCCTTTCAGATCGGAGCATCTCTGATGTCCAGCAATGTGGGCAGTGGCTTGTTCATTGGCCTGGCTGGGACAGGGGCTGCTGGAGGCCTTGCTGTCGGTGGCTTTGAGTGGAATGTAAGGATGCTGACCTGACTGCTCCAGGGTGTTGAGGGTCAAAACCATCTCCTATGCCTGGCCTTAGGGATGAAAGATATCTTAGAGGTACTTGGGAGGCTGTGTGGTAAACAGAGGACCTATTATATAGATGATAACATCAACGCCTTATAAAAGAAGGAAGACTCATCTGAAATTATCCAGAAAAACTGGGATGAGGACCCAGGTCCCTGGTTTCCCCCCTCATGGCTCTCCCATACAACATGCTACCTCTGGGTAAGAAGCTGCCAATCTTTCTAAAATTAAAATAACTTCTCTATGTTCTCCCAGGCAACCTGGCTGCTTGTGGCCCTGGGCTGGATCTTCGTCCCTGTGTACATCGCAGCTGGTGTGGTCACCATGCCAGAGTACTTGAAGAAACGATTCGGAGGACAGAGGATCCAGGTGTACATGTCAGTCCTGTCTCTCATCCTCTACATCTTCACCAAGATATCAGTGGGTATAACTCCAAGGTGGCTTCCTTACCATGGACTTTATGCTGAGCTCACTGATGGCAGGGAGGGATGGAAAGAAGGAAAGGGAGATGGAGGAATGGAAGAAGAAAATGAAATAAAAGAGTGTGTGAATGGAATGAAGGATAAAAGGAAGGAAAGATGAATCCACCTGACTTCAGAAGTGGGAAGATCAGAAATGAATGATAACTGTTTTAAGTGAATATTGATCTTTCACACAAGAAACTTCCAAACTAGGGTCTACTCTTTCATGTTTCCATTAACTGATACTTCATTCAGCAACTCTTTATTAATTACCTAGAATGTTAGAGTCAGAAAAAAACATTACTATTGCTTTATTGAACTAAATTCAGAAAACAAACCTAGACAAGTCAAGTGAATTGTCCAAGTCTATACAAAGGACTAGGTCTGGAATCAGAACTGGATCTTGACTCCCATTTCCTAAGAGGATTATGTCCTTTCACTATCTAATTGTGGACTCTGTAATTAGTTTATGAACTATCATATGATGAGATGAGCAAATAGACTGAAGAGAACAGAATCAGTCAGGTGCCAGATCTAGCAATGAAATTATTTTCAGGACCAGCACTGTTAGCTGAGGCAAAGTCTTTACCCCAAGTCCCATAATAACCCAAGCATAAGGATTACCCAGAACCCACTGTTGCCTGCCCAGACAGTCCTGCAGGTTATCTCATGGAGCAGCCAGCAACCTGCACAGTTCCTACTCTCTCCTCCCAAATGTTCTCTTCTCCACCTCCAGCTTCTAGCTTTACTTTCTCCATCTTCCACTTTTATTTCTTACCCTGACCTTCATAATATACAGAGAAATCTCTCAAGGCTAGCTGATTATTTATTTTTTTCATTCAAAACATTATACAGTATTATTTCACTCTAAATTCTACCATGCCTCCATGTCTACAAGGTCAAGCCCATATTCCATAGTGTGGCACTTTAATGCCGAGACCAAACTCACTAGCATGGCTCTCCAGCCTTGTCTCCATTGTTTGATGAAGGTTAAGGACACCTGATAAGGTAGGTGACACACCCACAACAATCATTCTGGAATCATTGGGTGGCATGAACTTGTGGATCCTTGCTTTCTACAGACAGATATCTTCTCTGGAGCCATCTTTATTCAGATGGCCTTAGGCTGGAACCTCTATCTCTCCACGGTGATCTTGCTGGTGGTGACAGCTGTCTACACTATTGCAGGTAGGAAGGGGGGAAGGCCATATCGATATGTAGAGACCATGAGATGAGGAAAGAAGCTTTCACTGGCAAGTATATTGAAAGACAGAAAGATAAAGATAGACAGAGACAGGCAGAAGACTGATGATCCAGAGAAAGACAGTGAGATAGGGAAAAACAGAGACAAACTAATGAAGACAGAGATATACTGTGAGAGCGCACACAGAGGAAGATGAAAAGTCAGGAGGAGAAAAACAGGGGTGGGAATGGCAGAGATGGAAAGTCTACCAGGCAAAGGCAGGGAATGAGAGAGATAAGGGTTCTGCTGAGGACAGATTGTGCAAGGACAAGGTGGAAAATCAGTGAACTGCCGTCTGGGTCATAATCACTGTGGCAATGCCATGAATCTGCTCTGCTCTGTTTCCTTCAGTTCATAGAACTGGGTGCCCTGGGACAACAGCCCAGGACAGAACAACTTATGGCTAAGTTGGATTTGAATGATGGAGACATATAGGTGGGCTTTTGGAGGGAAAGCAGAGAACCTGGGGATAGTAATGGCAAGAACAACAGGCTATTGTTGATGTGGTGACCAGATCTTGCCAAGAAAGAAATAATTCCATCAAAATATACTGGTCTGTAACCAGCCAGCATAATCCCTGGGTGGGATAGAGAGAGAAGAGATGGAGAAGGGTCTGTCACCAAGGTTCCCTGCTAAAAGGGCTCTGTGTCTTCTCTGGTCTCCCCCAGTGTAGCCAAACACAGGGCAGACACCCAGAGGGAAACTTCCCCTTCCCATGATGCTGACTGATGTATCCTCTCCTTGGGTACCCAGGAGGGCTCACCGCTGTGATCTACACAGATGCTCTACAGACTGTGATCATGGTAGGGGGAGCGCTGGTCCTCATGTTTCTGGGTAAGAAAAAGATCTAAATACACCCAATCCTTGACCCCTAGAACTTTCTATAGCATTAGACCATATCCCTTTTCTAGGCCAGGGCTCCCTAAAGTCAGGATTCTCTCTATTCCAAACCAAGAATCTTGAACCCAGGGCCCAGCATTCTCACCCATTCTCAATTCTCAAGTCATTTCAAACCCAGAGGCTCACATGAGGCTGTAAGTTGGACCTTCAGGTCTATTTCTCACACCATGTCTCTTCCCACAGGCTTTCAGGAGGTGGGCTGGTACCCAGGCCTGCAGAAGTTATATATGCAGGCCATCCCCAATGCCACAGTTCCCAACACCACCTGTCACCTCCCACGGCCAGATGCCTTCCACGTGCTTCGAGACCCTGTGAATGGGGACATTCCCTGGCCAGGTCTCATTTTTGGGCTCACAGTCCTGGCCACCTGGTGTTGGTGCACAGACCAGGTAATATCCCCATCCTGGCGTTGCCCAGCAGGGGCTTCCTGAAAACAAATGAACAGGCAGTTGGGTACATAGAGGGTTGGACATCATCCTGGGGCTGAGTGGAGGCAAATAGTGACCAGTGTTGGGGCTCACCTGCACTGAGCTAAGTCTCTCTCTGACCAGTGACATATCTCCACTGCTATTTATGCCTATCTCACACTATTTCAGGTGATTGTGCAGAGGTCTCTCTCTGCCAAGAGTCTTTCCCATGCCAAGGGGGGCTCAGTGCTGGGGGGCTACCTAAAGATCCTCCCAATGTTCTTCATTGTCATGCCAGGCATGATCAGCCGGGCCCTGTACCCAGGTAAGAGCTAGTGCTGCTCTCTGTGCATGGTGGGTTTGCAGGACACTTTCAGAGAAGGCTTTCCTGGGACAGGTGAACTACAGCAGGGGCTGGCAGGGTTTCTCGATTAAGAGAACCAAGAATGCATTTTAGACTTTGTACTGGAGTAGAAGAAATCTATCTGAAGGCCATGTTAAACTTTTCCCCTTCATATGGAGAAGAAACAAGACATTATTGGATCCTCCCAAGGATATTTGTTTTGATCAAAGGAATCAGACAAGTTTTGCAGTGTAGTTCATACACAAATCTATAGGCAATCAGACCACCTGTCATTTGACCTTCTAGACTAGGTTGGAATCTCCAGTAAGTGTATTCCCATAGCATCAGAAGGAAAATAGTGGGCCAACATAAAGAGGTACAGCATCATGCAGCTTCTTTCTTTTGCAGATGAAGTTGCCTGCGTAGACCCTGACATCTGTCAAAGAGTGTGTGGGGCCAGAGTGGGATGTTCCAACATCGCCTACCCAAAGCTGGTCATGGCTCTCATGCCCGTGGGTGAGTCTTAGCTCCCCTACCCATTTCCACTACCCACTACATCCTTCAAGGCTCACTACCCAGAAGGACTGCACTACAAATAGATGGAAAGAGAGATGAGAAAGACCCACCTCTGCCCCCACCCTAGCATACACACATACACACACACACACACACACACACACACACACACACACACACACACTTCCTCAAGCTTTCCTAAGGCACCTACTGTGTGTTCTAGGAATTGGAAATGCATTGCTAAAAGGCAGTTCTCTGATCCTAGGCTCTCTGTGGTCTCCAGGGACTATACCTGGGTTCCCCAAGAGTATAGGACATGGTGACCAAGCCTGAAGAGTGTCAGAAAAATTCTCCAAAGAAAAGAAGTACTGCTGAGTCACAAAAATACCTTGTCAAAGACCAAGAGCATAGGAAACACCATTGTAGAAAGATAGTGCGCATGCAAATGTCCAGGGTGGAAAGATCGTGCAATGTGCAATGCACCATCAGCAGAAAGGATGAATGGAGACAGCTTTCCATGGGAATGCTATAGCCAAACATCATGCAGGAGCACAGCCTCTTCTCTGAGAGCAAAGGAGGGCACTGGAGACTGGAGGGAGCTTTGTCCAAGCTCGAATGCTTGAAGAATTCAGCATGGAGATTTGGAGGGGAAAGTCAAGGAAACATAAGGTTCTGCAGTGAGGGTTCTGCACTGGTCCATATAAGTGACATCAGTGACTTGACCAGACCAGTGACTTCAGAGATGAAGAGAAGACATTCGAAGATAATTGTGAAGTATGATTGACAGGCTTTGATGACTCAATATTCATTAGTTACAAGAAAGAGAGAGGCCCAAAGTTGATTCCAATTTTTGATCTTCAGAAGATGGGTTTGTAATGATACTGAGTAAAAGAACTAGAAGGCAGTAGATGAGTGGTTATTGTTTCTCTTTAGTAGTTATAGCAGTCAGAGAAATAGTAGAAATAGTGAAGGTCCAGCTAGGGCCAAGCAGTTAAGAAAAGGAAGGAATGGGGAAAGATAAAAGAAGGGTCTAAGATAATTATGACATCAGTGGGGGAACCCAGAAAGGTGTTAATAGCCAGAGGGAAACAAAGGATTCAGGACAGGGATGTGTTGGTTTGGAACCCTGGAGTCCAAAGCAACTACAAGGACTTGGTTACACATACACATTTGGAGAAAAAGAGGCCCCGGGTGAGCCAGAGAACTTTAGGGAGACATCTCCCAGTGTTGAAAGGTCATTTCCAGAAGCCTGGACATCAGAGGTAGAAATTTCAAATATCAGTGTACCCTCTAATATTTCCAGTGTCCAGATTAAAAAAAATTGGGTCCAAGAAAAGAGAGCTCCTAGTCCTAAGATCATTTATCTAGTTACCCACAAAGCCAGGAAACAACCCAGGTTTCTGTCTCTAAGACTGGGACTTCAGGTAGTGATCATAAATAAAGTGGTATGAAACACCTCTTTTAAAAGTATATAAAACATGGCATAAAGATTAAAATATGTCATCAGCCACCCTCTTGCTCGCAGCCCCAGGGACCCACCATCATCCACAGCTATGAAACCAAGACACACAACAAGACTTCAGGAAACCTCTTATCATCTTGGTTCATGCACAACTTGTCATGCACAGGGGTAATGAAGGCTCAGAGAGTGGGCTTTGTGGGCTACCTAAGGCCACAAAGCAGAGACAGAGGCTGGCCAGAACCTGGCCTCAAGCACTGTGGGTTTCCTGGTTCTGTATCTGTCCTAGATGGGACCCTCCCCAGCACCCACATCATCTCATCCCCACCCCAAAACTTTTGGCTTTGTGCAACCTCCATTGTCCTGGCAAAGCCCTTAAATGGACAGCTTTCCACTCAGCCTTGTCTCTCCCCAGGTCTGCGAGGCCTGATGATTGCCGTGATCATGGCCGCCCTGATGAGCTCACTCACCTCCATCTTCAACAGCAGCAGCACGCTGTTTGCCATAGATGTGTGGCAGCGCTTCCGCAGGCAGGCAACGGAGCAAGAGCTGATGGTGGTAGGCAGGTATGCTGACCCATGCTTCCAGAGCACCCTTTCTATGAAGAATTCCCTTTCCCATCTCCCATGCTGCTTTCTGGGAAGACCAGCTAGTTCTTGACCCCAGGCTTGCAGTCAGACAGTGGGTTTGTGTGACTTTGCATTAAGTTGTTCCCCAGAACCCATCTCTCCCACTTCAGAATAATAGGGAAAGGGGAGAAATCTATCTTTGTCTGTTTAACTAACAAGTTCACTGTGAGATGGTAATGTATGTAAACCCTGACTGATAACGTGTAAGTGGAGGAACACCTCACACCCTGAAGTCTTTTAAGTCATCTCTGGCTGTTATTCTAGGACAATGAGAATGCTACTAATCTAACCCACCAGATATACATAGAACAAACAACATCATTTGTTACACTGTTGTACTGGGGCCACACAGATGCTGGGAATCAGAAAGAAAGATCAAGTGAGTGGTCCCTGGACCAGAGAAGGTCTGTGGGTTAGAATCTCAAACACTAAAAGGCAGAAATTAGACAGCTAAAATCCTAGAACTTGGAACTTCAGAATTCAAGAAACCTTGGTATTCATACATTGGAAGGCATCAAGGTTGTCCTGTACACCCACTGATGAGGACCAATCCATACCTTCCACTCCCAGCCATGCACTGAAAGGTCTCAGCTGAGTATGCCTTTTTTCCTCCTTGCATTTAGCCCTGTCTAGCGCAGTTTACTTCTCTAGGATGGCTCCAGCCTTACATTGGCTCTGAGTCTGTGCTTCTTCTCTTTACCCCCTCTTGGCTGATTCTCACTCAGCTCTCAGGATGTTCCCAGCTTACAATGAAGAGAAAACTTCAAGAGACAGTGAGGTGTAGTCTTGAGGGAGATGTCCACAGAGAAGTGGTCTCCAAATGACCTACAAGCTTTGAACACCAAGATATGAATGTTGAACTTCACCTTGAATGTAGTAGTTTTTATTTTTAAAAGCACAACAGTGGTAAATTTTCCTATTCTCCACAGACTAGGGATTCAGAGTTCCCTTGAGGGTGAAGGGCTGAAATCGCTGCTTCACAATTCAAGTCTCCCGGGGCCCTGGCTTCAAAACTGAAGAGCACATTTCAGCCTCTTTGTTGATTAGAGATGTGGGATTAGACATCTCACTCTTCACCAACACTGTCTACTCCTGGGTGTTTTGTTTCTGGCTTAAGGCCTGCTCATCTGCACACACCTAGACAGTGACCCAGCATCTAAGAGTAGAACTGGAGAGGGAATGAACATCAAGGATAACAGGTGGGCAGTTACTTCTCTAACAGGACCCGGGCAAAAGGAAGTGGGAGTAAAAACAGAGGAGAGGAGAATATTTCAGAAGTAAGTATTGCTCCTTTCTACTTGCCAACAGGGCTATAGTTCTCAATTAGTGTGACTTGAGCTCCATCTCCTGGTCATATGCATTATTGCATTCAGCCCAAGAAAATACATCCTTTCTTGTTCAAAGTCAGGCACCAAGAGCACTTTGGGAGCTTAGGCATGAGTGAGAATTAGCCAAGAGGGGGTAAAGAGAAGAAGCACAGACTCAGAGCCAATGTAAGGCTGGAGCCATCCTAGAGAAGTAAACTGCGCTAGACAGGGCTAAATGCAAGGAGGAAAAAAGGCATACTCAGCTGAGACCTTTCAGTGCATGGCTGGGAGTGGAAGGTATGGATTGGTCCTCATCAGTGGGTGTACAGGACAACCTTGATGCCTTCCAATGTATGAATACCAAGGTTTCTTGAATTCTGAAGTTCCAAGTTCTAGAATTTTAGCTGTCTAATTTCTGCCTTTTAGTATTTGAGATTCTAACCCACAGACCTTCTCTGGTTCAGGGACCACTCCCTTTCTGATTTCCATGCATACTTCATCCTGTCCATGCTCATGTGAGTGGCATTCACAGTGCCCTGTGCTCTTCCCACAGGTTGTTCATAGTCTTACTGGTAGTCATCAGCATCCTCTGGATCCCCATCATCCAAAGCTCCAATAGTGGGCAGCTCTTTGACTACATCCAATCTATCACCAGCTACCTAGCCCCACCCATCACGGCCCTCTTCCTGCTGGCCATCTTCAGCAAGAGGGTCACTGAACCTGTGAGTGTAACAACTCTGCCCCTCCCCCACACATCACAGGATCTAGAATAAGGGTCTGTCACTCATCTGGTTTCTAAGACCTTGGGCAAAGCCACTGCCTTCTCCAGGTATTTAACTCTTACCATCAGGTCAAGATTCTCTCATTTTGCCCAGTAAACACTTACAAACCCAAATATGACATCTCCAGGGATATAACAGTTTATAAGGTTTACATGGGTCTGCCATCTTGAGCAGTCAGGGAAGAAAGGTGATTAAATAAGCAATAATGTCAAAGGACAATGGCCTCTGGGAAAGCAAAGAGCCAGTGAAGAGACTTCTAGGAGAGGGGCAGAATTCCAGAAAGAAGTGGCATGTGAGACAATTCCTGAAGGGTCAGTGGTAGAGGAGGAGAATGCTGGACAAGAGAGACTTGTGGAAGTACAGGATAGCCTGAGGCTCTACAGCTCTACAGTTTCTGCTCCACCTCTAAGCCTGCATCCTACTATGTGTAAGCAAAGCAAGAATGCCATTGTTGATGCAGTGTGGACTCACAGGGTGTTATCTACACAGCTGTTCTGTACTACACTGACTCTTGACAATTATGGGAGAGAAGGAGAGATGCCAGGATGGGAACCTTGGCTTCATCTCACAATAGAAAGAAGACACTGGCCCAAATCTGGGGGGGAATGTACCTTAACAAATTAAAGAATGTCATGTTCACAGCTCCACACAACCAACTTATCCCTTAGCAAGATGTCTGCTACTTGTGAGAACTATTCTTGCTGACAACCACAGAACACAACAAGGGCCCATTGAATTCTGGGTGCCCTTGCTCATTCCAAAGTACTAAATTCAAGATCAATGTCTCATTATTAGCATCTCAGTCATCTGACCAGTTCATACTGGGAAGAGGTGTGGGTAATGAACATATGCAACTATAATTGTGAGGTCCCAGAGACTTAATTCAAGACACAGAGTGCCGATGGGGAACTAGGTAAGATGGCTGAAATTTCCACTGTAATAAGCCAGTAGGAGGGAGATGTTAGAAAAGAGTGTCCCTCACTAACTTCCTAGGATCTACCTACCTCACCCCAGTCTCTCTCTGTGTGTATCTCCACTCTCTCCTTAGGGTGCCTTCTGGGGCCTCATGTTTGGCCTAGCAGTGGGAATAGTGCGCATGATTCTGGAGTTCTCATACCCTGCCCCAGCCTGTGGGGAGGTGGACAGGAGGCCAGCTGTTCTGAAGGACTTCCACTACCTGTACTTTGCCCTCCTCCTCTGCGGACTTACGGCCATCATCACCGTCATAATCAGTTTCTACACAGGGCCCATCCCTGATGAAAAGGCAAGTGGTGTGTTCAGGCTGAGGCTTCTGGGCACAATCACTCTGTCCCTAATGCCTGGAACCCCCCACTGGTTTTTATCCTATTGGATTAGGGTCTCACCTGCTGCCAAGCAGATATCCTTTGGAGGACATGCTCACTGGTGTATGAATTTCCAGGTGAAAAGTAACCCATTCAGTTCAAAGTTACGCATTGTCTACCCACCATGTGTCAAATGTAGCACTGGGTTTACAGAGATTAATGGTTCCTACCAACAACTGTCCCCAGGAAAGCAGATGCCAACACAAACTGTTAACTACATAGAGAGAAAGCATAGAAGAACTAGGCTTAATGAGAGAGGCTAAGCACCGGGGTCCAGGAACCGGCACACTGGCAATGTCTCTCTGAGATGGATTTAGAAGAAATAGAGATTTTTTTTTAATGATATGAAAGAAATACATGAGAAAGGAACCAGAGAGCTGACTGCTCCCTAGCCTCTGAATACTGATGTCCAGTCTGTAGAAGCCTTGCTGTTCAGCCTGTTTGGCTTACTAAAGCCACTGTAATTACTTAATGCTGACTTGATGGCATAAACATTAAGAATTTGTCACATTGCCTTTCTGGAGCCTGGAAGCCTGGGGCCAAGGGACCAGCAGATTATTTTCATCCGAGGACTCTTCTGCAGCTTAGAGATGGCCATCTTCTTCCTGAGTCTGCCATCTGTGTCTTTCTGGGACCTGATCTCAGTAAGGCCTGCCCACGTCACCCCATCTTGCCTTAATTATTTTCTAATAACCCTATCTGCACATGTAGCTATAATCTGAGATCTGAGAGCTAAGACTTCAACATAGAAAGTCTGACAGGGCACAATGTGACAGAGCCTGTGGTAGAAACTGAACCCTAAACATTGAGTGGCAGTCACTGTGTGTACTCTCACCTGTGTGGTGTCTGTGAGCTAGTAAAATGACCTTACCGCTCCCCTAAACAAGAGGGGATCTCACAGATAGGCAAGTGAGCTAGCTCTTCCTGTGGCCAGACATGGCCTCCTGCCACTGGGGTCTCTGCTTTTCCTTGTCTGAATTCTCACTCCTCACAGCAAAGACATTCCCACATTAGAATCCATTCCTGTGTCATCTCTCACACCACTGATGTCAGCTGGAAAACTTGTCTTTTAGTCTTCTGAGTCACAAAAAAAGGGATACAAGAAAAAGTTCAGGGCCATCATCTCTTTCCTCTGGTTATTGCGGTCTCTCCCCCTCCTCTCTACAGACAACCTTTAAAAAGAACAGCTTCCATTCCTATATATGTTTTCTCAACCCACTGCCATCCACAGAACGCTGCTCAAACTGATCTCAGTGAAGTTACTTATATTCTTGTCACTAAACTGAATGGTTAACTCTTCCTTGCTATCTTAAGTGAGTTCCAAGGAGAGCTTGTCTCCACTGACCACATCCTGAACCTGGAAGGCCCCTTCTCTAATCATGTCAGCTACACTTTGCTCCTGATTTTTGTTTTGTCATCCTAATCTTCTGGTCACTTCATGGACTTTTCTTTTACCTTAGAAACACCTCTGTGGTATGTTACTCTAGAGTGGTGGTTCTCAACCTGTGGGCTGTGACCCCTTTGGGGGTTGCATATCAGACATTCTGTATATCAGATATTTACGTTAAAATTCACAACAGTAGCAAAACTACAGTTATAAAGTAGCAATGAAATAATTTTTATGGTTGGGGTCACCACAACATGAGGAACTGTATTATAGGGTCACAGCTTTAGGGAGGTTGAGAATCACTGCCCTAGAGTATCCCAGGGCTACAAATTCAACAACTGTTTATGGCACTCAATTCTGTCTCTATCCATTCTCTCAAGACTCAAACTGAAAATCCAACTGCCTCCTGGTGACATGAAGACACATTGCTCCTATGCTATTCATGACACAGAGTGTGAGCATAAACTTCATAAATTTTACAGAGATGTGTACAAACAGATAAGCCTCCTGGGTTTTTAATGATCCCAGACAGAGGCACACTTGGGTCTGATACAAATGAGCACATGGTGCAAAGTAGGACCATAGAACCAGGCAGTTGACACCTGGCTCTGCACGTGACAGAGCATCTGGGGCAGAGGAAGAGTTTTGCTGAAGGAGGCTTTCAACATGGTTGGGTCTAATACCACTGATGTCATCTAAAGAAGCTATGTTTTAGTTCTTGGGGTCAGGAAAAAGGGAGATGAAAAGTTAACAGGACCACCCTAGAGAGATAAGGCTTGTTTCTTCTGATTGAAGGTGTCGGAAGCATTACAGACACTTCAAGCTCACCATACTGTGTGTGTGTGTGTGTGTGTGTGTGTGTGTGTGTGTGTGTGTGTGTGTGTGAGAGAGAGAGAGAGAGAGAGAGAGAGAGAGAGAGAGAGAGAGCATGCATGTGTTTTTTCTCTCCTGCTCTCTCATAAAAACCCAAACCAGCTCTTGTCTTGCATCTTCTCTCCCTTGGAGACCCTCTGTTACCCTTGTCATCAGCTGAGCCAGAAACCAAGAGCTGTAGCAGTCTCCCCTCTTCTTCACCTGATCATTCCACAGGTCACCCCATCCTATATGTTTTATTTTCCTAACATCTCACAAGGCTGCTGCTTCCTGGGATGGAGAGACAGATGGGTGGCTGAGTGTTTGTCTGATATGTGTAAGGCCTAGGTCATATCCCAAGCTCTGCAAAACGAATAAATGCATCGATAAATGCATGACCTCTCTCCCTCCTTCTTGTTTTCCCAGGCGCCGAATACTTCTTTCCATTATTTCTTGGTTCACTTTTCAACAGTTTCTTGGCTGGACAATTTCAATTCCCTCTGAGGGAGCTTTGAAGATCCTAGCTCACAGGCCTTTCTCTTTGTCTAAAGTCTGCAGTGGCCTTTGCTGGCTTCCAGGCTTTGTTTTTGTCAGTTATCAGCTTCTCTGCTGGACCTTTGAAGCCTTTCTCTGGTGATCACGCACCTGCTTCCTGTCTGTCTTTGTTTCTCCCAGGTTGAGCTCCAAGCAGCTGGGGATTCCCAGCTCAGATCTCAATTCCAGCACCCAGCTTGGGGCTAACAGAGAGTGGGTACTCAAGAAAGGCTCCACACTTGAAGAAAGAGGAAACCAAGGTGCCCCCTCCCAGCCTCACCTTGTTCCTCACCCTGTTTTATTATTGCTCTGATGGCCTCTCATGAATGAGACTTCCTTCTCCACAGCAGGACTGTCTTCTGACTCCAAATGTTGTCTCCTCTTGCTCTAGCTTGCTCGCCTGACCTGGTGGACTAGGAATTGTCCCTTATCTGAGCTGGAGAATGAGGCCTCTGAGAGTGTGAATGAGACTGAGGGGGGAAACACTCCAGGGCTGGCAGAGAGGACGGCTGTGGAGGGCCCTGCAAGAGATGGGGAAGGAACAAACACCACCCACGGGCCTGAGCAACCAGGAGGTAGGTTGGGTGCATGTTGGGGTGTATGTCACAAAGGAACAATGGGCCAGGCATAGTGCTGAGGATTTCCCCCCAAGGATGAATTTTGGGGTCACTGAGGATGTAGGATTCTGGGAGGACACAATCAAAATCATCCTTTCACTTTCCTACATGACTACTAAATCCATTAAGACAGATGAGAAAGACTGTCTTGGTAACTCAGGAGGTGATCAGGTTTGGATTCTATCCATAGAGAGGTGCACTTCCTAATACTGAACCCAGCACTAGACAGAGTGCCCACCCACTCTCTAGCAAATCTAACAATCAGCACAGCCTGGAGGAACTTATGGGCAGGAAACCAAACAGCATTATACCTCTTGAGTTCCCTCCACATGGAAGGGAGCATTAGGCATCTCCAAGAAGCAGTCACCCTTATCCCTGTCTGCATTTATGCATTTATTCCCTCTTGTCTCAATGATACTGTCTGTAGTCACACAGAAGCCTGGCTGTCCCTCATGGGAAGAGTGTAGAGCAGGCCTACACAGTTCTGCTGTTGTCGTAGGGATACCTCAGGAAAACGGCCACTTCTCTGCCAGGCTCTTATAGCTGCTGATGACTTCCCAAAGGTTGTTAACTGTGCTTGGATAGTACATTAATTAAATCAAAGCCATAATGTACCAGTTGAAGATATAACGAGGTCATAACCTTCCTGTAGTGAGATTAAATAATAATATTAAGATACCCCAACAATAGAATGGCAACATTATGGGAATTTTTTTCTGTTATAATATTCTCAAAGAAAAAATTTAAATTCCAAAAGTCACATCAGTTGCAAGTTAAAGTCCAAAATCAATTATCTTTACCTTATGAAATAGAAATTTAATAAAATTTAAGTGCTGTATTTATTTCCAGCCTTAGTTAGAGAGATTCTCACTGCCTGGATGGAGCTGGGATTCTCTCTGAGGCAGCTCTACATCGATTTGGGCAAAATTCCATCAGACTTCAGACAGCCTGAGTGTCATTCCTGCCTCTGCAGTGCCCACCTCTGTAACTGCAGTAGGTTAAGCAGACACTCTTAGCAAAGCATCACTCGCTGGACCTGCAGAGTTGCCGATGCTCTGCCATTCAGTTCTTCTGCATTCCCCAGGTCTGGAGCCCTGCACTGTCCCTCAGGCTTGAATGTACCCCCACTTTTTGAGGCTTTCACCTTCATTCAGGGTCCTTGTGCTACACAAATGGTTATTTGTCAGTAGCTAACGATATCTTGAGCTCCAGAGCCATCGAGGTTTAAGGCTCAATACTTCTTGCCCAGGCTGTGGTAGTCAGAGGTCTGTGGAGCAATCTGTAAAGGAGAGGTGCTCTTTTTATAGGCACCACAGTCAAACACAGAGAGGCTCATTTCAGAAACACCTCAGGCCAAAGCCACTCTCCCTGGCCTTACTGGTCACCCCACTTAGGTTCAGTGAATTTTGCTTGGCAAAATGTAGTTTTATTTTTTTAAATATAAGTTTTAAAGCCATGTACCTGATTTTGGGTGGGTCTCAAAACTGCTTCCCCCCATCACTGCAAAGACCAAAGACACCTACAAAGTTTATGAGCTGAAAAGGCCATTCTTCGAGCAATGGTGTAGGTGAGGCAGCTACCAAGGAAGAGAGGAAAGAGTGTCTGAGGAGAAGGAGAGACTGCCCATGACTGGACACCAGTTAGAGAGACAGACAGGCCCCTTGCTGGTTCCTGTGTCCAGGGCAAAGCAGTTCCTGCTGATACAGAGGAATGCCTGCTCCCCATGGACAACTACATGTAAGGGAGGAAAATGAGCCTCTGAGTCAGCCATGATGTCCACCGGAAATACAGCCCCTCTCTGTCAAGCCCCAATCCCATTACAAACCACCACTGTGGAGGGATGAGAGACCAGGGAAGGCAGCTTCTGATGCAGTGGATCCTTCTTGCTGAAACAAAGAAGCCTCGAGACAGGGGGGAAGCAGCCCTGTTAGCTTTTGTGAGCTGTGTGATCCCAAGCTCAACACCTCACTCCACACTCCTGGCCTGGCCTGCATCCCTTAGACACCTGGGCGTTTGGACCTCACTTACACAGCCTCTCCCGGGCCCAGCACTGGTAGCCTCTGTAGTGTTGTCAACCTTCATTCTCATTAGATGCTTCAACAACTCTTAGAGTAATGCAGAACATGTCACTGAGACATATGGGGGAGAAAGCGCCTGCCACTAAGGGGAGCCGGACTTACACATGGCCTTATGCAAGGCTGGCCCTGCTGCCAGGTTCCTGACCTCTAGCTCGGTGTCAGGCCCCACAGCCAGGAAAATGAGTCTGTCTGGTTTAGATGCTCCCCCTTCCTGGGAAAATCAGCTCTTTTCCTGTCCCAACTCTGCACTGGTGCTCAGAAGGAGGACACATGATGCTAGCTCAGACACATCTTCTCCTGTAATGAGATACTTCTGAGTTGTGACCATTTAGAGCTTTACAAAGTATCCTCCCCATGTGTACCCCATTCCTTCCTTACTATCCCGCACTCTTTCATCCCTTGTTCAACCTTCCCTTTCTCCATCTTTTCTTCCTCCCCTTTCCCTTCTCCTCCTTCTTTCCTTATAGACTGTCACTCAGCCCTACATAGGTCCTGGGGAAAATGGCTGTGGAGCTGGTTCTGTGGACTCTCAGGGGCCCCACAGCAAGTCCTGAGCTCGGCTGAGAAGGCTGCACTGGAACAGAAGCTGACCAACATCGAGGAGGAGCCACTCTGGAGACATGTCTGCAACATCAATGCCATCATCCTGCTAGCCATCAACATCTTTCTCTGGGGCTATTTTTCGTAACTCCACAGACCAGTTGAACATCTGAACCGTAGCCAGGACCAGAGGCCAGAGGCAGGCTCTCTTCCTACCTTGCTGTGCTAACTGGAAATCACAGAGGCAAAGAGTGAAAGCCCATGAAGAACATCCAGTCCAATGCTTGGCACATGGAGAAATGAAGGACTAGAGAGATCACTAGAACTGCCCAGGGTCACAGAGCAGGACTCATACTGGGTCTCCAATTCCAGCTTTCTTTCTGCTACACTGCCCTGTAACCCTACCTCAAAAACACCATTTCCTTGCTTTATTCAAGAATCTTCATTGTTACGCATATCTTCAGGTTAGACACATAGTAAAGAAAATGAGTAGAGAATTCTATAAAAATTATCCAAGTACACTGTTTCCCCCATTTCTCTTATCCTCTTTCCCTTTCTGTTTCCTCTCTCCTTCTCCCTTGCCTGCCTTGGCTTGCAGTAATGTGTAGCATGAGTCCAGTGAGGAGGGCTTTATTATGCCATTGGTTCCCCAGTGGTGGCTGCCAATCCCATAAGAGTGAAGGGCAGAGGTAAGAGACAGGTATCCAGGGCACAGGGCTCCTAGACCAGGATTCTCCTTGGCACAGATCTAATTCTTCTTCTACCATCACACCTACTCCTGCAGTATCCACAGCTTAGGGGCTTAAGGTCCAGCTGGAGAGGCAAAATATGTTGAAAGCAATAAGAATCAAACAGCCCTAGGGAGTGAAAAGAACAGCCTGGGGGTGACACTCTAAGGTCTGCATCCCTTTACCTTTACCTGCCAAAACTCCTTCCCTGAAATATACCAGAGACTGTGACCTTGTGTAGCTTCCCAGGAAGCTTTCCAAATGCTTCAACCTGGGTCAAGGTCCCAACCAGCCCCCACAGTGCATAAGCTGTGTCCCTGTGGCCCTTATCACGCTGCCTTGTAGTGCTTTCTCTTTCTAGATAGTGAATGCCTAGGAGCAGGGGTCAATGGTTATATCCAACCTGACTTTGTATTGATAAATAAAAGAAGCCAATAAATGTTTGTTGGGTTCATATGCTCTTCCAAGCCCTATGGACTTCACTCTGTTGATGATGGGGCAGAGATTTGGGGAGTTGGTTTCCTGGGAGGAGACTCCTTGAGGTATCAGAAACAGCTAAATCTCAAGCATCTAGGCTGAATGGCACAGATGCAGCTGGGAATGGCCCTTCTCCCTCTCCTCTGGTCCTCTGTAATGCTGCCTTTGATCACCAAGTCAATTATCTCCTACTCCAACTGCAGACAAATGAAACTCCATTTCATTGACCTGCAGACACGAATACATCACTGAAACTCTCCTCTTTCTGCTGCCTCCAAATTTTTGTTTCCAGGGAATTTCTGACCTCACTGTACCTTGGTCTCAGAGGATAGCATGCTCTGTCTTTCTTCATGGACCCTGGCTGAGAATTATGGCTTCCTTCTGACTTCCTCTCAAACTACTCACACAAGTCATTTGTGGGTAGCAGATTGTAAAGAAAATCTGGGAGGGAATGGATTTCAACAGGAGCATAGTCTAAAATTGAATTCTAACTGAACTACCTTTTGTTTTGAAAGAGGTCTTGTGTAGATCAGGCTGGCCACAAACTTACTATATAGCTAAAGATGACCTTGACCTCATGTGTTTGTGTGCATGTGTGTGTGTGTGTGTGTGTGTGTGTGTGTGTGTGTTCGTGTTCATGTATGCACATGTAAGCACATGCACGTGGATGCCAGAGGTGGGTGTTTATTTTTTAGCCACGGTCTCTTAATGAACCTGGAGTCATGTGCCATGTGTTAACCCTGCTTAAGAGCTCTGTGGTAAGCTTCTCATTCCCAACTAGAGATGGTATCTGAAGTTATCAGTTACAGGTATGATGGACACAGGTGGCCTGAAACTGTAGAGTGACACTACTGTAGAGCTAGCATAGCCTGCTGATGAAGTAATTGATGAGGATGGGGGCACAATAGGAGAATGAGAACTGGAACTGGACTTTGGGGGATGGAGTTTTCTAGAAGTTGTATAAAGTAAAAAAAAAAAAAAAAAAAAAAAAAGGTCAGCATGTCAGCATGTGCAAGTGTGCAAAAGTGTTAAAGAGCAAGAGTACATAACAGGCTCCCATAAAATAGGGACCTCACCCACTCATTTGTGAATATTGACTCTATTTAATTTTCCTCAGAGTCATGCTTGCTTTCAGTATCTATCTGGTGAGGCAGAGCTGGGAGATATACTGACAATGGACAGGAGAGAATGGATGTCTGGCAAGTGGAGCAGAGGCTGGCAGTACCTTGGGTGTTCATGAGTTCACTCTCCTGTGACCATTTTCTGGTTGTGAAAAGATTCTGAGCTTCCCGCATAGAAGTGGCTACCAAGGCTGAGAGTTAGCTAACATACCTGCTTCAGCCCCAAATCCGTGGTGAACAGGACACTGGTATACAGCACAGCTGAGAGTTAGCTAATATGTCTGGTTCCTGAACCCATGGCGACCAGGACACCAGCATACGGCACAGCTGAGTGTTATCTAATACACTTGATGCAGCCCGAACCCATAGTAAACAGGAGACCAGCACAGAGCAGAGCTTAGCATTATCTCATACACCTCATGCAGCCCTGAACCCTGGTGAATGGACACTGATATACAGCACAGCTGGTGCCTTGCCCTTAAGCGAGACAGGTTAGCCTTGTTTTTGTTCTAAATCCCCTTGCAAAGGTTCTCAGGTGGTTGGGTTCTGAGCACAGCACCAGCATGCCCATTCATATATTTGCAAATGTTCCCCTTCCTTCCTGTCTCATCTTTCCACTTCCCGGATGCAGTTTCCTCAGAATAGCTACCCAGGTAAACTCCTAGGACCTAATCTAGGGGCATGCTGGAAAACAAGTCAAGTGTCTTTGGGGAAGAAATCAGTCTTCCCCAGGTTTTCGTGAAATGATGGCAAAACTGGGAGACTTTAGACCATCACCCCCCACCCCACCACACACACACACACACACACACACACACACACACACACACACACACACACACACACGAAGTAAAACTGGTCCATCACCAAGTCTCAGCTCCATTTCTGGCCACATGGAGGGTACTTGGGAGATGGTGCCAGACACAAGAAAGAAAATAGTAACAACAACAAAATACCTTTGAAGTGGCCTCTGGTTGTGAGGTTTTACAATGCATATTTCTCCTATCTTGTTACTGACCATTAAGATGACTTGCAACAGGCCAGGCTCTGTTCTACACAGAGAGTGCCCTAAGTCGGTCTATCTGTGATGCCTTACTCCCCAGCTGGACTCTGAGAACCAGGACATCTCTACTTCAGCTGTAATAATGGAGTGCAAGGCAGTGGAAAGGCAAGAGTCATATGCTGGAATCAGGGTACCTGAGTTCTGTTCCTAGAGCCCAAGATCTGAATACACAAAGGAGAATTCCAGTAACTGCTTGTTCATGGGATAGTGAGGTTAGTGGAGACAGAGTCAGGGGTAAACAATGAAATGGTGTAGCTAGAGGCTTACAGGTGAGGGTCAGCTCAGGGGGAAGAATGAAGCCTTCCCGTGAGGGTGGGACACATTTAAGACCCTACAGGGTGTCGGCAGCTACCAAGGTCCCATGAAATAAAAGATGTTGCAAAGGTGATGAGCAAGCCAGCTTTGACACAGGTGGAGCTGGAGGACAGTAGACATTTGGAATCCTGCGTCCACCCCAAGGTCCTGGGTGGATCTACCAATGGCACACAAATTGCCCTCCTGTGTGTGTGTCTGTGTGTGTGTGTGTGTGTGTGTGTGTGTGTGTGTGTGTCTATGTCTGTGTGTCTATGTATGTGTGTCTGTGTTTGTGACTGTGTGTGTCTGTGTCTGTGTGTCTGTTTGTGTATGGGTCTCTGTGTATCTGTGTGTATGTGTGTCTGTGTGTCCTGTGTGTGTCTGTGTGTGTCTGTGTCTGTGTGTGTGTGTGTGTGTGTGTGTGTGTGTGTGTGTATTGTTTGTCTTTTTTTTTTTTTTTTTTTTTGGTTTTTCGAGACAGGGTTTCTCTGTGTAGCTTTGCGCCTTTCCTGGGACTCACTTGGTAGCCCAGGCTGGCCTCGAACTCACAGAGATCCGCCTGGCTCTGCCTCCCGAGTGCTGGGATTAAAGGCGTGTGCCACCACGCCTGGCTGTATTGTTTGTCTTACTTTCACCATCTAGAGTTCCTCCCACCAAGCCATCCTTCCTCTGTCTTGTTCATGTGGCCCCTTCTGCCTAGAACACTCAACTCCTGACCTTTTCCCCCGGGCCTCCTAGTACCTGCTCATCTCAGGAACTGTCTCTTCCAATGACTTACTGATGCCTCTTACCTAGAGTTCTGGGTCCCTCTGAGTCCCCACATGCTGTGTTATTTCAACTATAAAGGTGGGCACTAGGTTCACCCAGGGATGAATACATATGCCAGGAAACTTAGTAAGTGCTCACAAAATACCCAGTGAATGAATGAATATTAAATTATGAGATATATTTAAATTAATTCATGAATTCACTACACAGTATTTTGCCTGTTATTTCCTGATTCCTAGTCATACCCAAGAGCAGTAATTAGAAGCAGCTGTCTATACAGCCTTTCAGATTCCACAATCGTGCTGGGCATGAAGTCTCATTAAATCCTACAACTCCTAGAGGAAGGTAGGCAAGTCTTAGCATCTTTCCAGAGAGGCTGGTCACTCCCATGTGAGCTGCAGGACAGCACAAGGGAAATTCAAAGGAGAAGGGCACCTTCACATTCAGAATGCCAATGTATTTGGAGACACATCAGCTATAAATGAAAGCTAATTCAAAGGTGATGAGTGAGCCAGCTTTGATATAGGTGGAGCTGGAGGAAAGGACATTTGGAATCCCGCGTCCACCCCAAGGTCTTGGGTAGGTCTACCATGGGCACACACATCACCTTCACATGCCCGTCATTTGTAGATCAGACTCCAAAGTGACACATCAGCCTCCTACACTACTATGCTTCTTTGTCCCCTTTACGACCATACCACCTTACCATATTCTTTGCTCTTCTAGCAAAGTTCCATTCTCAGGCTCATGTCTCAGGCTCTGCCTGTTTATCTGTGAGTGGACAAGAAGTCACTTAGTCTATATTAAATGGTATTTCAGCATTGTTCTAGCCTTCGGTATGTACTCTGTGTGTGTGTGTGTGTGTGCGTGTGTGTGTGTGTGTGTGTGTGTGTGTGTGTGTGTGTTGAAAGATGATTTTAAAAAGACACTCTACCAGCTAACTTGAAATGAAACTGCTTGTCCATCGTGCCAGCTGGCAGCCCTCCTTGCAACCATTTAGGGGTCCTTGCTTCAATTCACCTCCTCTCACTGCCAGAGAAGAGATGAAAGTCCAGGGGCCAAAGCTGGCATCCTTGCTTGACTTTGTTACTTGCTTTGTGATGCTCCTGCCATACTTCAATATCTCCATCCCTTAATCGAGGTGAGTATAAAGGTTTGATGCTTTTGATCTTGACATCACGTATTTCTGACTTGATTCCACACATCCAGAGAGCGGAGCCCATGAGTGGATTGGTGGCTGGAAGGTGAATAGTGGAAACAAGTCTCATGACAGCCTGAATGGTAGCAGCACAAACAGCATCACAGTGGAGTCATTTACACAGCGGAAATGGCTTTGCCACGAGCAATAAGAACATTAAGCAGGAGCTTTGCACTGTGACGGGACAGTTTCAGAACAAATAGTGTGCTTAAAAGTATCAAGAAAAAAAATGTTTTTAAAGTGGCCGAGCCACAAAAAGCACTCAGTTTTAACATGGGAGACTTACAGCGATGTCCCCAAGTGTGAGAGTGCACATCAGTCAGAAGAGGGGGGAAGCTGCTGGAAGGCCAGGCAAAGCGGTGTAGCTTTTCCATTAACCTGGAGGAAATCCACTCTAGACTTCCAACAGTGAGATGACTATAATTTTCTCCTTTCTCCAGGGTAAAAAGTTGGGAGAACTTTAAAGGTTATATATAAATATAAATCCTAGTGACTTAAATTGAGGTAGTTACAGTTTATGTTCATATTTCAAAATCAAATCTCGGCTTTAGCTCAGATTCACAGAGTAGAAATGTCAGACTTTTTACTGTGATCTTACATTAAATCTACCGCTTTTGCTGAAAGGGAAAAAGGAACACTCTATGCCTTGCCTCTTGAATAGAATGTCAAACCCTGGCCCATCTCTTAGTGTGATCTGCATATAAATTTCAGAATTACAGATGTTTAGAATGGAAAGTCCTCTCAGAGGCCCCTGCTATAGTCCTTCTGTTCTCCTAGCCCGGCCCGGAGCTTTTCTGACATCTTCCCCACCTCTGTTCCACAGCTGTTGACACAGCTCCTGTGAGGGGGCTGACGGCCTCCTGAGGGTCAGCATCCATCACTGGGGTCTCACCATCGGTGGAAAGTTCTTCCATTTTATCAGCTAAATTTGTAATTTTCAACCAAAACAAACAATAGGAAAAAAGAGCTCAAGTGAATCATCTATTCCAAAATTAGATCCAAACTATCGGTGATTTCTTCTTGAAGAAATAATCCAGGAACCTGGAAACCTGATGTGGAAGTACACGTTTATCTGAAATTAGAAGTATAGGGACAGAAGAAAACTGATCACTTAAAAACCTCCTTAATCATTCTACAGGGAGCATGTGCACACCATTCCTCTAGTGTGGCCGTCAGCCTCATTAAGAGATGTTGTCTTTCACAAAGAAGCAGAGCCTGAGAGCTGAAGGAATGCATCCTGCCAAGCCCTGCCTCTGAGCTGCCATGCTAGTCCTTGAGCTCGGATTTCTCTCCTCACATTCAGCCCATCCCCACTGTGCGCCCACTCTCAGCACATCCTTTATGGATGCTCTTCTTTGCCAGGTTTCTGTGATAAGTGTGAAAGGCACATATTGGCTTTATAGTGAAAATATAGGTCAGACAAATAAAGATAGCAGGCACTGAAAGTAAAAACAAAACACCTTGCTAATGCAGAAAAACAAAAACAACGAACTACCTGGCAGAATTAGGAAATCTTCCGTGGGAAAAATATTTATCTTGGATTTTGACATTTACTACTTTGTGAGATTCCTATGCAACAAGCAGAGTGGATTGCGTTCAGCTCCAGGTTGAGGGTGCATTACAAAGTGCAAAGTAAGACAAGTAAGTATAAGGACATGCATGGGGGGGGGGGTTCAATGAAGTAGTTGATGTGGCTGACACACAGAGGGAGGAGAATAAACCAGATGGCCTGGAGAGGAGGAAGCCATGGCACTAATGACTGTGGCATACAGCATGATGCATGATGCTTCAAGAGTGGAATAGTACCTGAGACAGTAAAGGAAATGAATACCCAGGAGGCAGCATCTTATTTGTTTAGAAATACTATTCTGGCAGCAGGGAGAATTACAGAGTCCTATATTACTATAGGACAGGAATTTTTTAGGCTATTACAGTATCATGGGAAAGAATAAAGGAGCATATCAACACATGCTTGATAAACAATATGTAGTATATCCACAGAGTACCATGAAGCCATGAAAAGGAATGAACTTGTGCTATACATTACACTATAAATGGACTTTTCAAATACTATGCTTGCTGTAACAAGCCAGACACATATTACATGATTTCACTTACACAAGGTACATAAGATAGATAAAGTCAGAGAAGTTGCAACAGGTGTCAGAGAGAGGAGACACATTGTGTGTTGAGGAAACACAAAGGTATCGTTTCAGCCATGGGCAAAAAGGGAGAGCTTGACTTCCATCATAAGCTGAGCTACACTGTTATCGTTCAACAAAAATAACAAATAATAGTATAACTACTTCATGCTATACCCAATTAATAAGTAAATTTTATGTGCAAATTCATGTTTTAATGTGTCAGCTAAAAGTGAAAAAATGAAAATAAAAATTAAGAATTAGTACAAATGACAAAAAGATATCTTCCTTTGAATGGATTGGGGCAGTTGGAGGGGAGAGGGAGCAGGAAGAACTGAATTAAATGGAGCTTTCCCAAGCAATCCATGGACTCAGTGAGCAGTAGAGAGGATGAGAATAACTCAGTCTTTGGTCCTGAAAAGTGGACAGCTTTATCCTCAGAGATGCAGGGAAGAAAAACGTTTACAAGTTCACACATGAGCTCATTGATTCTTAGGTACTGCGAGGGCTGCACTGGCATCGGCAAACAGTTACTTGTATATCCTGGGGTTTGGTGATGGGGTCAAAGCTGATGAACTTTACTTGGGAAAATCACTACCAGTCCCACACTTAGCTCTGGATCTGCAGCTCAGTAGAGAGAGGTAGTGATGTCCCTTGATGATGTAGCAGTTTGAAGAATAGAGAGATACCTCAGACATTATCCTGGAGAGGAATTGGAAGAGGAGGAGGTAGGTGGAGCTTGTCTGTGTCCAACCACACTTCCAATGGGTTTGTATCACAAGTACAATAGTAAAACTTGGTGTGGAGTGGGAGTCATGAAGACACTGGGAGTGTGTCTCCAGATTCTCCAAGAAAAGATCTGGAGGGGCTACAGAGATGGCTCAGTTCCTAAGAGCCCTGGCTACTCTTCCAGATAACCTGAATTCAATTCCTAGCACTCAAATAACTTCAGTTCCAGAGGATCCATCGCCCTCTTCTGGTCTCCTTGGGTACTGCACATTCACACATGCAGGTAAAATGCTCATCTACATAAAATTTAATTTAATTTAATTTAAAAAGGAAAAGAGACCTGGAGCCATGGGTACCAGCAGTTCTACACAGAGGCAGCCACCACCTACCAGCCTGGTTAGGAGTTACCTCAGCTTCAGAGCCTCCGTATAGAGGACTCACCATATGGAAAGCAGCCCAAATTTCAGAGACTAATAAATACAAAGACACTGGCCACTTCAGCTTCTCAAAGCAACTTAGGTGTGCCAATGATCCGGGAGATTTGGTCAAGGTCATTGTCGAACCTGGATCTCAGTTTGACACCATTACCCATTCTTTTACACTTTTCTCCCCAACACTGGGAAGGATCCAGAACTATTCCCTAGTTAGCATCTTTTATTCCCGCTGCAGTCTCAATGGTTGGGATGGGACCAGAATGGGGAACCAGGCTCCTTCATCTTTTCATCCACCTATGTGTAATACTCGCTGTCATCCCGTGCTATGCCCCTGTGCTCTCTGAAGATAGGCTCCAGCTGAACCATAAACCTCTCCATTTCCTTCACATTGTGGTGAGCAGCTGATGGCTGTTTTCTGTTTTTCAAGACAGAGTAGTAATAGGCTTCAATTAACCCAGTCAGACAAATAACAAAGACTATCATGTGTCCCACACAGAACTCCTCCCAGCTTACCCTACAGACTCCACAGCAGAAACCATTAAGCCTTGCGTGTTTTATTTTCTCTCTGCTGCACCCCTGAAGTGTTTGCTGATATTTGAAGCCTGGTAATAATTGTTGTCCCCTAGCTATGTTTCTGAATCTTCAGCCAAGTTCATGGTCATCCCATTTTTCTAAGTCAGACAGTCCAATCAACTAGCCAGTTCTAAATAGCCTTGCTTCTAGATATAAAAGAGGAAGGAAAGAAACAAAAACACCTCTTCAAGCTTCAGGGCCTCAGAACTGTTAGGAAAATGCACCCACCCAGTGAAACCACTGCGTGGTCACAAAGAGAGGTGTCACTAATCAAAATAAATATATTTGGGAATTCTGTGCAAGAGCATACATGGATAAAATGAGCCAAGATTGGGGAAGGAGTTCCCTTTCAGAATCTTTTAGGGGGATTTGATTATTTTAATTTTCTTTGGCTTGTTTCCGTCTTTTAATCACAGTCAGCTAAGCACAGTGTATCTTTTAAATTAATCTTGTCTCATGTATCTGAAGAAAGGTAAAGACAAACAAACTCTTATAAATAGAAGAAATTTCAAATGAATTAATAAGTTATAGTTGTAGCTATATGATCAACAGAGGTCGAAATCTAGAGTCCTTGCTGTGTGACAGCCACCATGCAAAACAAGTTCTATGTGAATCCCCATGTTTTATCCTCTCCATGGTATGCAGGGCCTCAGCACAT